>NC_089593.1:63624406-63936906 GCF_019320115.1 Miscanthus floridulus
CCGGTCAGTGCTGACCGGACGCTGGTCAGGTTCCGGTTACTGACCGGACGCTGAGCAGCAAAGTGACCGGACGCTGGGTGCCAGAGTTCGATCAACATTAGTAAGGTTCCAGAGGGCAGTTTTTGTGACCGGATGCGTCCGGTCAGTGCTGACCGGACGCTGGTCAGTGTTCAGTCACAACTAACTGCTGAGTGGTGGGTGAACTGACCGGAGCGTCCGATCACCTTGACCGGAGCATCCGGTCACCTTGACCGGAGCATTCGGTCACCCCGCAGTGGCACATAACGGTTCGTTTTGAATGAGGGGTTATAAATACTTCCTCTATTCACTCAAGGGATCACTTTTGCTCATTCCAACAGCTGAGAAACACCCTTAAGAGTGCCAAAAAGAGCAAGGTCCTAGTGAGGTGATTGAGATTTGAGAATCCAAGAAAGAGGCCTCATTAGTGAAAGCAAGAGTAGCAAAGTGTGCATCCACCCTTCTCATTAGGCTTGTCGTGGTCAAGTGAGAGTTCATGCTTGTTACTCTTGGTGATCACCATCACCTAGACAGCTTGGTAGTGGTTGGGAGCTTGGTGATCATCCGGCGGAGCTTGTGGATGATCCAACTCAAGTTGTGAGCGGTTGTGGGTGATTCACCACGATGGAGTGTCGAAGAATTAACCCATAGAGAGCACTTGATCCTTGCATGGATAAGGGGGAGCTACACCCTTGCACGGGTGCTCCAACGAGAACTAGTGGAGAGTGGCGACTCTCCGATACCTCGGCAAAATATCGCCGCGTTCCTCCTTCTCTATTTACTTTAAGCATTTACTTTGAGCAATTCAATTCTTATCTTTACATTCATAGAATTGCCATGCTAGAGTATGATTAGAACATAGGTTGCTAAACTTTTGTGCGGTAGAACAATAGGAACACTTTCTAGGCACAAGGGGTGAAGTGGGCTAATTGTAGGATTTAATTATTGCAAAAAAATTTAGAATTAGTCCAATTCACCCCCCCTCTTGGGCATCTTGATCCTTTCACCTAGGAAGACGGCCCATGGAATCACTCGCAATAGCGGCATCCTTCCCTGCCGCTAGCTCCTCCCTAGGATCCACGCTCCGCTCGGCGTCCAGTTCCTCCCTCTCCGCCGCATGCGCTCGCCGTCCGTGGCACCCTCCGCCGTTGCTCCCGCCTCCCACAGTCTCGTCAGCAACAGTGAACCTCCCTTAGGGCGTCCCCAACAGCTATTTGGCTAGCTATTCTGACATAGACAGAGAAAAATAAGAAGAGAGAGTAGTCACTAACGACGAACAAATAGATGATCTATTTCACGTAATCCAAGAATCTAAGAGGTGAGTATGTGGTCCAATAGTACATAGAAAAATAAGAATGTATAAAATAGTCTTTGCTTTTGTCTCTCACCTCCATGTAAGCTGACTACGTAGCTAGCACTATTGTGGACATCCTTAACATGTGTCTAAAAACAGGATAAATTTTTTTCATCTGTTTTTTGTCCTCTCTTTTTTTCTTCCCAATGCTTCTGTTATCGTCTAAAAAGTTGAAATTTCTAAGCTACTTAAATGGCATTCGTTTTGCTATTTATGCTGATTATGATGCATGCCATCTTTTGGTGTGACGCCGTCAACACCGCTTGTCATGCCATCAACCATCTCTAACTACATAAGAAGTTGATGAAGACTTCATATGAGATTCTAACCGGTAACAAGCCTAAGGTGTCATACTTTAGAGTATTTGGGTGCAAATATTTCATACTTAACAAGAAAACCAAAACCTCTAAATTTGCACCTAAAGTTAATAAAGGTTTTCTTCTTGGTTATAGATCAAATGAGCATGCCTACCGTGTTTTCAACAAAACCTTCGGGAGAGTTAAAATAGCGGTAGACGTGACATTTGATGAATCTAATAGCTCTCAAGTAGAGCAAGGTGATTCAAGTGTTGTAGGAAAGGAGGATCCACCATGTGAAGCAATCAAGCAATTGGCTATTGGTGATATTAGACCACAAGAAGATGAAGTCACTAAGGTGGATATTCCTCAAGTTGCTGCTGCACCAATTTCCACTGACGTACCTGATGCTGAACAGCAGTAGACCCCCGCTGTAACTTTAGCCCACGGCAGTGCCACACCTGATCAGTCAGTAGCAGCTGATTCAACTCCAGTCCATGGACAAAACCTAAAACCCAACTTTGAACAAGAAGAAGATGAAGGTCCAGAAGATGAACAAGGAGCAATTGAGCACCCAAGGCTCAAGTAAAACATTCAACGGGATCACCTCATTGACAATATACTTGGGAGTCTTCGAAAGAGGGTATTGACTCATTCACATTTAGCAAATTTTTGTCAATATTACTTGTTTATTTCCTCTTTGGAGTCTCTCAAAGTAGAAAAAGCACTTGAAGACAAAGATTTGGTGATGGCTATGCAAGAAGAGCTCAACAACTTCGAAAGGAATCAAGTGTGGACCTTGGTGGAGAGACCCAATACCAATGACATTGGCACCAAGTGGGTTTTCCACAACAAGCAAGTTGAGAATGAAGTGGTGACAAGGAACAAGGCAAGATTGATTGCTCAAGGATTCACTCAAGTTGAGGGCTTGGACTTTGAAGAAACATATGCACCGGTGGTAAGACTTGAAACAATTTGGATGCTTCTAGCCTATGCCGCTCATCATGACTTCAAGCTATATCAAATAGATGTTAAGAGTGCATTCCTCAACGGCCCTATTCAAGAACTTGTCTATGTTGAGCAAGCACCGAGTTTTAAAGATCCTAAGTTCCCCAACCATGTCTATAAACTCTAAAAGGCGCTCTATGGGCTTAAGCAAGCACCAAGAGCATGGTATGAATGCCTTAAGGAATTCTTGCTCAAACAAGGCTTTGAAATAGGCAAAGCTGATCCTAGCCTTTTCACTCGCAAAGTTAGTAAAGATATATTTGTGTGCCAAATATATGTCGATGACATAATATTTTGTAGTACTAATCATACTTTTTGTGATGAATTTAGTAGGATTATGACCAAGAGATTTGAGATGTCCATGATAGGTGAAGTGAAGTTCTTCCTTGGATTTCAAATCAAGCAAGTGAAGGATGGAATTTTCATTAGCCAAACAAAGTACACCCATGATATGTTCAAAAAGTTTGACATGGTGAATGCCAAACCTATCAAAACTCTCATGCCAACTAATGGACATCTTGATCTCAATGATGAAGAGAAAGCCATTGATACCAAGGTATATCATTCCATGATCGGTTCTCTACTTTATTTGTGCGCATTTAGGCCTGATATTATGCTTAGTGTGTGCATGTGTGCTAGATTTCAAGCTAACCTGAAAGAGTGTCACTTAGTGGCCATTAAAAGAATCTTGACATATTTAGTACATACTCCTAACCTTGGCTTATGGTATCCTAAGGGATCTAAGTTTGATCTACTTGGGTATTTGGATTTTGATTACGCTGGTTACAAGGTAGATCGAAAAAGTACTTCGGGGATATGTCAATTCCTTGAACGATCCATAGTGTCTTGGAGCTCTAAAAAGTAAAATTATGTAGCGCTTTCCACCGCCGAGGCTGAGTATATTCTAGCGGTGCATGTTGTGCCCAACTACTTTGGATGGGACAAACCATTCAAGATTTTGGATGTCGCTTTACCAAAATCCCACTCTTGCGTGACAATGAAAGTGTCATAAAGCTTGCAAATAATCCCATAAACCACTCAAGAAACAAGCACATAGACATCCAACATTATTTCTTGAGAGATCACGAAGCCAAAGGAGATATCAAAATTCGCTATGTGAGCACCGAAAAGCAACTAGCCGATATCTTCACTAAGCCTCTTGATGAGTCAAGGTTTAGTGCTTTGCATAATGAGCTAAATATACTTGATTCTCGTAATGTGGTTTGAGATATAGCACACCCTTGATTGATCAACTAGCATGCATAGGACAAAAGATTTGTCAAAAAGTTTAAATATTGTGCTTCAAAAGGATCTATCAAAATAAACAAGTGCATTTATGATCATTATTTGTATTGATTATCTGCTGTAGATCATAGCGTGCTTGAGATATGTGTCCATATCCTATATATATAGCTATTTAGTTAGTAGCTAAATCATGCTGTTTTGGGGAGTGCGACTGTGCCGTGTGTGGCAAGCGGCAGTGCCGCACTTTGAATTCCAATTGGAATCTGACCCACAACGGCCAGTTACCGTGGGGCCCACTTCTTCCATCTTATCCCTCTGGCCTGGGGTAACTCCCTCTCTCTCCCCCCCCCATTTTCACCCTAACACGCTGCCTCTCTTCCTCTCAGCCACGCGCATCGCCTGCAACGTCGCCGTGCCTTCTAGCCGCATCTCGGCGGTGCTACAGCTGCTGCCGAATATCCTCTGTTTCGCTGGCCACCGCTAAGGCTTCTGGGTGGAGCCGGTTCACCTCTTTCCTCCTCAATCCGCAAGAACCAAGGTAAAACCCTAAATCCTTCCCGATCTATGCAATGTGGCAATTCCAGTTGCTTTAGATGTTTGATTGGAAGGCGGATAGTAGGATGGATGGTGTTTTGGGGATTGATTGATGTAGAAACTATGATTCAACTTTAGAGCCAAAGAAACTGCTACGATAGTGCTGCGCCTTCTACCCGGCAGTGCCACACCTAGTTGTTGTTTCAGGCAGTTTTCATTGCTTTGGTTCAATGGTTGACTCACTCTTTCTATTTTAATTAGCTCCCAAGATCAAGAATTCATATTTGCTAGGCCTTCTTCTAATCATACCCAATTGAATCGTTGACATAGACTGTTTGGTAATTGCTGAGATTGTATAATGAGCTAGGAGTTAGGTTATAGAATAAGTTAAGTAGACATGAAGATGCAGAGTGCAGTCTTGGTGAAACAGTTGGTGCGGCAGTGCCGCTCCCAGGCGCGGCAGTGCCACATGACTGGGGACAGTGCCATACCAGCTGCTTTCCTCGCTTGCACTTTGACTCTTCTTGATTACTTAACTTGTTTTATAGGTTAACCTCTACTCCCTATTTATACAGTTTTTGATCTTGCCCTATGTTTTTGCATAGATGGCCTCTGAAGGTGAAGATGACTGGAGGGGGAAGAGGAAAATGACCGAGGCATGAGACAAGGACCCTCCTCGTCATGGTCATGGGAGGATAGCTGGTGGCAGTAGCAGTGCATCAGCTAGAGGAGCTACAAGAGATAGGGGAGGAGGGATTAGATGATCCAGGAGGAGGATAACTTGGAGAGGGCTAGCCGCACAATTCCTCCTGGTGCTTTCCCAGACACTCCTTACCTTGAGGAGTTTGATAGAGCCTATATCACCGAGTATCCTGAGGAGGTGATTGTGAGGCGTCCAGTTGACACCCGTGCTCAATTATGCGGGAAAGCAGAAGATGGTAGAAGAAGCATGTGAGAACAATCCCTATGAACAGCCAAAGGATTTGGGGGTGGACTACACATTTTGGAATGAGTTTTGTTCTAACTTTTATGCCTCCATGATCTTTAACTCCAAGAAGTCCAAGATTGTCAAGATGTAGTATGTTGACTGGGAGAAAATGAAGGAGAAGAATGAGCCTGAATTTAATAGAGTAATCAGGGCTTGTGAGAACTTTGGCCTCTTTGATCTCATGAGTTTTAGGTATAATTGGAATGAGGAAGTGCTAGCCCAGTTCCATGCTACCTTCTTCTATGACATCTATACAGATGAGATACACTAGATGACTAAGGGAAGGCACTACCGTGTTGACTTTGTGACTTTCAGCCGGATCCTTGGCTTTGGTGAGGAGGAGTGAGGCTTCACTTATATCCATGATGAGCCTAGGGCAGAGATCAGAGACATTGCCTACATGTGGATTGACAGAAGAAGCGCAGATGGCAAAGTTAGTGGCTTGCAAAGCTACTACTATATCTTCAACAACCTAATCAGGCACACCATAAATCCTAAGGATGGAGCAACTTTAGATCTTAATGGCTATGTAAGGAATGTGCTTGCTAGGTTTGCTCCTGGAGGTGACAGGTTCAATGTCCCTCGTTTCCTATGGCGTGAGCTAAGGATTGCAATGGATGATGGGAGAAAGGGGCTACCCTATGCTCCCTATCTCATGTTCTTGATTGAAAGGGTCACTGGCTACAAGTTTGATAAGGATGGTCTCCACACTGTCTATAAGATTGAGAAGACCCAAGCCTCAGGTGCTAGCAAGATAGTGAGACACTCTCCTTCAGTTGAGGATGTGCCCGAGTCCTCCCGCTCTAGGTCCCACAAAGGTAAGAAGATGGAGAAGTTTGGAAAATGGATCAAGGCCATTTTGACTACTTACACCTATGCAATGAGGACCACATATGAGGACCGGTTGGAGAACCGTGAAGCCAACCAGGAGGCTAGAGAGCGAGCAAGGCTGCCACCTCTTCCTCTAGTTGAGTCATCACTAAGGTTTGATGACCTCCCTAGCCTCTTCGACATAGATTCAGAGGGTGATGAGGAGGATGAGTAGCAAGAGCAGCCAGAGCTTGACCCTCACATGACCTTGGCCTTGACCTTGCAGTCCTTGAGGAGGAGCACCAGACACCAGCGCCACACTTTGACCACCCATTGCCAAGGGAGGGCGGTGGTGTCCTCCTCCTCCTCCTCCTCCGACGATGATGATAGCGATCTTGGTATTACTGCTGGTGGTAGTAGGGCTGTTGGCGGAGATGATGTTGATTGGGAGGGTATCAAGAAGATGAGAAGTGAGTTCGTTGGTCTTTTTCTTTTCTTCTCTTTTTGGTGCTTTATGCTAAAGGGGGAGAAAATTAGAGGGGTCAACAACTTTTCGACGCCATGGAGAGGTTGCTGCAGGAGGAGCTTCATGTCCTATCCGTTGAGGGAGTAGTCTTTGTTAGGTTGTGAGTTTGAGAGCCACTCAAAACTCTATTTGTGTAATAATGCGATATGGACTTGTATTAATCTATGTTGTAGCTTGTCATATAACTATGCTAGAATGTACCTCTTTATATGTGTTACATACTGTGTGGTGCTTGATTAAACCTGTGCTGTTACAACAAGTGCGGCAGTGCCGCACCCAGGCTCGACAATGCTATGGCTATGGAGTGGCAGTGCCGCACCCAGTTGTCACAGCTGTCTTGCTATGCATGAACTGTCATTTGCATCATGTTTATTTATCTATCATAGTGTGCAGCATCATATAGGAGCATGAATATAGGTGGAGCCCCATCACTTTCACTAAAATATGAATCTTGGCTTCTAATGCCAATTTGAGAATTTAATTCTCTATCCACACATTTAGGGGGAGGCTCTACATCCATGGCTCAAAAATCTCAGTTGTACTTCATATGTTTTGTAAGCTCTAATTGGGTTATCATCAATCACTAAAAAGGGGAGACTGAAAGTGCAATCAAGCCCTAATTGTGGGATTTGGTGATAATGACCACGTAATTAGAGGACTAATGAGATTTATCGAGATAACAAGCATGGAATATATAATCGAGGATGTTATACGAAATGGAGGTGCCCCCAATTACAAATGTCGATGGCTTCAAACTGAAAGGAGGTTTAAATTCTTTTATATTTAGAATTTGAGTATAGAAAAAGCCATACTATAAAGGGAGACACAATGCCTAAGCTAACATATGCTACCAAGTACTCTATCTTACACCTACATCCTTAGTTACTTAGCCAAGACAACCAGCACTTGATTCTTATCCTTGCTGTCTTGCCTTATGCGGTAGTGCCGCACCTAGAGAGAGGCACTGCTGCTGAGCGACACTGTCGCACTTGAGCCGCGGCACTGTCACGACTTAAGTGACCGCTAGGGGCTGAGGGGTATTTATACCTTGCCCCTTCCTCTTCAACGTCTCTCTCTTTCTTCTAAACCATTCAGTTCACCCAAGAACAGAAAAGTGCTCATCTCTCTCTCCTCCGTTGGTGATCTTGAGCTCCCAAGCTTCTCCATTGATTTCCACATCAATCCTTGAGAGAAAAAGGTGCCAAACTCGTTAGAGAGTAGATCCACTGATTCTCAAAGCCTAAAGAGCACTTGGTTCACGTTTTGGCCAGCGATTATGTTTGTTACTCTTGGAGCTTGGCTCCTAGCTAGCTAGAGCATCGTCCGTGGAGCTTGCCAACTTGTGTGACAGCCCCGGGAGGTTTGTAATCATCTCTTGCAGCTAGTAAATTCACCCCTCATCTCAAGAGGTAACTCTCTTGACTTGAGAATGAGGAAGGGTTACAAAGCCCTAGCCTTAGTGGTAACCTCAACAATGTAGACTTAGGTAAGCCTTGGTGGTGAGCTGAACCATGGGATAAATCATTGTGTCATCTTGGGCTTTATTTACTTCACTTACATTTCACATTGTTGTTGAGGTAGATTCTAGGGTTTGTGGCCAATCTACTTATGTGTGGAGTTACTACCACTTCTAGCTCTCGATCTGTGAACCTCATACCTGCAGGAAGCTAAGAAATTTTTTCTGATCTAAGTTTCCTTTCACTGATTTTGAACTATAACTTGAAGTTATCTGTAGGTGCGGTAGTGCCGCTGTTATAGCCCGACAATGCCGCTGTCCAGCAGTGCCACGAGTGAAATTTGACATCTGCTTGAGTTTTGTTTTAACAGACCTATTCACCCTCCCTTTAGGCTAACCAGAGATCCTACAACCGACGATGACCCACACCGAGCTAGCCTGCTGCCAAGCAGGGCTAGCCACTATAGATCGTTGCAAGCCGCGTAGCCCTCCTGTAATCGGATCCACTTGCGCTGCCTGTCAAGACGATGTACCACACCAGACTAGCCACCACCAAGCAGGGCTAGTCATTGTAGTCCACTGCAAGCTACCAAACCAACGCATGAGCAGCTTCGTCAAGCGCTCACCAAGCCGATCCCGCCAATCGAGATCCATGCACATATATTCTAGTTTCCAACAACCTAGCTGCCTCATCAAAGGTAGAAGTGCCACATGGGTCCTTCAGCTGATAGTTAGAAAACATCCTTACGCTGGAACAACCACCACCGAGTGGGACCACCTGCCGCCAAACCACGCAGGTCACCTCGGCAACACAATCTGCTGGCCACCACCTCCCACGCCGGTCTCCTCACCAACTTTGTGGGTGTCGTCCGCATCGACCTCCTCATCATTTTCATGGGCGCAACTAGCACATGGTCCCTCCATAACCGCCGCCCTCCACCAAGCAGATGCCAAGCCCTCCAATCACTGCGCCAACGCCCTCTTCCTAGCCACCTTCCGACGCCATGAACAATGACCTCGAATCTAGAACTAGATCTCCACCTTGTTAGCAACCGCCATGGCTGACATTGCACCAGCTTCAAAGCGACGCCTCCAATGAGGTGAATGACGCCACGAGTGCCACCGTCGCCTGAGTAGCAGGTTAAGGTTTTACACCTAGGAAGAAAGCGCCACGCAAGGGAGAGGGCTAATCGATGAACGCTTTCAAGAAAGTAAACAGCGTCCGGAGGCGTCGCCGTCATTGGCCCAAAAGGGCAAGGCTTTCGCCAAGGCCCCAACCCCCTGCACGGGGCTCGTTGCTGCCGTTGCCAAGTGTGGGTTGCCGCCCGTCATTCGTCGAAGCCACACTCGAAGTCCATGACGGCGAGTGGCCGGAGCTGCCGCTCCTTGCGCTAGCATGGGCACAGGCTGGCACCGCCGCGTCCCCCAGTGCCCTTCGCCGACTCAGGCCACCACAGCTTGAACTGTTGCCTTGGCTCGGGCGTAGCGCCGCCGCCCCTTGCAGGTTCGGAACCGCCGCCGCCCATGGACGGAGCCACGGAGCCGCTGTCGATGTGGGTGTCGCCCAGCGCCCATGCCTGCCCAGGCCGCAGCGCAAACGTCTTTGCACAGCCTGCAGCGTCATCTTGGTTCGGCCAGAAGTCGCTCGCCGCCGCGTCCAGCGAGCTTCGACAACCGCCGTCGCCATCGCCGGCCGCCATGCCTTCGGCCAGGGCGAGCCAGATCCTATCGCTAGGGCTTTGGATCCAGCAACCCAAGCACCAAATCGGCCCCTCCGACAGTCTCCCAGTGCCTCCGTGTGCCAGACTCACGGCGCCGACCCGGACGTCGAGCACCATCCTGCACGGAAGTGCTCATGACCATCCGGCTATGGACTGGGTGAGAGCCTCGCCGCCGCCGTCCTTGGGGCTGCGCGGGCGTCCCGGCCGCACCCTCTGGCGGCTGCGAGGGCACGAAGTGTGGTGGTGGTTGGCTGCGGCGGCGGTGGCTAGGTTTGTCGCCCGAGCCACCCGTGCGATGGTTTAGTCTGTTGGTAGTAGTGTTTGTTCTATTTCACTATTATAATAGAAGTCGAACTACAGGAGGATGCTTAAGTGCTTATTAATCATGATAATACACTGAAACATATTTTTGTCGGAATTTTAATGATCATATTCACCGATCTTTTTTCCACGGTCTCAAGAGAGTGGGGCCACAAGAGTACGCGGGGTCACTGGCTCACTGACTGCTACTGCCTCCGGTTTTGTTTACTTGCCACCGAATTTTTACTGTAGCAATTTTGACCGTACAGTATCTTCAATTCAACAACCGGCGTCACAGTAGTATCAGTTCCTTTCTTTCTTTCTTTCAGGCAGCAGCACAGCGTGGTGTTCTCATTCTCATAATAACAACTTGGGGGATCGAATCAAATCAAATCCTGTGCTCCTTCCTCTTCTTGGTGGGTAAGAGGGTAATTAAGAGCTTGCTTGTAGTAGATGGTGTCTTAATTTCGGAGACAGTAGTATCGGTTTTGCTTAGTACGCATTCGCTAATGGTGGTTTCCTCTGCCTGCACGCAGCAGACGCATCGAACTCAAGAGTTTTCAACTAGCGCAACAGTTTGCGACAGGTTGGCTGGGTTTGGAGAATACGTGTTTTGTGGCCTTACTGTTACATAGGGGCGCGTTTGGACGTGAGAATCGTTTCTGTTTCTGACGTGAAACACGTCATGACCAGTGCTGAACACCACCTTGCCGATTAGTTTTGAGGCAGAAATGGCTGGAATCGATTCATGGCGTGTGTTTGGCAGCGAGAAATATTTTAGATTCTTAGTAGAATCATCAAAATCACTGCCTGACAGCATGAAGGAAGAAACGTTTAAGAAAGAATCACTTGGAACCTATTCTTATTTTTTGTACTAGTCTAGAGAAACATCAAAACCTGGTCTCCTAATTGTAGTTCTAATTTCAAGAATCTAGCGAGCTAGTTCAAAAATGTTTTAAAGACAATCTGAATGTGAAACATTTCTAGTAGAATCTAGATCCCTAACAAGCACACCCTTACTATTATATATGTATTTTGCATGATTTGTTTCTCTGCCCTCGCTCTGTACTTAACAACTGTACATTTTAGTTATATTGTTTAGCCACACATTGTAGACGGCAATGAGACTTCACTAAGGAAATTCCCACGTAAATCCCAGAATGTGGAGAGAAATATTGCCTCCTTTTTAATTTGATTTGAGACACAAGTTCATGTTGATTCAGTGCTTTTGTTTTCTTCTTTATTTCTCTGTTATTGGAAGTCGAACTTCTTTAGGATGCCTGGCTATAATACACCCCCTATTCGTTTGGCTTATAAGTCGTACTTTTCAACTAATAAATATTATTTTTCTCTCATAATAAATCAGCCAACAGTACTTTCAACCATGACTTATCAGCCAAGCGAACATAGCACATATCCACTACAACATATTTTTTTTCTCAAAATTATTGTGGTCGTTTTTGCAGATTTGTTCTCTGAAAAAAATCCATGACTCCTAAGAGTGGTTCTACTAGCAACTGACTCTTCTATAAATGCTACATGGCTCTTTCTATACGGCTTACGCATACAGCCGTACACTAGCAGGCTGTTCGGTAGAATTTATTATAGCTGGCTGATTTGTAGGACTAATTTATTGTGAGAGAAAAATATTATTCTATAGCTGAAAAATAGGACTAATTCTAAAGGATAAACTCAAGTGAACATAGCCCTATGGGTCCGGCCATGAACAGGCATATATGAACATAGTAATTGGCATCAGGCTAGGGTCAGGCAATAATTCTGAGGCGTACGTTTTGCCTTTAACCACATCGTTTCCACAGTAACAAAATTTTCCTCACCAATTTTCATGGCCATTGGCCATGTTGGCTTGAGATATTAATGAAATTTTTCTCTCACAGCGTTTCGGTATAAGCATCGGTATAAACTCAATTTTAGCAAGGAGAGCCCGTGAACAACCGGCAACTCTGTCGATGTCACATGGTGATTGTCGTGCATTATTATTGGCTTATTGCTCATCAGCTCCTCCGTCCGATCCACCACCTTGCCTCCACTGCCATCTCCCTCTGAGACCGGAGTTCCCCTGGTTTGCGTTGGCACCTTCACGCCTTGCGGTTCCTTGCCTGCTTGCAGACACTAAGCAGCATGGAATGGAACCTTTGGGCTATCCGCTGGAGTTAGCGCCGATTGTGTCCTCAAAACAACTTGTGGGGCATCAGATCAGATCAGATCCTGCTCCTTCCTCTGCTTGGTGAGTAAACTTGTACTAGATAGTATTCTCCTCTGGCTCTAGCTGCATCAGTAGCATCAGTATTGCATGTTAGTGGGACTCTGTGATTGTGGTTTCATCTCTCCCTGAACGCAGAAGAATCAAACACAAGAGATCTTCTGATCCAGTGGTGCCGTAGTACTGCACGCAGAAGCATGCATCAAGCAGACATGGAAACAACTTGGGCGTTCAGATTCAGATCAGATCCTGCACATTTCTCTACTTGGTGAGTGAACTTGTACACATCAACTGCATCAGTAATGCTCACCAAAGTAGGCAAGTGGCATTTTCTGATGACATTTTTTTACTCACTTCACGCAGAGACCCATCAAAACAAGAGATCTTCGTGGTAGTGTGGTACTACTCAAACACTCACAGGAGTCACAGCCCTCTCGGCTTGTGGTTCTTTCCTTGCTTGCGGTTGCGGACAGCGAGGATCATGGGACATTTGGGCTAGAGCTAACACCAGTTGTGTTCTCCAATCAACTTCGGCCGCGATTTGCGAAAAATGGGACTCAAAACATCGGTCATTTGCAAATTTGACACTGGACCCACATTTATAGACATAGATGGACCCACTTGTCATCCACCCGAGTGTCATCGTAATCGAGGAGTCAATCTTTCGAGTGTCATTTTTGCAATTTTTTCGCCTTCATATATATCAGATCCAGTTGTGAGTAAACTTGTACACAGCTTTTCTCATCTAGCTCTGGCAGCAGCACAAAGCATCAGTATTGCTTATTAGTGGCACTCACTAATGGTGGTTTCATTTCATCTCCCTGAACGCAGGCAGAACCATCAAACTCGAGAGATCTTCTGATCCCATTGTGCCCGTAATGAGCATGGCGACAGCCTTGGTCAGCGCAGAGTTTTCAGTGGTGAGCAAGGCGTTGGCTCCTCTAACGGATGGCTTGCTCAGGAACTGGGCAGCCACCGTGGAGCTCGGTGACAACGTGGAGGCCCTTGAGCGAGAGCTAAAACTCGTGAAGGCACTGCTTGCGCCTACCGTCGGCAGGGAAATGGACAACTCGGCGCTCAAGGACCTTCTGGAGGAGCTGAAGGAGCTTGGGTACGACGCCGACGATGTGCTGGACGAGCTCGACTACTTCCGCATCCAGGACGAGTTGGACGGCACCTTCCATGCTGCCGACAAGCATGCCAAGGGTGCCACTGCACTCACAATGTTTTCAAGGCGGTAAGGCGAGGCGTGGCGACTGACTACCACCTTACGCTTAAGCGAGTAAGGCGTAAGGCGAGGCGACGCCTTAACAGCTTAAGAAAAATTTAAAACAGCAGCTCAGAGCAGTAGATGGTGAAGAGAAAAAAAAGGAAAAAGAAAGGAGGAGGAGTAAGAATAGGTCTGACCCAGCCCATCAGGCAGCCCATGTGCCCCTCACCCACCAAGCATGTCTTCATCTCTCTGCTCCCAAATCCCCAATCCTCTCCAGACTCCAGTGCCGCCGCAACTCTCCTGACTTCCGCCTTCGGCCTCTGCCCCTCTCTCTGTCTCTTCCCTCCCTCTCTTCCAGATGCGGGCGTAGCTGCATGGCTTCCTGAGATGGAAGAGGGCACGGCTGCAGCTTCCTCTTCCTCACCACTGGGGTCCCCCGCGCGCCTACTCTCTCTGCGCTCTGTTTCTCCCACGCGCCAGCTCTCTCTCTCTCTGTGTGCGCCTGTTTCTTCCGTGCGCTCGCGCTCTCTCTTTTCTTTTTTTCGCGCCGATTCTCCTGCGTTTTCCCACCGTCCAGAGCAGAGGCTTCCTCGTATGGCGCCCGCCATGCGCGATTTGGCGCGATTTGAACGCCAAAGCGACGTTCTTTGGACGCCTCGGCTGTAAGGCGGACGCCACATGAATCTAAGGCGACTCGTCTGCTAAGGCGTCGTGCATGCAGCGCCTTGGCGCTTAAGCGATGCCTAAGCGACGCCTTAAAAACACTGGCCACTCATAACCTGGCCCTTAATCTAAAAGCTGTTGGCAAACAGATTTGGTTGCCCACATGCTTTTCATCTGCTACTACTTTGGGATCCGGAAGGGCGGGCCTGGTGCAAGCGGTAGAGTCTTACCGCCTGTGACCGGAAGGTCCCGGGTTCGAGTCGCGGTCTCCTCACATTGCACAAGCGAGGGTAAGGCTTGCCACTGACACCCTTCCCCAGACCTCGCACAGAGCGGGAGCTCTCTGCACTGGGTACTACTTTGGGATCCAAGGCTAAGGCAAAGCACACTTCCAGATCTTGCTGCAACCCCATCCACGCTGTTGGTAAATGCTTCCATAGCTCATCTCTGCCATCTGATCCTGATTATGATGACAACCATGACATTAGCATGCACAATTCACCACAGAGAGACCATACCGATAATGAACCACCCAAGTTGATATTTGATAGGGTGGATGCCTCCAAAAGAATGCAGGATATTGTAAAGAAACTGCGGCCCTTGCGTGAAGATGTTTCTGGCATTATTGCAACGCTAGGTTCGAATTGGAGCACTGTCCCAAATATTGCAAAGTCGTCCTGTCACCACCTCTCAAAGTATAGAGCCAAAATTGTATGGGAGGGACCTTATGATGAACAACATCTGCTGAGGTCCTCACGGTTATACCAATTGTTGGTCCAGGGGGTATATAGAAAAGACAACTCTTGCACAACATATACATCACAGTCCAGAAGTGCAAGACCATTTCGATGTGAGTTTGGACATGTGTATCCCTCGACTTTAATGTGAATAAGCTGATAGAAGAAATTCAAATATATATCCCTAAAGTTGATGGTGAAAGTAGTAATTGTACTACTGGTGAGTTAATTGGGCAAAGATTGAAAAATAAGAGGCTTTTGCTTGTATTAGATGATATATGGGACTGCAGCGATGAGGATGAATGGAAACAGCTCTTGGTGCCCTTCCAAAAATCACAAGTACATGGTAATATAATCATAGTCACCACAAGGTTTCCAGCCCAAGCACAAATAATGGTTCAAAAAAATGATCAGTCAATATTTTTGCAAGGATTAGAAAATAAAGACTTTGAGGAATTATTCCTGAAAATTATCTTTGGTCATGATGATCAATCTGGAAAGGACCATGAGTTCTTACTTGAAACCGGGTTTAAGATAGTTGACAAACTAAAGGGCTTCCCTCTTACAGCAAAAACTGTCGGTAGATTATTGAAAACCCAACTTGACTTGGGTCATTGGAAAAGAGTTCTAGAAAGTAAGGAATGGGAGCATAGTAACGGCAAGAACGACATTATGCCTGCACTGAAGTTGAGCTTTGATTACCTACCTTCTCATCAGCTCAAGCAATGCTTTTCCTACTGTGCTTTATTTCCTCAAGATTACAAATTCAGAGAAGACCTAATTAACTTTTGGATAGGACAAGAAGTTGTGCATTCATCATGTGGTGAAAATAAAACCGTTGAAGACATTGGGCGGAGTCATCTAACTGAGTTGGTTGATTATGGATTTTTGGAAAGGAAACAGGAAAAAAGATGGAAGCACTTGTTACAATATTCATGATCTCTTACATGAATTAGTCCGTAAGCTTTCGTCACATGAATGTATTGCCATAGATAGTTCTCAATTCCATGTGAGGTCCTTACAAGTACTGCCATCAATACGCCACTTGTCTATCAACATTGAGGATGCCAGTGTCAAGGACAGATTGATTCTCAAAAATTGTGTGGAGGGTTTCAATACATTGGTTAAAACATTAAAAGTTGAAAAATACGAACTTTAATGTTATTTGGGGAACACCATGGTTGCTTCGTGAAGACCTTTGGTGTTTTACTCAAGGAAGCAAAGGACCTTCGTGTTATTTTTTTTATCTAAAGCATCCTATAATGTGGAAGATTTGTTGCACAACTTTTACCATCTTGTCCACCTTCGGATTGTAGGTTCTGTCCTAAATCAAACAAGATTTCCCAACAAACTTTCCAGATTCTATCATATGATGGTCCTAGATGCAAAACATTCTACTTATGTCCGTGATTTACCAAGAGATATGAGCAACCTTGTAAAATTGCGTCATTTTCTTGTTCGGTGTGATTCAACACACTAGCATTGTTGAGGTTGGGAAATTAAAATCACTACAAGGGTTAAGAAGATTTATGGTCAAACAAGAGGATCAAGGCTTTGAATTAAGGCAGATTGGACATTTGGTTGTGCTTTGTGGAACATTGTGCATTGATAACCTCGAAAATGTTGAAGTAAAGAAAGAAGTCGATGAAGCAAAATTGTTACAAAAAAGCCGCCTACATGAGTTGACATTACATTGGGATAATATTGACCGATCTACCAATGACTCCACACTACAAGAACACATTCTTGAAAGGCTTAGGCCAAGTAGCAATCTTCTAAAGTTATCAGTTAAAGGTCATAGGGGAACCACTTGCCCTTTGTGGCTCGGTACTAACCTGTCCGTTGAAAATCTGGAATCTCTATGTCTAGATGGTGTAGCTTGGAAAAAATTTCCGCCTATAGGAGAGCTGTGGCTAGTTGATTTTCCTCGTAAGGAAAATATTTCAGGTAATATACCAAATAAAAGGTTTGAAAATTTGAGAAGATTAGAACTATGTAAACTCACCATGGTTGAAAAGTGGGTTGTGCATGCCCCTTGTCAGTTGTTTCCTTTCTTGGAAGTGCTTATCATTAAGGATTGCCCTCAACTTGTGGAGTTGTCATTTCAACATTTCTGTTGCTATCAACAAGGCAAAGAGGTAAATGCAAATTTATTTCCTAGACTCTCGGAGCTCAAGATTACAAACTGTCCACAACTATCGTCATTTCCTCCCGTTCCTTGGAATGAAGCTCCCTGTTCTGTTAATTTAGTAGGAACTGGAAGTTCATGTGATGTTAAATTGGTCTGTGAAAGAGAAAACGGTTATGAATGTAGTTTGACCATTGTGGGAAAGAAGGATACAACTAATAGCACGTTTTGGAATGTGCTGGCTTTTCATAATCTAACTGGACTGAAGGTGTTGAGTCTGCACAGCTACGAATTCCTGCCGCTGCATTCCTTACAAATGCTATCATCCCTAAGGACCCTAGATATGTCTTGTTCGAGTTATACTTTTCCATTTGTTGAAGCCGACAGCCATGTCAAATACCAGTTTCCAGTTGAATCATTGGCCATAAAAAATTGTTGTGCTAGTGGAAAGGAGTTAACACAGCTACTCACCTATTTCCCGAAGTTCTCATATCTGCGGTTGTTGTTTTGTGTGAATGTAACAGGGCTGGGTGTGAATTTGAGGGGGCAGCAAGCAACAGAAACACCCGGACCATCATCTTCAGCTAACAAAGTGGAGCAGCAGCAGGATGCAAGAGCAAAGGAGGATGTAATAGTCGCATCAGAAGAAGCAGAAAGCAGTATGTTGCTTTTGCCTCCGCAACTACAGGAGCTGTCAATCTTCGGCTGCCCAGAGCTGAGCTCCAACTACAGGAGCTGTCAACTAACTGGGCGAGGAGGAGGGCTCCAAGGTCTAACCTCCCTCTCATGGCTGGAAATGACCCGTTGCCTTCGATGGTTGGAAATCTGGTATTGTCCCAGGCTACTGTCCTACTGGTTTTCTTCCTCCTCTTCTTGTTTCCCCTTCCCCAACTCCCTGGAACACCTTGGTATTTATAGAACAGTGGGCATGGATACGCTGGTGCCAATATCAAACCTCACCTGTCTCACAAATTTATCCATTATTGACTGCGGGGATTCAAGAGGCGAGGGATTGTTGTCTCTCCTCGCCCAAGGCCATCTCACCAAATTACACATCAGAGAAACGCCCAACTTTTTTGTTGATTCTGAGCTCTCATGGGTGCATGAACAAGAGATTCCATCCTGTTCCTCCAAACTGCAGGAGCTCGAAATAGATGATGTGGCTGGATTCACTGCTGCGCCCATTCGCCGTAGCCTGCTCTTTTCCTCGCTCAACAAATTGAAAATTTCTAAGGATAATAAGATGAAGAGCTTCACAAAGGAGCAAGAGGCCCTTCTGTTTGTTGACTCCCTCGAGGATATCACCATTTGTGTCTGCCGCAACCTGCAGTCCCTCCCTGAACGGCTACCTAGACTTCCCAACCTCAAGAGGTTACACATCTGGTCGTGCGAAGCAATCCAGATGCTGCCCAAGGATGGCCTCCCAAGTTCGCTGCAAGAGTTGAAGATCATCAGTTGTCCAAAAATCCAGTCACTGCCAAAGGATTGCCTCCCAGATTCACTGCAAAAATTAGTGATCGATAGATGCCCAGACATACGATCGCTCCCTGAGGTGGATGACCTTCCAAGTTCGCTGCGAGAATTAGATGTCCGTGGTAGCAGAAGCGAGGAGCTAAGGAGGCACTGCCGCAAGTAGATAAATTCATCCCAATAGTCAAAGCATGACAAGCCCAAGGCAACAAAGAGGTGGAACTTCCTACCCATCAATTTCCCTTGCTTCTCCATAACCCGCTAAACCTCCGTAGATCTTGTTTCGTTTATTTGGCCACAACTGATGTTTTCTTTTGGGCAACCCGCGCTTTCATTATTGTGCAGGGCACTTCTTCAAATTGTACATCATTATATTCTTTGGATTCTCTCTTTATCCATTAACAATTCTGAATTCGAAAGCATGAATACCTCTGCACATACCTTCCATCGTGTACATCAAACCGGTAAGTGCCTGTAAAATCACCTCTGTAGTCTTATACAACTATTTACATGCTCATGCACAATTGTCTTCTTGCACTGTAACTCATTCCCCTACGATCCAATAATGCAGTAAAGTTTGTAAGCCGAGATTTATTTCAACTATTTCTATGTTGACTTGAGGACTTGAGGTACTGTTGTAGAAAAAATGCATCGCTTTGCTTTTAACTCTGAAACTTCTTATTGGTTCTTACCTCTAATATTTATTAGTTCTGAACTCTACTATTATTATTATTTCTTTTCTAAACATAGGACTGATCCGTTGCTCCAAAGTGGCAAAGTGGCGATTTCTATTCTTCTTATATGCACTAGTCAAATTGCTTAACTGATTCAGTGTAATGGACCTTATGTCTGTATGTGTTCCTCATTACTTGCAGGCATTCCAATTTGATTAGGTAGAAACAAGAGATCAAACTGACATTGTCATACTACTGTTTCTTTTGCAGAGAATCTCCATTGGAACCAATTATTAACCAAAATAATAATATGCCATTTCTTTTCATTTCAATGGAACGGCAAAAAACAATGCCAGTCTCATCGAATAAAGCACAAGATGATATGACAGTTGTTGAAAGACAATGCCAACTATTAGCTTTGCTCAAATCTCAATGACTATTCAAGTCTCAGAGGTGGGCAGCCAAAAAAAATTTTCAGTTTTGATCACTAATTTCCAAATAGCAGGCACAATTTTGAAACTGTACTGTTTTTCTCAAGTATCAAACAAAAACTGTAAAACAATTGATGAAGAATGACTAACTAAACACTTGTGAAACATTTTACATAAACATGATTCTATTTTATTATGAATGTATATTCTTAAATATTGCTGAAAGAGTGGAAATGTTTTCCTGGATGCTGCTGTCAGCCGTTGTTGGGCAGTTGGGTAATTGGGTTTGGCGTTGGTGATTGGTGGAGGAAGAGATGGCTGTGCAGCTTCCATGGGCTCCTGTCACATGTTAAGTGGAGAGATTGAATCAGTTTTCGATGCAGCTTTGGGGGTAAGCCAAAGATCAGAAAAAATTATAATCTCTTTTTATGAATTTCTGCCAATTTGGTTTCTTCCACAGCTATGGAGCCTTCTTTGGCTATGAATTCAACAACTTGTCAACTGAAATGCTCATTGACTCAACTGAAAGGAGGTCGTATCTTCCAGATGCATATGCAACACTGATTGGCTGATTGCCATACCCATACAGGAGTGATGCTTCGAGCCGAAGATTTTACCAATCAAATTACCTTGTCATATTGATAATAATGCAACAGCAATTCATGTACATCCAGTGATCATCAACCACGGAATTATCAGCATGCAGCTCTGAGCTTTCTGCAAGTGAATAACAGGAACCTTGCCTCCCTCCCTCACGTAAGTCTTTTGTTTCCCTTGTCTTGTGCCTATGTCTTTCAATACTTTTTCGTGTCTGCCAAGTGAAACTGAATGGAATGATACATGAACATGGCACCATCTTTATCCCATGTGACACATCAGCTTCGTCTGAAGCTCCCTGCGTGGAGCAATCATCATGAGGCTTCCTACTAAATGGTGCTAACTGAAATTTTGTCTGGTTTTGGAATGCATTCCATGTTGAGGATAGCTGCATCATCAACCCTCCCTTTTGTTTGTTCTCTATATACCTTGGAGACAAATGGAAAGCACGGTATTCAGGCTATAAGAACAGTTTTCATACATTAGGCAGATGCCTAGAAGGTTTCTTCTAGATATGGCAGCTCTGAAGGTGACATCAGCACTGTGCCTGTAGAATGACAGAGAAATGGGAAACACCACACACCCAACATGGGAGGGTGACATTCATATATATAGCCAATATGGCAGGGTATAACAGGCATGTACATGCTTTACATAGCAGGTGCTAATCACACTGATTTGTGCCGTTGCCTATTATATACTTGGCTAATATACACTTGCCTAATATATCTATCAGCCGCCCGCAGTCGAAGCGTCAGGATTCCGGATGCAGAGACTGGACCGAAATTCTTCAAACAGCTGAACCGGCAACCCCTTTGTCATGATGTCAGCGAACTGAAAACGTGACGGCACATGGAGAACTCGAACCTCGCCGAGAGCCACCTTCTCACGGACGAAGTGGATGTCAATCTCGATGTGCTTGGTACGGCGGTGGTGGACCGGGTTGGCTGTCATGTAGACAGCGCTGACGTTGTCACAGTAGACAACTGTGGCAACCTTCAAGGGAACATGAAGTTCCTGAAGGAGTTGTCGAAGCCAACAGCACTCGGCAACCACGTGAGCAACAGCCCGGTACTCGGCCTCCGCACTGGACCGGGACACCGTGGTCTGCCGTTTTGAAGACCAGGACACCAGACTGTCGCCAAGGAAGACGCAGAAGCCTGATGTAGAGCGGCGGGAGTCTGGGCACCCGGCCCAGTCAGCATCGGAGTATGCAATCAGCTTGTCGACTGGCCCAGTGCCGATGTGGAGACCAGCCGACAGTGTGCCCTTCACATATCGAAGGATGCGCTTGATCAGCGCGAGGTGAGCTTCGCGCGGGTCATGCATGAAGAGGCACACTTGCTGTACAGCATAGGCCAGGTCGGGGCGAGTAAGCGTCAGGTACTGGAGAGAGCCGGCGAGACTCCGGTACGCGGCGGGATCAGCGACAGGAGCGCCCGCCGAGGCAGAGAGCTTGGCACGAGAGTCAACAGGTGTCGATGTCGAGTGACACTCGGCCATGCCCGCCTTCTGGAGGAGGTCCACGGCGTACTGCCGCTGGCTGAGGAAGAGGCCGTCGGAGGAGCGAGTGACGGATATACCCAGGAAGTGATGTAGTTCCCCGAGGTCCGTCATGGCGAACTCAGAGTGAAGGCGGGCGATGATACGTCGAAGCAGAGCGGCCGAGGAAGCCGTGAGGACGATGTCGTCGACGTACAGCAACAAGTAGGCGGAGGAGCTGCCCTCGGAGTAGATGAAGAGGGAGGCATCGGTGGCAGAGGCGACGAAGCCGAGCTGTCGGAGAAACGTGGCGAAGCGTTGGTGCCACGCTCGAGGGGCCTGCTTGAGGCCGTAGAGGGAGCGCTGGAGGAGGCAGACGGCTTCGGGTCGTGCTGGGTCGACGAAGCCGGGGGGCTGCTGACAGTAGACCGTCTCATGCAGGTGGCCATGAAGAAAAGCGTTCTTCACATCCAACTGATGGATAGGCCATTGGCGAGATGCGGCGATGCTGAGGACGACCCGAATAGTGGCCGGCTTGACGACGGGGCTGAACGTCTCGTCGTAGTCGACGCCGTGACGCTGGGTGAAGCCGCGGACGACCCAGCGAGCTTTATGCCGAGCCAAGGTGCCATCGGAGTGGAATTTGTGCCGGAAAATCCACTTGCCGGTGACCACATTGGCGCCAGGAGGACGAGGAACGAGGCGCCAGGTGTTGTTGTCGACAAGGGCCTTGTACTCCTCAGCCATGGCTGCACGCCACTGGGAATCAGCAAGACCCCCCCTGTAGTCGCGCGGAATGGGCGAGGCAGTGGAGCCGGTGGCGACGTGAGCTGCTGGAGGGAACCCGTACCGATCGACAGGCCTGAGGGAACCTGTCTGGAGGCGCGTCACAGGTCGGTTCGGAGGCAGTGGTGGTGGCAGTGGCGGAGCAGCCACCACAGCCGGAGCAGCTGCCATGGCTGGAACAGCTGCCACGGCTGGAGCCGGGGCCGGCTGTTCGGAAACAGCTGGTGCCGTGCGGCGCCGGGTGTAGACCCGAAGGGGTGGGGGAGCGACCGGTGCAGGTGGAAGAACCGGGCCAATCTGGAGGATGGCCGGGTCCTCAGCGAGCTCCTCCAGATGAGCTCGATGACGCGGCTGCGCAGCGTCGGGTTGCGACGGAGCGACCGCTGCTGCGCGTGGCACCGGCGCTGGTGTTCCTGCAAGAAAATCCAGAGAGCTTGGCAGCGCACTGGTGGAGTCAGATTGAAATGGAAATGTCGTCTCGGCGAAAACAACATGACGGGAAATGATGATCCGTCGTGTCGTTAGGTCGAGACACCGGTAGCCCTTATGGGAAGAGGGATAACCAAGGAAGACACAAGCGGTGGAGCGGGGGGCCAACTTGTGTTTGGAGGTAGCGGTGAGGTTAGGATAGCATAGACAACCGAATACACGAAGAATAGTGTAATCTGGTGGCTGCTGGTAGAGTTGCTCATAGGGGACTTTATGGTGAATGGCTGAGCTGGGGCGCCTGTTGAGGAGATAGGTGGCTGTGGTGAGCGCCTCGGCCCAGTATTTGGGTGGCATGTGAGCGTGGATGAGGAGGGTGCGGCATATATCGTTCAGAGAACGGATGATGCGTTCAGCCTTCCCGTTTTGAGGGGAGGTGTAAGGGCAAGAGAGGCGTAGGTGAATACCGCTGGAGGCAAAGAAGGTGGTGAGGGCAGTATTGATGAACTCAGTGCCATTATCAGCTTGTACAGCTTTGACAGGAAGGCTAAACTGTGTGTGTGCGTAGGCGCAAAAATTAATGATGTGAGTGGCTACCTCAGATTTGCGGACGAGGGGGAACGTCCAGCAATAATGTGTGAAATCATCTAGGATGACAAGATAGTACTGCGCACCAGAAATGCTAGCGACCGGGGACGTCCAAACATCACAGTGTACAAGCTCAAAGGGGAGAGATGAAACTGAACTGGAATTACCAAAGGGCAGCCGCACATGCTTGCCAAGTTGACATGGATGACATAAAGTAGGAGCTGATTTATTACAGGAAATGGAATTATTGTTCCTAAGCAAATCTAGAGTGGCAGCCCCTGGATGACCAAGACGATGGTGCCATAGGTCAGTGGAGGTGGCGAGGTTGGCCTGTGGCGTGGCGGGGACGGTGTAGAGGCCGTCGGAGCTATTGGAGCGAATAATCACGCGTCGGGTCTGCAGGTCCTTAACAGAGAAACCAAACGCGTCAAATTCGATAGTGCAATGGTTGTCACGAGTGAATTGGCGAACTGAAAGTAAGTTGCGCACTAAGGAGGGGACAACAAGAACATTGCGAAGAGAGAAGGGGGAGGTGCGGCCAGGTAAAGTGGAGTGACCAGAACAGGACACAGGCAACTGATGCCCGTTGCCGACAGTGATGGAAGAAGAGGAGGAGGGATGACGAGATAGAAGTATACCATCCGAGTTGTGCATGTGGGAGGTGGCGCCGGAGTCCATGACCCAGCCAGAGTTCTGGAGCGCCATTTGGTTCAAGGCGGTAATGAGGCCGGCTTGATCCCACATCGGTGTTGGTGGAGGTGCAGCGAAGTGCGCCTGCGGGTTGGTGCCCATGAGCCCCTGGTGACGCCCGCCCTGGGCATTGGGGTGTTGCAAGCCAGGGCGAGGGCCCTGCAGCCAGTCGCCATGTGGAGGAGGACCGCCCTGGGGGGCCCAGGGGGTGTAGCAGAACCAGGGCACCATGGGGCGGTTGCCCCCGTGTTGCTGACCGCCACCGCCGCCCTGCTGCCAGGCAGCGCCGCCGCCCTGCTGCCAGCCACCCTGGCCGCGCCAGGGACCCTTCTTGCCGCCCTTGCCTTTCTTGCCGCCCCCTGGACCCTTGGAAGGGGCAGAGGGAGCGCTGGAAGTGGAGGAATGGCACTCGGCAGAGGTGCAGCTAGAGCCGGAGGCGGCTACCATAGCGGAGGCCGCCGTGGTCTTCTCATCGTTGGCGAGGCGCAGTTCCTTGAGGGAGAGCATCTCGCGCGCCCTGGGAAAGGAGGGCAGCACGGTGCCGTTGGCGATGTCGTCGGCGGTGGCGCTGAAGCGCGGATTGAGGCCGCGGAGGAGACTGAGGACGAGCTGCTTGTCGTCGATGGTTTCGCCGACATCCCGGAGGGCAGCGGCCTTGACCTTGATCTTCTGGCAGTACTCGTCGATCGTCGAGTCGCCCTGCTTGAGGGAGTGAAACTCCTCAAGCAGGAAGACGGCCCGGGGTGCGCGGTTGGAGCGGAACAGGGCTTCAATTTCCACCCACAGCTCGCGGGCGGTTTGGTTCTCGTCGGTGATGGCGAGATCAAGAACCGAGTCGTCGACGGTGTTGAGGATCCAACCGCGGACAGTGCACTCAGCAATGGGCCACGATGGATCGTTGGCGGGGGGGTCAGCAGACTCACTGATGTGTGGGAGGAGACCGAATTTCCCACACAGAGACTTGAAGAAGGAAGCCCACTTGGTGAAGTTGGGATTCTTCATCTCCAGAACCACCGGGATGTGAGTCTTCACATTGACGGCGGTGTAGGGGTGGACGAGCACAGCCGGCGGTGAGCCGTCGGCGGTGACAGACATGGTGTGGACGGCGGCTGCAGAGGTCAGCCGGCGGGAAAGGTGGAGAGGAGAAAGGGGCGGAAGCAGAAGGTCCGGGATCAGATTGATCACGCGGGCTCTGATGCCATGTAGAATGACAGAGAAATGGGAAACACCACACACCCAACATGGGAGGGTGACATTCATATATATAGCCAATATGGCAGGGTATAACAGGCATGTACATGCTTTACATAGCAGGTGCTAATCACACTGATTTGTGCCGTTGCCTATTATATACTTGGCTAATATACACTTGCCTAATATATCTATCAGTGCCTCAGCCTGCTGGTCATGACACTCCTCTTGGCTCCAAGTAAGTCCATACTTAGACAAAGAGATCTAAATTTTAAGCACATCAAAGACTTCACACGCCAATGTTATAGAACAAGATTAATTGTTTTCAAGAAAATAACAAGATTAATTGCTTGCAAGCTACCTGATTCTTTCTTGGTGGCAAATGAAATTAATAAGTTGTATCTCTTGATGATAAGTTTTATTTTAATATTTTTGCTTTCTTTTGCAGGCTGTGGGAATAAGGAGGCGTGCGGCGAGTGGCTAAGCGATACATACCGGATGTTGCTCCTGTGTAGCAGCAAAACATGCAACAAGCACTGCATCAACGAGGGCGCTACCAGGGGGAAGTGTGGCTTCCTCATCTTCAGGTCCTTCTGCTTCTGCACCAAAGAATGCGACTGAACACAGTCATCTGAACTGCAACGGTGACTTGCCATTTTCAGCTGTAATGATGACTCGCTGATGAATAAGAGCAAGGTTGTGATCTGTTGTGGCTACTCAGATCTTTGAATGGATCAATAAATCCTTTTGCCAAATACTCGTGGTTTTCGATTCAATTTCCATCTAGTGAGATATATTGTTCCGTGCACTACTATTGCGCCATGACAGTGGTGGTTTAAAGCATAGGCAGTAAGTAGAATCGATGTTTAAACTTCACTTTTTTAGTGGTTGGAAGGTCCAATTTGTCATATCCCTACTGTTGTTTGGGTCATGCTTACACAAGTTGCTGATACCAAATACATGCATTGTTGACAGGAAAGACTCATCCACAAAGATATGCATACTGCTTGTATTCTGCTGTTGTTCAGGCAGTGCTTCAGCGTCTTCTAACTCAGAATACTACTATTTGCAATGGGAGGACCAGATCTACACCTTTTCTGTGTTTGATGGGAGCATGCACATTTGCAACAATGTCTGTAATCAAGCAAAACCTGTTGGAAAAAACATTGCGAGTAATCCAGATTGCTGAGCCCCCTGCAGTCAGCAAAGTGCTACACACAATTTCACAATTGATCCATGTTAAAAACAGCAAACTTTATTGATCAATCCGAATGTTAAGACATAGTTTCCACACTATATATGGACAACCAGCTAAACTTATAAAAACATATGAAGCGGTTCACAGACACCATTTATCATGCAGTAACATTTTGCATGAGCTTACATAACAAGATCATCTGCAATAGCGCAACAAAGATGTTTCAGATCTTCAAAGGTGCTATCCTCGAGTGAAACAGAGCCCATTCTGTTGGTGATTTCAGTTTCAGAAGCATTATCAAAACCAAACTTGGTGTGGTAAACAAAGTAACCGCCACACTCCCAAGCAGACAGACAGCAGCCAGTAACCAGATTTTTCACCTTATAAACCAAGTATTAGATATTCACACGTTTCCATTCAGTGGTTGCTGAAATAAAATTATCTAAAAATGGAATGAAAGGTTTAATAGATTTTACCTGTGGAAACAAGAAAACCCTTGTGCCATTGTTGGAAATCAGCATGCTGTATGCAGTAGCATTGTCATGGAGAGAAACGGATATTTCACTGACAACACTAACAAGTGCTTTTAGGTTGGTGCTGGTGAACACAAGAGCTTTTAGGGGGTAGTCAACTGTTTCAGACACAATAATGTCTGATCTGGCCTTTCCATTTCCATCATATACCATGAAAGTGGAGGCAGACTCCACTGGTAAAGGGATTGCGAAGTAACATGCCTGCAAGATTAGACAAAACATGACATTGGATTCTCCTCAAGCATCCACTGCAAGAAGCCAAACAGGTGATTCTACTGTCTCAACAAATCTTACTACAGAGAACTTGTCTACTCAGAAGTTTCAAAAAAAAAAACTTGTCTACTCAGAGATAATTTAACTCCGCCTATGTTGTCTCAACGTAGCAGGTCCCAAGCCCTGGTAAAGGAGGAGGGTTGTGATAGGCGTGGCGAGCCAACGTTAAACTAGCCATTCTAATGGAGATGAAACCCGAAAGAAAACCGTTGGGCGTAACCCTCTTAGCGACGCGCCATATTGGAACCCGGGTATGGTGTTAAATGAGCAAGGGCCGGGTCGTCACCCCTGTGACACGCCGTGTCGCGATCTGGGCACGGTGTCAAAGTGAGCAAGGATCGGGCCGTCGCATCCTTAGTGGCGCGCTACATCGGCGCCCGGGTGTAGTGAAAAATGAGCAAGGGTCTTCACATCTGAGTCGACGGGTGCGAAGGGTAAGGAAGCTAGTCGAACCAACTAGGATCCATTTAGGTAGTTGGAATGTAGGGTCGCTTACAGGTAAGTTAAGAGAATTAGTTGATACCGTGACTAGGAGGCGTGTAAATATATTATGCGTTCAAGAGACTAAATGGAAGGGTCAGAAGGCGAAGGAGGTGGACAATACAGGTTTCAAGCTTTGATACACAGGGACAGTCGCGAATAGAAATGGAGTAGGAGTATTGATTGATAAGAGCCTCAAGAATAGTGTGGTGGGAGTGAGAAGGCAAGGAGATAGAATTATCTTAGTCAAGTTTGTCATTGGTGATATGGTCTTGAACGTAATTAGTGCGTATGCCCCCAAATAGGTCTCGATGAGAGTGCTAAGAGACAATTCTGGGAAGACTTAGATGGTCTGATTAGAGCTGTACCTAGTAGTGAGAAGCTTTTTATAGGAGATCTTAATGGACATGTAGGTACTACAAGCGCAGGTTTCGAGGCGGTTCATGGAGGTTTTGGATATGGTAGTAGGAATCAGGAGGGGGAGGAAGTTCTGGACTTTGTGGTAGCTTTTGACCTGATGATAGCCAACACTTTCTTTAGAAAGAGAGAATCTCATCTAGTGACCTTCGGTAGTGGACAACACTCTAGCCAGATTGACTTTGTCCTCGCAAGAAGAAAGGACAAACGAGCATGCTTGGGTTGCAAGGTGATACCAGGAGAGTGTGTTGTTTCTCAACATAAGCTTTTGGTGGCAGACTTTCGTTTTCCGGTGTGTGCCCATAGGGATAAACAAGCTAAGATTGAAAGAACAAAGTGGTGGAAACTGAAAGGGGAGACGTCAGAGGTATTCAGAAAAAGGATTATCAAAGAGGGCTCTTGGAAGGAAGAAGACGACATAGACAATATGTGGGAGAAGATGGCAACCAACATTCGAAAGGTGGCCTCAGAGGTGTGTGGAGTAGCCAAAAGAAGTGGAGGCGAGGCTAAAGATACTTAGTGGTGGAATGAGGAAGTTCAAAGAGCTATTAAGGAGAAGAAAGAATGCTATAGGCGCTAGTACCATGACAGGAGTGTGGACAACATAGAGAAGTACAAGGTGGCAAAGAAGACTGCAAAGCGAGCTGTAAGTGTGGCTAAGGGTAGAGCGTACGAGGATCTTTACCAACATTTGGGTACGAAGGAAGAAGAGAAGAACATTTATAGGATGGCTAGAATTCGTGAGAGAAAGATAATGGACTTCAACCAAGTTAAGTGTATTAAGGATGAAGTGGAGCATCTCTGGGTGAAGGAGGCTGAGATCCGACATCGATGGCAAGAGTATTTTGACAAATTGTTCAATGGTGAGAATACGGACACAACCTTTCAGTTGGATGACTCTTTTGATGACACCAATAGGCGCTTTGTGCGGAGAATCCAAGAATCTGAGGTCAGAGAGACGTTGAAAATGATGAAAGGAGGTAAGGCGATGGGACCGGATGGTATCCCAATCGAGGTATGGAGATGCCTTGGGGACATAGCTATAGTATGGCTAACCAAGCTGTTCAACCATATTTTTCGATCGAACAAGATGCCTGACGAGTGGAGGAGAAATATATTGGTACCGATCTACAAGAATAAATGGGATATTTAAAGTTGTACTAATTACTGAAGAATTAAGTTGATGAGCCATACTATGAAGCTATGGGAGAGAGTTATCAAGCATCGTTTGAGAGCAATAACACGGGTCTCTATGAACCAATTTGGTTTCATGCCCGAAAGGTCAACCATGGAAGCCATTTTCTTAATAAGACAAGTTATGGAGCGGTATAGGGAGAAAAAGAAGAACCTACACATGGTTTTTATTGACTTGGAGAAGGGTTATGATAAAATACCAAGGAATGTTATGTGGTGGGCTTTGAACAAACATAAAGTCCCAACAAAGTATGTCAGGCTCATTAAAGACATATACAACAATGTTGTGACTAGTGTTCGAACAAGTGATAGAGACACGGATGACTTCCCGATTAGGATAGGACTACATCAAGGGTCAGCTTTGAGCCCTTATCTGTTTGCCTTAGTGATGGATGAGGTCACAAGGGACATACAAGGAGACATCCCTTGGTGTATGCTTTTCGTGGACGATGTAGTGCTAGTTGATGAAAGTCGGACAGGAGTGAATCAGAAACTGGAGTTATGACGGAAGACTTTGGAGTCCAAAGGTTTTAGATTCAGTAGAACTAAAACTGAGTATATGAGATGTGACTTCGGCACTACTACTCGGGAGGAGGAAGATATTAGTTTGGAAGGTTAAGTAGTGCCTAGGAAGGATACCTTTCGATATTTAGGATAAATGCTACAGAGAGACGGGGATATTGATAAAGATGTTAGCCATAGAATCAAAGCAGGGTGGATGAAGTGGCGCCAAGCATCTGGTGTCCTATGTGACAAAAGGGTACCGCAGAAGCTAAAAGGCAAGTTTTATAGGACGGCGATTAGACCTGCTATGTTGTATGGTGCAGAATGTTGGCCTACGAAAAGACAACATGTTCAACAGATAAGTGTCGCGGAAATACGTATGTTGCATTGGATTTGCGGTCATACAAGAAGGGATCGAGTTCAGAACGATGATATACGTGATAGATTAGGGATAGCACCAATTGAAAAAAAGCTTGTCCAACACCGGTTGAGATGGTTCGGACATGTCCACCGAAGACCTCCAAAGGCACCGGTGCGTAGTGCAATCCTAAGCCAGGATAATAACGTGAAGAGAGGCAGAGGAAGACCGAAATTGACTTAGGTAGAGGCATTAAAAGGAGACTTGAAAGGATGGAATATACCCAAAGACTTAGCCTTAGATAGGAGTACTTGGAAAACAGCTATTCACGTGCCTGAACCTTGATTGCTTCTGCTGGGTTTCAACTCTAGTCTACTCCAACTTGTTTGGGATTTAAAGGCTTTGTTGTTGTTGTTGTTGTACTCAGAGATAACTTATTATAATAGAATATTAGAACCATTGCTCAAATATATGCCCAATCTGCCTTGCGAACTTTACACATGACAAAAATAGTAATAATAGAAGCAACAAAGGGAAGACACATATTGAGGTACGCTGTAATGACTCATTGTGGTATAAACTGCATAACGATGATTTAATGATGACTGATGAGTTTATACTGCCAAATAGGACAACAACTACCTCTAAACATATAGATGAAATAAGTTGGAGGATAGGCACTAGAAATAGGTAAACATTACCTGAAAAATCATGTGACCTGACACTACAGATGTTCTGCTGTCAAAGAAAACCCTGAATGCTGCATTATTTACTTCAGAGGAAATCTTTGTAGCCAGTCCAATCATCACTTTGTCCCAATAGCAAGATAGTTGATTGATTGCACTTGGGACCAAGAAGATATGACCATATTCAACAGGATAAGCCTTCGGGGAGAAAAATATCCATCAGAAGGGAACAAGAAAAATGCAGATACCAACTAGCATGGAGCAAGGGAGGGTAGGCAGATATTTGTATTTTATAGCACCTCTGCAACATACATTTGCAATCACAAGTAGTCCATCCTTTGGTGGTGATGCTGAAGGAGTAACCTCAGGTCTATCATTTTCTCCTTGTGCAATGCCAAGAAGCAATCCCTCATAACTCTTCATACTATTTGTCTTCAAGCATGTGAAAGACAAGAACTTGTCATATTCCTTCAGTGAAAATGGATTCCATTTATTGTTCAGCTGACCCACAAAATTTCTTCCACCTCCAATAACCTGTACAGCATTTCAAATTTGCTGATTCCAAACAAACTCAGGGCCACCATATTGTAAATAGGGTCGATGGAGCAGTCATATTTTTTGACAGGTAAACATATTATTACCATTTAAATTTCATGCAAACTCCTGACAGCCAACACACCCTTTCCCCATCCTATCCACCCACAAACTCAACTGGCTTACAACCATAGCTAATTCTAGGTTTGCTAGAATAGAAGATTCTCAAATAGACCATCTAGTCAAGATTTTGTCCTTAGATGCCAATCTATGTGCCTTATTACTTATAGAAATATGTGAACAATTGTGGATAATCTCTCTTAACAGACACCACCATATGTAATGTTTAGTACTGGCAATTTGAGCAATTGTAAAGCTGCAATGATATTACAAGCATAAGCAAGAGAAAGATAATTCCAACATATGGGGGAGTGAATGTCTGGCAGAGTTGCCGAGATATTAGGCCTGCTACCATGCACTATGTTGATATGGCCACTGGCAAGAACACTGCTATTCTGTGTCTGGAGTGGGTGCTGGGGTGAGCAAGATGTTGTACATGCAGAAAGTGTTAACTATCACCACATGTTAGAAAGCAACTCAATGTTGCATACTGCAAACTGATGTGAACAAACAAACAACATTTAAGATGGAAGAAATGGAAAAAAAATAGATAACCTTAAGTTGGCAAGCAGTAACATCATAGTCCAAATGGCCCTTCAAAGCAAAATTATCCCACTGGTGCAAAGAAATCACGGATTAAAACATTGTTTTGAGAAGTCACAAAATTGTGCAACTCTTGAAATTACAAAACCTGAGAAAGAAGGATGGTATCAAGCAAACTTGGGCCATCTTGTTCAGAGCATGCAAGGCTTTTAAGTTTGTCATTTCTGTGTTCTGCACCAAATCGATATAGATGTATCTTCACACCTGAAGATGCAAAGAGGAGTTTAAGACTAGAATCACAAAAAAACTGAATACATACAGTTATTCTAAATGCAAATACCAGAGAGAATAGCTGATTTGGCTCTACACAACTGTCTAGGTGTTTTAGTGTTTTATCTAAACCAACCTATCCAACCTATTCAAGAATCAACCAGTCACATATTATGAACTGTTCAAGAATCAACCAGGCACATATTATGAACTGAAACTGTAACATGACTAATTGATCCAACTCATGTAATAGAGAATTTTAGTACAGAGAAGAACAGGCTAGAAAATGGAAAATTAGTAATAAATGAGATAAAACCATTTGAAAGCAGCTATTGCTCACCTTCAGATTGATCCAGATGAGAGTTCTTGCTCAGAAACGAATATTCACCTTCTACCTTGGTGGCCGACACCATAGTTATGATGCTTAGTATATGTAATACTATCTGAATATCTACAATACTAACAATCCTAATTCAGGCTTCAGCAGCACCACCACCAGCAAGGTACGTCAAATCGGAAGGATGCCCCCCTGCAGATGGGAGGGCACCACGACCACCGTGAAAAGAAGGGGATGCAAGTAGAAACTTAGGAAAACACTGGGCACATTGTCTTCCCCTTCGTAGTGTAGTACGGGATCCTATCCTTGGAGCCGTGGTTGATCTTCTAAAGCCAGCCCTATTGGACCAGCTATCCACTTTTGCAAGTCCAACTTGGTTCTTCAGGGGCTTCCCAAAGAAGATTGGATTGTAAAATGCAGTGTCTTTTGCTGGAATCTGAAAAGGAGCAAAATTCAGTAGACGGGTCAAAATCTTCGCAGAGGTCTTGAGAGAAAACATAATTTGAGGCTGAGAGTACTCTTCCAACATGTTTTATCCATGGAGGACATGTATATTATAATATGCCTAAACAAAGTGGCAAACACTAAAAATACTATATCAAACCAATAAGCAAGTATTTTTCTATTTATTGGTTTACATTTGGTGCTTTGAAGTCTCTGCAAAACCGTATTTCCATGCCTTGAGCAAACTGAATAATACATATACATTGCTCCTTAAGTAAAGGATAACATGACGCAGTGACAAACAACAGATGAGCATGTCAGACTGTCTGCACATGACTGATGCCAACAAGTACGACACATTTTCCTGACATTTGAAGTCTTGAACTCTACAGAATGCAATTCTGAATATGCTTTCATGTTATCTAATAATATGATGCCTGCACACATTCTCATTCACCTAGACTGATAGCATGAGAAAGGGTAGTAAAGATAAACCGTTAACATTTATCAGTAGAATGTAACAAGCCGGCTAAAATCAGGAGCTCCCAATTGATCATCAATTCCCGTGACTGAAGAACACAAACGCACACATAATCAGAATTCCGTCCCTAGGAAAACAAATCTCTTGATAAACCCGCACAGTTATCAGATCGTTCCATGACGCCCAAAGAACCCTCTTTTTTGTTGTTGTTGCAATACTCCTCCTCCTAATAAACTCGAGCGATTGAATCAAAGTGAATGAATCAGACTAAACTACAGACTAGTCCCGCCCACTCGCTGACAGTGCGACAGCGGTCCCGTCCGACGGCCATTCGATCTGGCACCACCATCCAGGCATCCACCCATCACCAAGAAACAATCTGGCACCAACGTCTAGGCATCCAACCACGAACACGTGCAGTATATTGCTACGAGGAGAGCGGCTGCACGAACTGGGAGATTCCGAGAAATCGAAGCGGATCAAAGAGGGGCGGATTGGATGAAGAAATCGGTACCCGGAAGCCAGAAGCGAAGCGGAAGCGTCGCCCGGGCGCGTGGTGTCCGTCCAGGAGGAGATGGAGATGGAGATGGAGATGGAGGTGGAGGAGAAACGTGTGGCCGGTGGAGTTGGAGACTGCAAAAGTGGGGGTGGTGAACCGGCACTTGGCTTCTCTCTTCAACAAGAAAATCATGCCAAACATGTTTATTTTCCTTTCCTTTTTGGTAAAGAAAAGACTTCCGTGCGTCCACCCGCACGCACACTCCCTCCGCCGTCGATCAATCATCCAAGGCCCCTGGTGTTTCCCACCCAACTGCAAAGCCTGGAGGAGTCGTAGAGAGGGGATAGATTACTGTTCGGACTCGCGCGGCCTCCTCTTCGCTTCGGACACCGCTCTCTTCGCCCCCTTCATCTTCGTCTCTCATCGAGAAGGCGCCCGCGGCGACTGCAGTTACTCGCGGGAGCACAGGGGTCGTCGCGCTCACCTGTAAATTGGATCCGCCCCGGCGCTTCCACCTCAGCGATTCGAAGACTGATATTTATAACACACAATTAGTATAGTTAGATAAAACATGAAATACATTTTTATACTGTACTTTTTATGGTGTCGGCTTGGCTTAGCACGGCACTAATCATGAGTGCTGCTGCTAACTGGAGTATAATTAAGGGCAGCCCTTTGCGATGCTACTTTGGCTGTGTTTAGTTCGCGAAATGAAAATTTTTGGATGTCACATCGGATGTTTTGGAGATGTCGGAAGGGGTTTTCGGATACTGATAAAAAAAACTAATTACATAGCTCGTCTGGAAACTACGAGACGAATTTAGTAAGCCTAATTAATCCATCATTACCGCATGTTAGTTACTGTAGCACTTATGGCTAATCATGGAATAATTAGTCTTAAAACATTCGTCTCGCGATTTCCAACCAAACTGTGCAATTAGTTTTTTTTCGTCTATATTTAATACTCTATGCATGTGCCGTAAGATTCGATATGATAGTTTGGGGTGAAATTTTTTTAAATTAAACTAGGCCTTCGTGGAATTAAATGAGCAAAGTGCATGATAATGGCAAGGACATGTACAGTAGGCTACCTGACTCCAACAAAATGTTGGTGGGTTTTGTTAAACAGATTTGTTGCACCGCATTTGGCCTCCTTATTCTAAACCTGCTTCGTTTCTTCATTATTGGCAGATGTGAGTTTATTCTCCAGTCCCTGAACTTGCTCTATGAAGTAGTTATCACAGTGCTGAAGTAAAAAAAAAGGCTGATTTGGGACCAATATCCAGAATGACTTGCTCTATGAAGTAGCTATATCCGCTCTATGAAGTTGCTCCACGTAAGATAGCTCTATGCAACAAGTGTTGGAATTTACAAGTCACTTTCCTTGTTTATCTACTTTAATTAAATTAGCTATAATGAGCGCTAAACTTGATAGGAGTGCAGGATATATGATGTTAATGTGACCATTCAGTACATTCACACTGATAGTTCTCTAGCTGTTGAGTTACATAATTTTAAAACAGGCTCCTGATCTGATTGCGCTTGCAGCTATATTGCAGCTACATAATTTTAACTATAGGACATTCATGTTGAAGCTGTCAGGATGTGTCACAACAATAATCCATATTCATGCTCAATTGTTCCTGCACTTTTGGAGTTTCCAAAATAAGAGAATTGAGAAGCCGGAAGTTCATGATGTGGCTACAGGGGCTGCTTCAAGGTACAGCTTCCATCTTTCTACAGAGCTATTCTTTGCAATTTTATTGTTATATTAATCTGGGAACTTTGTGTTAGTAAAGATGCTATTGTTGTTAATTTTCATCCTTCCACCACATTGTTTTGTGCTGAGATGTTTTTAGGCACTCTTACAGTCTTACTGAATGCTTATCCTTATGTACAGAAGCACCAGAGGCAGCGGACACGTGTGGTGCTGATCCAATGCTACCTGTGCCTGATCCTACGCTTGCACGTTTCACTTCTCTAGATAAAATGTGCGGCAATGCAATTATCCCTTTGCAAGCTACTTTAATTTGCCCCGTAGATGAAATCTTCCACTACATTGTACTTGCATAATTCATTCTACCTTGTTTGCGCAGTTACTATGTATTGTTTGCCACTATTCTTCCTGAGTCATTCAGCTGCTCATTTGGGCAGAGTCTCTCTTTTTTGTATATGGAACTACGATGAAACCCAATCTCAATGCTTTTGAGTGAATATGATGATGGGAGATACTTGACCTTATATGATTTGAGGTTGACTATTTCGGTTCAACCTATGATCATGAGAACAAAAAGGAAGCTTGCTTACAGGCATTGTGCTATTGGAGACGAGTGTAGAGGTGTCACAGGAATTATCATTTCTTTGCACCATTTCTTTCCATGTTATTGCATTCCTTTTTTATATGGAAAGGTGCATGATGAACCTCGTGAATGTATCTAACAGTAAACTTTTTAAATGGGTTGAAGAGCTCAGATTAATAATTCAAGTTAACTACTATTAACTCTCATTTCATTTCTTGAGAATAAGATATACATCATTTTTATTAAATATGTGCCTATGGCAAAAGAGTTTGTTTCCTGTCCAATAGTATATGCCTGTCTGTACACTTAAGAGTTGTTACACTACCAAAGGGCTTGTATAGTCTGTATTGAGATGAAAGTGGAGACATGTTGAAAAAGTCGTCTTCAATTAGCAATTGCTAATATGGTGAGTAAAAAATTATACTTCAAACTTTGAGGTAATGAGAGGGCGCCCGAAGGACGCCTAATGTTCTAGTAGAGTTAATACCAAAGGAATTCATATTGTATAGTCACAGGTGAGTGTGTAGTGGTAGGGAAGGATCTTGGAAGGAGAAACAAACAAAATAAAATTTGTAGATTTCGAAAATTTATGCAACTTTGTAATTCACAACTTTTTATTAGAAGTCATTTTGATGCCGAAATACTTGATTCACAAAATTGTATGGAGTTAATACCAAAGGAATCTATTTGCTCTGTAGTCACCAGTGAGAGTGGTAGGGAACGATATCGGATGAAGAAACGACTAAAACAAAAGTTGCAGATCTCGAGAAGTTATCCAACTTTGTAGCTGAGAACTTTTCATCTAAAATCATCTATCTAAGAAAAATTCCAGTTGAATTTTCTCATATTTGAAATTCAAATTCTTCAAACGACCTCAGATGGAGAAATGAGGGAAACCAAAGTTGTAGATCTCGAAAAGCTATAAAACTTTGTCGTCGATAACTTTTTCATTGGAATTCATTTATGGACACAAATACTCATTTCAAAACCAGAGGAACATAAAATGGGGAGGACGAATATCTCAAATGGACACAAGTATTTTACGGGTGGAGTGGTTAGGGGACAAACACATGAAGCGTGAGTTCAGGGTTCGTGTGCGGCTACCGAGCGGGGTCTCTCCTAGTAAATTTTTGTTTTGCTATTTTTCTATGGAACAAAGGTGAGGTAGTTCTGAATGTTACCTCCACCAGACCTCGGCGCAAGAGTCTTGACACTGAGGTCGGCGTCGTGCATCTCAGCGTCCACCTCTAGCCATGTTAGCTCGCCACGTTACTTTGGGTCTTAGAGGTCGGCGCCATAACTTAGGATGGTCGGGCGTCAAAACGTGTTACCTCGACGCCGTGGGTTACGGTACCGATTCCTGGGTCCACAAATAAAATTAAGAAGTCCAAGAATCTCAATGTGAATAGTTTTCAGAAAAAAAGCTAAAAAGAAATCGGCCAGGCTACGCGCAAGCAGGCAGCTGCATTTTACCATGACATCACTACTGGAAAACTGGACTTTGCCGAGTGCCTGAGACTTTGCTGAGTGCTTTTTATTGGGGCACTCAGCAAAGCAATATTTTGTCGAGTGCCGCACTCGGCAAAATAAAGCACTCGGCAAAGGTGGATTTGCCGAGTGCCAGACACTCAGTAAAGCCTGGCTCTCGGTAAAACTGGGCTTTGCCGAGTGCCGCGGCACTCGGCAAAGATCCCACTCGGCAAAAGGTGGCCGGCCCGTGACGGCGGCCACCTGCCATCAGATTTTACCGAGTGCCTAACGGCTGGCACTTGGCAATTTTTTTTATTTTTAAAAACTTATTTTGCCGACTGCAAGCCCCAGGCACTCGGTAATTTTTTTATTTTTAAAAACTTATTTTGCCGAGTGCCAGCCCCAGGCACTCGGCAATTTTTTTTTATTTTTTAAAAGCATATTTTGCCGAGTGCCCCGAATGGCATCCGACGTCACAACTTGCCCTAGGTATAACCCCTCTACCCGTATCATGGCCTTAGGTCGCTGATCCCAGTTAGGCATCTCCCGTTCGAATGAGATACGGTCGGAGTTATGCAGGTCTTTGCATATTTGCGAGCGTTTCTGTTTTGGATTGTCCACGTTTTTTGGACAGCCCGCGAATGTGTAGATGGGTTAGTTTCCATGGTCCGCTCCGGTCCGAGACGGTGTTTTGGCATCACCCCCCTGTTGTTCTCTGGATACACACTCTCCCTTGCAGGACGTGTATCGGGAGAACAGCGGGGAGGTGCTGCCGAAATTTCATCTCGGATAGGAGCGGAGCATGGAAACTAACCTCATCTACGGATCCGCGGGTGGGATTAGGACCTATCCTCACCTATTAGAGAGTAAGGACACCGCGTAGATGCAATTGATGGTGACTCATATGTGCTGATATGTCTGTTAAAGGATGGAGGACCGTGAGTGGATGTACACGCTCCGGAGAGACGAGAACGATTATGACTTGCTGTTTATAGTCAAGGTCGAAGAATTCTTACAGCATGCATTTGGCGAGAGTGCTGGAGGCCATTCTCTAGTGGTTTGTCCATGCAGCGGTTGTGACAACAGAAGAAGGAAAGATAGGTTAACCATGGGTAAACATATTGTGAAGTTTGGATTTACTCCGGGCTACCACCGGTGGATCCACCATGGTGAAGCCGATCATATCAGGGAGGAGGTGGTGAGACCACGGCTCGAGGCTTTCGATGATGGTGCTGGGGTAGCAGACATGCCGGATGACACACACCAAGCTCAGTTCGCTGAAGGACATGACAAGGAGGAGATGGAGGCTGCCTCAGATGCCTTCTACCTGATGTTGGACTCGGCACAGAGACCCCTTCACGATCATACTAATGTTTCTCAGCTGGTAGCATTGGTCACGTAATGGGGTTGAAGGCCGAGTTAAACCTAAGTCGAGAAGGCTTCGATAAGATGGTGGTGAAAGTGCATCTAGCCCTTTAGTGGGTTTTGGATGATTGAATGACAACATGATTAAAGAACTAACCTGTTTGCTAAGTGTGGACAGGTAATAGGTTATCTCACAGGTACTTAATGAAAGCCAAAATGAAGTGTTGTTGTATAAACAATCTAGTTCAAGCACAAGACAATAATGCAAATGGAATTCATGCAAATGCTTGTTTATTGTGGGATTTCCATATACTATGTGAAAGCAAGCTCGTGAGTATTAGTTAATGAGACATGAGGGATTGCATATGGAATAGTCTCATATTTAAAGCTTGCTAAATTGAAATGAAAAAGATAATAATACATATGAATGAATGATTCAACACAAGATGTGACTTAATGGCTTGAGATGGTGAAGATAGCAAGGAAAGGCTTCGAGGTACTAAGCAAGGGTGAAGGGCAAGCGACGGCTTGGCGGCCGAAGAACCTAGCTAGGGTGAAGAAGAAAGTACTTGCATTTAGTTGAGGTACTAATCAAGCTAAGATGGTCATATTGATGTGAAGGATCAAATCTATATTGGACAAGTTGATTAAAGTGACTTGATGCATTTGGAGTTATTCATATTTGATGAATGGAATCAAGTCACATGCTCAAGATGGCTATGCTCAAGTGAAAAGATCAATATTGACATGTTGGCACCCACACTTGATGAAGATTGAAAGACACGGCATCAATTTAAAGAAGATCAACTCAAAAGGTTTAATTTCGTTTTTCTTTTGATCTTGAGTTAATAGGTATGCCGTACTATTAAGAGGGATGCAAGTTTAGGTGGTCTGAGGAAGATAGAGTGCTCAAGCATAATAATTAAATCAAAAGAGAGACACTCTAGCACTTTACGAGCACATAGAATAATTTCTTTGACTGTCGGTGTCGAAAGTCCCGACGTAAGCCGGAACTCCCGACAGTCGGAAGTCATGACTCTTGCCGGAAGTGCTGACTCCCAGTCATAGCCTGCGTGGCGACTGTGGACATCGGAAGTCCCGATGTGAGTCGGAACTCCCGACAGTCGGAAGTCCCGACCCAAACCGGAAGTCCCGGCATCGATGGTTCTACTGACCTGCTGACTGTGCCCGTCGGAAGTCCCGACGTTTGTCGGAAGTTCCGACCGTCGGAAGTCCCGACGTTCGTCGGAAGTTCCAACGTTGGCTGTCTCGAGTGGACTTTGACCTCGCATGAACAGTGTTTTCTTCATACGTCGGAAGTCCCGAGATCTGCGTCGGAACTCCCGACGTAGATCTGAACGGTTAGATTTTACCTTGGAGTATATATACCCCTCTCCTCATTTCTAACCGTTGGCCCACTCATTTCATTGCAACGAACACTCGGCCAAAACAGCCCCCAAGCATTCTAGGCTCCCCTCTCTTCACTCCTTTGCTTCCAACTTTGATTCCCAAAGGGTTTGAGTGAAAGGAGAGTGGATTGAGTGAGAAAAACACTTTGAGCAAGCTTGAGCACTTGATTTCTTCGTCAAGCCGGTTTGATTTGCATTTGTTACTCTTGGGGATTTTCCCCTAGCCGGCGAGGCGTCGCCCAAGAGCCTCCATCTTGTGGAAGAGCCTTGGGAAGTTTGTATTACCCTTATTTTCTAGTGAAGAAACTCAAGTGACCTTTGTGGTATCCTTGAGTGAGGCAAGGAGGTGGAAGAGACTCCGACCTAAGTGGTCACCTCAACAACGAGGACGTAGGAGCTCCTTTGTGGGGCTGCCGAACCTCGGGATAAATTCTTGTCTCCCGCGTGCTTGTTGTTGTTATGATTTGCTCGAAATTACTTGTATTTGGTTGTTTCCCTCTCTCTAGCTATTTCTTAGGGTTTGGGACTCGATCTACGGAGTGGTGGCTTATCAACGTCAAGAGAGTGACCCAACACCTTACCTTACCACTAGGAAGTGGGTTTGTAAGTCATCGGCATCACAAAGTTCATTTTAGCACTTGTAGTTCATTTCCCGTAGGGGTCGGAAGTGCTGACAGTTTGCGTTGGAAGTTCTGACCTAAACTGTCAGGACTTCTGACACGTCGGAAGTTCTGACCCAAACGTCGGGACTTCTGACATGTCGGAAGTTCTGACCCTAACTGTCGGGACTTCCGACATTAACTGACTAGTGCATTTTGATTCAACTCTTTGGTTGCCGTTGTTTGGCTCCCTAGGTTTATCTAGTATCTTTTATATACTTTGTGGCTAACTTGTGAGGGGTTGTATTACTTTGATTTGGAGTTTCCATTGTGGAAACTCCTATTACTAATCGTTTCCGCTTTTAAAGGTGTTGATTTTTCAGAAACGCCTATTCACCCCCCTCTAGGCGACATCCTAGATCCTTTCAATTGGTATCAGAGCAAGGTTCTCACCTAAAGCTTCACCGCCGTGAGAAAAGGATGTCGACGCCTATCGAGTTGGAGCCGATGCTTCTCCAAAATGATGGTTCAAACTTTCTATCTTGGTCAATTCATGTACTCAATGCTTTTAGAGATATTAGTCCTCTTGTTGAGCATATTGTGTTTGCAAGCATACCTCTTCCTATAGTTGATTGGAGCAACTATAAGAATTTATCAAAAGAGGAAGAGATATGCGTGCAACTAAATGCTCAAGCTATTAATATCATTTTGAGTACATTGAGTGCAGAGGTTCAAGATGAGGCAATATTCAATGGACAACCACCTCCGGAGAGTGCTCATCTCGTTTGGAACAAACTCATTGAGTTATATGGAAAATCCAAATGCGATGATGCACTTGAGGTCGATTCAATGGAAAATATGTCCATTATGTCTTCATGCAGCGAAGAAGCCTCACAAGATCTCAAGAGCGCCGAGCCGGAGCAAGAGGTGCAAGCCGAGGTGACTGCGCTGTCTGCAAGCGCATGCCAGACATGTCCGGTATCCCTACCAGACGCGTTCGGTATGGCTGAGGCAGCCGGACAGCAGGCAGTCTATGATGATGAGGCTCAAGCCCGGTGGCGGCCAAGTGATGAGTCAACCTCAGTATCTCATGATACTCATCACTTGTGTCTCATGGCCAAGAAAAGCAAGAAGAAGGCTAGCAAGAAAGATCAAGCCAAGGAGATAGCACGAGTAGATGATCAAGAAGAGAGTGATATTGAAATTGAAGATAGCTACACTCTTGATCATCTAAGCAACAAAGACAAGCTCATTCTCATGAAGCTAGTTGAGAAGAATGATGAGCTAGAGGAAGAGAATGAGAAACAAGAGCAATCTCTTCAAAATCAAGAAAAGTTTCTCATCTCCAAATTGCAAGAGCTAAAGGGCATAAATGAGAGGTATGAAAAATTATCAATTGAGCATGCTTTAGTTACTAACTCCTCTTCTAGTGTTTCACAACTAGAGAAGGAAAACTTTGAGCTCAAGGCAAAATTAGATGAACTCTCAAGCAAATATAATGTGCTACAAGCAAACTATGTTCATCTCAAGTGCTCTCATGAAGAATTAGTAGAATCAAGCATCATGCTTGAGGTGGCTCATGAGGTTGTGATTACAATGGTAAAATCATCTCAACCTCCTACTCACACACTCACTTGTACACAATCTCAATTGAATATTTCTTGTGCTAATGAGTGTGCTTCTCAAGCAAGCCAATCTTCGATTGAGCAAAAATTTATAGAAAACATAGAGCTCAAAGAAGAGGTGAAAAGATTAAAGAAAGATGTGATTCGATTGAAGGGTAAGGAGAAAGCACAACCTTCTCAAGATAACCGTGATAACATGGTGAAGAAGCTTGAGAAGGGTTCAAACCTTGCTTCCTTCAAAACCCAACAAAGGAATCACATTTCAAGCAAGGCCAACACAACCAAGAGCAAGAAACATGGAAAAAATATGTGCTATGGTTGTGGATTGTATGGACATGAGTGGGCTACGTGTCCACATAAGAATTGGGCCGACAAAGTTGAAGCCGCCACTCAAAAGGCTTCAATCAAGGAGGCCAAGCAAGTGAAGAGTGATGGACAAAGCGCTTGTCTCATGAGCAAGAAATTGGGGCATCCTAATAAGAAATGCCCAATATATCAAGAGTCAAGAAAGGTAGCCCAAGTTGCAACAAGAAGATGCTATGGATGCAATAAGATGGGCCACAAGGTTGATAGATGTCCATACAAGCAAAACAAGCATAGAGCAAACAAAGGTCGCATATGCTATGCTTGTGGAAGAAAGGGGCATCTAAGCTATGATTGCCCAAATGGTAACATTCCTAAGCCGAACACATTTGTTTATGATAATATGCTTAGGAAGACCACAAATAGAATTAGCACTAGCAAGGTGATGTGTTCACCACAAACTAGTACTAAGGCCATTTGGGTGCCTAAGCACTTGTTGACTAACCCAAAAGGACCCAACAAGAGTTGGGTACCAAAATGTGCTTAGGTTGATAATGTAGGTACTTGGTGGTGAGATGAAAGCTTCGGGGTGGTTGAGCAAGGAAATTGAAAATATTCACTCAATCTATCAATCAATTCTTATCATAATCTCATATATGGTTGACCCAAAGATAAATCAATGACCATATCGTTTACTTCATCTCTACCATTGGTAACAAGTACCTAAAAACCTTATAGGATAGCCACTTTGTGTTTAGTGCTCAAAGGCTCACAAATAAGCATATTTGTGAAATAATTGGAAGTGACTAATTAGTTTTATTTAACCATTATCATATTTGCCATGTGATGCTTTTAATGGCTCTCTAGTAGAGCAATGCATTTGTTCAGATGCAGGCATACAAGAAGTACTAGAGCTAAAACGAAGAATCACAAGCAGCGCTTCAATTGTTTCTGTCCTGCGCCTACCAGACATGTCTGGTATGGCCAGGGTAGAAAGGAAAAGTGTTTATGTTCTTCACATGCTGGACGTGTCCGGTATGTCTTCCGGACGTGTCTGGTATGGTAGGAACCATAGCACTAATTGGGATGCAATTGAGGTTTGATCCATATGATTTCATATATCCTTAATTTGCTCAGAAGCCTGTGATCTATCAAACCTAAGTGGGTTGTGAGTATGTCTCAACGAAATTTAAATATGGCAAATTAATTTGTGTTGGTCAAAATAGAAAATTGACTCCCAAATTCTTAAAAGAATAAAGTGCTTGTTGAAAGTCTTTCAAATTACTTGTGGTACTTATTTAGGGGGAGCTCAGTTTCTATTTTGCACCATTGTGGACTAACAAATTTATCTAGTATTATTTGTAGTCCTTTGGATGAAAATTGATTTCATATATGGTATGATTATTTGACAAGTGAGGTCAACATGATGTTGTCATGCCATGTATTATCTCAGTGGTGATATTGTGGGCTCAAGACAAAGGTATGTATTTACATACATGCATTGTAAGTGCATCTAAGGCCTTTCATATGCTAGTGTGTGCATTAGTGTGATATAGGATAGATGTTTTTTAAAATCCCTAACTAGCATGTGTAGGTGATGTGGTTTTTGAAAATCATGTGGTTTTTGGGTCTTTGTGACCTAGTCATGTCATATTGTGATTATTGCTACCCTTGATTGATTATTTGCCTAATCACATGTGACATGGTTCTCTCAAGTCCATAAAAATCCCTATGTCCGTCTAAAATCTCTCTCAAGTTTTTGAAAATCATAATTTTGCCAAATATTCGAAAAAGAGAAAATTAATTCTTGGCTAATTCATGTCCCCTAAGTGAGAATCCTAAGCCTATTTCAATTGATGCAAATATTATGCCTAGGAAGGTTTGTTATTGTACCTTATTGGTTAGTATTGCAAAAATTCCACTATTCATACTAAGGCTATGCCTAAGTATGTTGCGTCTAACATGAGAGGACCCAAACTAGTTTGGGTACCATCGAAAAGTGGATGATCGTTTGTAGGTACCATGGCATTGGAGATTTGATTCAATGAAATTATTATTGTTCATCTTATGTTGAGTCAAGTATTAAAACCTAGTGCAATTCTATCCCAATGCCAAGTCAAAATTGAGTGAAGTCCATATGCTATCAACATACAAGTGTCATATTTAAGTTATGGGAATTTATTGATATATTTGAATGCCTGCAAATAAGTAGAGTTGAAGCTTGCAAAGATGATCATAAGCTATCAAGGTATATCTCTTGTTGATCAAAGTTTATTTGGGTGCATATGAGTTAATTGAATTGGATATATATGCATATGTTGCTTGCTATGAGATGTTTGAATGGATTAAATGCTTAAGTAATCAAGTTTGAAGTTGGTTTGATTGGATATGTTCATAAGATTTCTTCTAGTAAGTGGTTTGAATGGACATATATCTTGTGAGAGTATTCAAACAAGTTGATTTCAAGTTTGGTTCAAATTGGAGAAAAATAGCTCGATTATTGAAATATGTCCAATATTGAAAATCTGAGGTAGCAGTGATTATAGACATGTTTGAGTAACCAAATCTATTTGTATTGGCTTGAAATTTGGTCTACATGCTCTACACTTATGGTATTAGTTGCTGTGCAAACTTCATGAGATTTGGATAAGTGATACTTCGGATTTGGAGTAGATTTTGTCAGCTATAGTGCAGCAGTTTTCAGCATGTAGCAGTGTGGAAAGATGTGAAATCTGGTAGCAAGATAGAAGTCAAAAGAAGCTCAAATTTTTACAGCTACTAGAAGACTTAGTGTGTCACATCTTCACCAAATTTTGTGGTTTTTGGATATGTACTTTGGGAGATATGATTTATTCTTTGAAGAGTACAGAATCTGTTAGGAAAGTGACAATTATTGGATTGATCAAAAGTCACTTAGATTCAAAGGTCCTCAAATTAGAATCATATCTATAAGTGATTGAAGTACCTATGTTTTGGTTTTGGTTTGAGATAGAAGCATGACAAATGATGAGTACAAGACAATTTGTTTGAAGAGTGTATCTGGTACACATTTGGTACTCAAGCTAGAGATCAAGACCAAGATGAAGATGAAGATAGAGTTTAAGTTCTTGTGATAATTGGAGATCTTTTGATAGAAAGAAAAAGACTTAAACAAGTAGAAAGAAAAGGACTTAAAGAAGGATTCAAAGTTATTCATCAAATCAAGTCCAACAATATGGATCAATCAAACAAAATCTTTCAAGTGGATCAAGTGATTTTCTTTTAAGTTATTTTAAGTGAGTATCAATGATGGTTCTTTGGAGAGAGGTCACTTTATCCTAGGCTTGGATGGCTAAAATCAAAGTGGTAATCTAAAGGGACATTTGAGGTACTTGGTTGAAGAAAATCAAGAGATTGGTCTAGAAAGCAAGCAACACCCAAAAGAGAACAAGTCATGAAATTTTAAGTGGTATTACAAGTGGTGCATCTTTTTAGTTCTCTCAAGCAAGCAATGATCAAAGAAGAAGCAAGCCAACCACAACAAGAAGAGTGCACTTGATCATTAGTGATTCTCAATTCATATGGGTGAAGAATAGGAATTCAAAGAATTGGTATCTATTGGTCTTCACCAAGCTTATAATTGGACTTCATGGTGCTATTGGAGAAATGAATTGAAATCTATATGACTATCTTCCTCTCCAATATAGCAAAGGTATCATTGTATTATGCATGATCATTTTTCATCCCTTACTAGTATGCGGTTAGTGCATATAGTACATGCTTATAGGATCATGCATTATAAATGAAAATTTTTTGATTCATAGACTACCACTATTGCTTTAATGATTATATGATCTAGTGGTTAGTGTATGAGTTTGTTCATGAGCTAGTAAACCCATGTACTTGATCTATTTTGAATTGCAAACAAGTGACAAGTACAACCTCTTTAAGATGACAAAGGGGGAGAGTTTAATACAAAGGGAGAGATTAGTACAAAGTTTGAACCTTAAGCATTCTTTGTGCTTTGTATGACAGCTTGTAGCCCCTTTGTCCTTAGTATGTCATTGTTGGACCTTTATGGTGATAGATGACAAAGGGGGAGAGAGACTGATTAAAGCTTCAGGATAGTCTCATTTGCTTATCTTTGTACCTGAAGATATGTACTGCAGGCTATCGTTTCTTGTTTTTGAGCTTCATTGATGTATCTTGGATTTGAGATAGATTGTATCATGTGAGAGATGAGACTTACTTATGCTTTATCTATGTATCTCTTGAGACATGATCTTTATTTATATTTTAGTGGCTTGTGGACTTGAGAAAATACGTAATGAGTGCTATGTGTGAATTACATGTGTTATATTTATTTTCATAAGGACTATGCATGCTAGAATGAAAATATTTGATGTGATGCCTTTATATTTATTCTTGTGTGATATATCTTGTCATATGCATCACGGTTTAATTTTGTCACACACACATGCACCCCACGGATGCAATGATTTAGGGGGAGTCTCCTATATGTTCTAGTATGTGCAATTGACATTTGAGGTCATTTTGTGAATTCTAATCATAAACACATATTAAGGGGGAGCCTCTCATAAATCATTGAACCCAAAAGTTTAAATGTTTATATCATTTTGTAAGCTTTAATCAAGTTGTCATCAATCACCAAAAATGGGGAGATTGAAAGTGCATCTAGCCCTTTAGTGGGTTTTGGATGATTGAATGACAACATGATTAAAGAACTAACCTGTTTGCTAAGTGTGGACAGGTAATAGGTTATCTCACAGGTACTTAATGAAAGCCAAAATGAAGTGTTGTTGTATAAACAATCTAGTTCAAGCACAAGACAACAATGCAAATGGAATTCATGCAAATGCTTGTTTATTGTGGGATTTCCATATACTATGTGAAAGCAAGCTCGTGAGTATTAGTTAATGAGACATGAGGGATTGCATATGGAATAGTCCCATATTTGAAGCTTGCTAAATTGAAATGAAAAAGATAATAATACATATGAATGAATGATTCAACACAAGATGTGACTTAATGGCTTGAGATGGTGAAGATAGCAAGGAAAGGCTTCGAGGTACTAAGCAAGGGTGAAGGGCAAGCGACGGCTTGGCGGCCAAAGAACCTAGCTAGGGTGAAGAAGAAAGTACTTGCATTTAGTTGAGGTACTAATCAAGCTAAGATGGTCATATTGATGTGAAGGATCAAATCTATATTGGACAAGTTGATTAAAGTGACTTGATGCATTTGGAGTTATTCATATTTGATGAATGGAATCAAGTCACATGCTCAAGATGGCTATGCTCAAGTGAAAAGATCAATATTGACATGTTGGCACCCACACTTGATGAAGATTGAAAGACACGGCATCAATTTAAAGAAGATCAACTCAAAAGGTTTAATTTCATTTTTCTTTTGATCTTGAGTTAATAGGTATGCCGTACTATTAAGAGGGATGCAAGTTTAGGTGGTCTGAGGAAGATAGAGTGCTCAAGCATAATAATTAAATCAAAAGAGAGACACTCTAGCACTTTACGAGCACATAGAATAATTTTCTTTGACTGTCGGTGTCGGAAGTCCCGACGTAAGCCGGAACTCCCGACAGTCGGAAGTCATGACTCTTGCCGGAAGTGCTGACTCCCAGTCATAGCCTGCGTGGCGACTGTGGACGTCGGAAGTCCCGACGTGAGTCGGAACTCCCGACAGTCGAAAGTCCCGACCCAAGCCAGAAGTCCCGGCATCGATGGTTCTACTGACTGCTGACTGTGGCCGTCGGAAGTCCCGACGTTTGTCGGAAGTTCCGACCGTCGGAAGTCCCGACGTTTGTCGGAAGTTCCAACATTGGCTGTCTCGAGTGGACTTTGACCTCGCATGAACAGTGTTTTCTTCATAAGTCGGAAGTCCCGAGATCTGCGTCGGAACTCCCGATGTAGATCTGAACGGTTAGATTTTGCCTTGGAGTATATATACCCCTCTCCTCATTTCTAACCGTTGGCCCACTCATTTCATTGCAACGAACACTCGGCCAAAACAGCCCCCAAGCATTCTAGGCTCCCCTCTCTTCACTCCTTTGCTTCCAACTTTGATTCCCAAAGGGTTTGAGTGAAAGGAGAGTGGATTGAGTGAGAAAAACACTTTGAGCAAGCTTGAGCACTTGATTTCTTTGTCAAGCCGGTTTGATTTGCATTTGTTACTCTTGGGGATTTTCCCCTAGCCGGCGAGGCATCGCCCAAGAGCCTCCATCTTGTGGAAGAGCCTTGGAAAGTTTGTATTACCCTTATTTTCTAGTGAAGAAACTCAAGTGACCTTTGTGGTATCCTTGAGTGAGGCAAGGAGGTGGAAGAGACTCCGACCTAAGTGGTCACCTCAACAACGAGGACGTAGGAGCTCCTTTGTGGGGCTGCCGAACCTTGGGATAAATTCTTGTCTCCCGCGTGCTTGTTGTTGTTATGATTTGCTCGAAATTACTTGTATTTGGTTGTTTCCCTCTCTCTAGCTATTTCTTAGGGTTTGGGACTCGATCTACGGAGTGGTGGCTTATCAACGTCAAGAGAGTGACCCAACACCTTACCTTACCACTAGGAAGTGGGTTTGTAAGTCATCGGCATCACAAAGTTCATTTTAGCACTTGTAGTTCATTTCCCGTAGGGGTCGGAAGTGCTGACAGTTTGCGTTGGAAGTTCTGACCTAAACTGTCAGGACTTCTGACACGTCGGAAGTTCTGACCCAAACGTCGGGACTTCTGACACGTCGGAAGTTCTGACCCTAACTGTCGGGACTTCCGACATTAACTGACTAGTGCATTTTGATTCAACTCTTTGGTTGCCATTGTTTGGCTCCCTAGGTTTATCTAGTATCTTTTATATACTTTGTGGCTAACTTGTGAGGGGTTGTATTACTTTGATTTGGAGTTTCCATTGTGGAAACTCCTATTACTAATCGTTTCCGCTTTTAAAGGTGTTGATTTTTCAGAAATGCCTATTCACCCCCCTCTAGGCGACATCCTAGATCCTTTCAGGTGGTCGTGTGGAGCGATATGCTATCAAAGACACACATTATGTCGAAGAACTTGTACGAGTTAGAGAAGCTCCTTCTTGCACTTAAGATGCCGTATGATAAGATACATGTGTGTCCGAAGGGGTGCGTCCTATTTAGGAAAGAACACGCAGATGTAAAGTACTGCCCAAAGTGTAAATCCTCCAGGTACATGGAGGTAGACTCAAGCGATGGCTAGAAGAGGTAGCTTAAGATCCCCATGAGAGTCCTACGACACCTTCTATTCCTGTCGAGGCTCCAACGGCTATTCATGACTAAGGAATCCACGAAACAGATGACATGGCACAAAAACGGCACACGGTACAATCCTGAGAAGATGGTACATCCATCCGATGCTGATGCATGGAAGTACTTCAATTCGCGGCATCCTCTCAAAGCAAAGGAGGCTCGTAATGTACGTGTCGTGCTGGCAACAGATGGGTTCAATCCATATGGTATGATGGCTGCACCATACACATGTTGGCCCATGTTCGTCATCCCCCTGAATCTCTCCCCTGGTGTCTCCTTTCAATGGCATACCGTGTTCCTATCGTTGATAATCCCTGAACACCCGGGGAGTAATATGGGTGTCTTCATGGAGCCTATGATAGATGAGTTGATCGATGCTTGGGTCAAAGGGGTGTGGACATACGACTGAGCTACGAAGACTTGCTTCAAAATGCACGTCTAGTACCACTACTCCCTGCACGACTTCCTGGCGTACGGGTTAATGTGCACCTGGTGTGTTCAGGGGAAGTTCCCATGCCCAATATGCAAGGAAGCTGTGAGGTTCATATGGTTGAAGAAGGGTGGCAAGTATTCGTTGTTCGACAAACATCATCAATTCCTCCCTCTTGACCATCCATTCAGAGAAGACGTCAAGAGCTTTACGAAAGGTGTCAAAGTGACGGACCCTAGACCGCGCTTGAGGACTGGGGTAGAGGTTCGTGCTCAGATAGATGCTCTCGTGCCCAACGAAGATGGTGGTTTCGTGGGATATGGTGAGCAACATATGTGGACTCATAAGTTCGGCTTGACGAGGCTCCCCTATTTTGATGACCTTCTACTACCCCATAACATTGATGTCATGCACACTGAAAAGAATATCGCCAAGGCACTTTCGGCAACGCTCATGGACACTGACAAGTCTAAGGACAACCCTAAGGCTAGAGTGGACCTGGCGACGTTGTGCGATAGGCCAAACCTAGAGATGCGGCCTCCTGCAACAGGAAAGTAGTGGAGAAGGCCTAGGGCCCCCCTATGTCTTGAAAATTGATCAAAGGAGGGAAGTACTTCGATGGATCAAGAATTTAATGTACCCTGATGGGTATGCAGCGAATCTGAGCAGGGGAGTGAACTTAGAGACTCTGCGAGTCAACGGGATGAACAGTCATGACTACCACATATGGATTGAGCGGATACTTTTGTCGATGGTTCGAGGCTATGTCCCTGAGCATGTCTGGCTAGTGCTGGCAAAGTTGAGCTACTTCTTTCGCCAACTTTGTGCCAAGGAGCTATCTTCGACCGTCATTACAGAATTGGAAACTATGGCACCTGAGTTGGTCTGTGAGCTTGAGAAGATCTTTCCACCTGGCTTCTTCTTGCTGATGCAGCATCTGATTGTGCACCTCCTGATCGAGGCACAGTTGGGGGGGCCATGCAGGCCCGTTGGTGCTATCCAATCGAGCGATGTCTAAAGACTCTTCGCAAGAAATGTACAAATAAAGCCAGAATTGAGGCTTCCATTGCAGAGGCAAGCATTCGGGAGGAGGTTGCAAACTTCACGACATCCTACTACAAGCCGAACCTTCCTAGCAAGCATAATCCACCCCCTCATTACAATGCTGGCGAAGTTGAATCGACCCTCAGCCTTTTCAAATGCCAACTAGGCAGCGCAAGTGGATCGACCCCCAAGAGATTGGATCCAGAAGAGTGGCATAGAATCACGCTATATGTGTTCACCAACCTTGTCGAGGTTGCGCCATTCATTAAGTAAGTTCTCAATGAACTTGTTTCAATACGACGTCACTATTCTATATCGAACCCCATTGATTCTCTTTGGTACAGGGAATTTGTTCAGAGTGGCATCAATCAAGGGATCCTACCCCGCACGAACATGATACCCTTTTTTCAGAGGGTGCGAGAGCTGAGAGGCCTGATTTCATTTCTTGGTTCAAACAAAAGGTCGTATGTTCGTCGATATTCCTTAGTAGCTCGTACGTTCCAATAGGATAACGATGTATCATGCTTGAGCTTGCAGGCGCAAACCAATGCGTCCATGAGTGACGAGTTGAGACAGGTTGCAAATGGCTTCAAGTTAAGGGTGAAGTCATATACCGGTTATGACGTGAACGGATATCGCTTCCACACGTCAAGACACGAGCAGACTCGGCCCAGTCGAAAAACCACCAACAGCCAAGTTTTTACGCCGGGCACTAATGGCGTCGAATACTACAGAATAATTGAGGAGATCTATGAACTTAAATATGAGGGCCGAGTACCTCGTCGAATACTATGGAATAATTGAGGAGATCTATGAACTTAAATATGAGGGCCGGGTACCTCTTACTCCTGTCATGTTGAAGTGCCACTGGTTTGATCCTGGACGAATGAGACGAACCCCTCATCTTGGGCTAGTCGAGATTAGACATGATTCCATCTATAAAGGAAAAGATATCTATATTGTGGCTCAACAGGCCGTGCAGGTGTATCATATGTCATACGCGTGCCAAGACAAAGACCATCTTAAGGGTTGGTCTATTGTGCACCAGGTATCTTCGCACGGTAAACTACCTGTTCCAAATGATGAAGATTACACCTTCGACACAAACACATATAATGGAGAGTTCTATCAAGCAGATGGGCTACAAGGGAGCTTTGAGATAGTCTTACCTGGTGTGACGACCGCCATGGAAGTAGACAATGAAACGGTTGATGACGAGGACCCTGGAGATGTAGTGCTAAATCCAAAGGACATTCAAATGCTTGAGTGATTCCATTTAGGCAAAGACAATGAAGAAGACACAGAACCTTCAGATAGTGTTGCCCATTTGGACAATTTTGACAATGATGATGAGACCTATGACCCCAATCATGAAGATTATTCCTAAACCATGTAATACTATGTTTTTTATTAAATTTTGTTATGTTTATTCATTTTGAACTATTTGACATGTATGTACTAACGCTTGTTGTTCATTCTTTGTACATTGTAGGTGACAGAACAGAGATGGTGGGCAACCGTTCACCGAGGCAGGTGCTCTCGGTGTACCAGAGGCTATGCCCTCCTGATGGAGGCGAGGGGACATCTTTGCCCCAGCAGCGAGAGTAGGCCCGGGTCACCCCAGCACCGGGAGGGGGAGGGGGAGGGGGAGGGGCCAGGGTCACCCCAGGAGGGACCCGCCTCCTCCCCTGGCTCTCGACCAGCCGGAGGACCCATCTCCTACCCCGGAGGACCACATGGCGGCCACGGGCATGACCATAGACACTTCGTCGAGGGACGAGGGGACTCAGTAGACGGAGGACAGTTCTGCTCAGTTGGCTCCCTACCTGCGAGGTCCCACAAGCCTTCCTCCGGTTCTGCTTCCTGATCGACGCCCACTAGTTCGTCCTGTGGGAAGAAGGTAAGTAACTATAGATGTTATCACTGGTACTTCATATGATATGTTGAAAATCAAAAGAGAAACTGATAATTTTTCTTAATCACTTATGCAGGGGCTGGCTAGTTATGTCAGGTACTCTTGACCCCCCATGCACCCCCGCTACCGTCCTAGGATGTCTGTGCAGGAAACACTTCCCCGGCCTTGTGGACTTGAAAGAGGGGAGGTGGGAGCAGGCCTGGTCGTGGGACAGGTACAAGCTCGGCTCGGATGACGAGCAGGACAACAAGCAGGAGCGGGTTTTGGCGGACTTTTGGGTAAGTGTCTCACAATATAGCTCAATACATCTCCTCCATTGGTTAAGTCTTTTATTGAAATAATGAACGGATACATCGTGTTTGTATGCAGAGGTACTTCAAGGCCGAAGAAGGTCGAGAGACCCTGGCGGATCAGACGGCACATAGAGCCTGTAAGAAGTACGTCGGCGACATGATTCACGAGGCACGACTCTAGGCCCACGTCGACTACTACAGGTCCATCAAGAAAGAGCCCCTCAACAAAACCGGCGCAAGAAAGGTGGCGCTGACCAAGGAGCAGTACCTTCAGGTACTGCTTAAAATTGATTCGTTTTGAGATTTAGTAGGTCCAGAATTGATCTTCTTATATGTCAAACACTTGATGATGTGTAGGTGCCGGCCTCATGGTGCATGTCGCATAGATCGGCATGGTCGAGGATCATGGACATGTACCTTGACTCGGCGTACATCGCAAAGCACGAGCAAGGCAAGCGGAAGCGGGCACTGAGGACCGGTCCAACTCACCACCAAGGCAGCCGCAACCTCCCCGCATTCAAGCGGGCACTTGTACGAGATGTCATTTATCTATTCTAACACTCAATTTTGCCTGATTTCTAATCATCTTGCCGTCTTTCTCGCAGGAGGTGGCACACCCGGACGTGCCGGTGTCAGAGTTTGGGGCATGGGCTGTGTCCCACATGGGCCCGGTGAAATCTGGTGTCGTCTTCAACCCGGATGCCACTGCCTAGGCTTACTCTGACCCGAGCGTCCACGCTAAGGTCAGAGACTACACGGAGGCGGTTAGGGCGCTCCGTGGCTCAGATCACAATCTGAGCACTCAGCCCCTTAAGACAGAGGTGATCGTGAGGTTGGGGCAAGGCAGGAAGCACGGACGGTTGTGGATTGCAGACGGTGCCGACTCCTCGAGCTCTGCACCCTCTCTCTCCGACGCGAGGGCACGGAGCACGGCCAGAAGCCTTCCCATACATGCACGGCCTACTCCAACACTGTCGCGGGTCGACGAACTTCAGGTAATTCCGGTTTCACTCATCGTACATTGAATGTTACACACATTGATCAGATTTGCAATATTGAAACATGTGATTGAAACACTGTAGGCCGAGCTGGCAGAGACAAGGGAGACGCAAGCGCACCTGACCACAGAGCTGAAGGCCACGACGAAGCAGATGGCGGACATGTACCAGATCATTCAAACCATCGGGCAAGCATCGGGTGTCCAAGTGCAGTTGCCAGCTCCAGCTCTGGTTCGACACTTCACTCCTGTGAGTATGAAAGTTTAATGCGTGTCGGCCTTCGTGCCGTTGTGATTTTTGGCCTTCGTGCCATTGGGATTGTCGGCCTTCGTGCCGTTGTGATTGTCGGCCTTCGTGCCATTGTTTCTTGCAGGTTGGAAACCTCCCCGTGCAGGGGAGGTGCTGCCGAAATTTTCAATTTTGAGTCTAACATATGCAATCTTTTCTCTTTTGTGCAGCCTCCGTCGGCGGGTTCAAACAATCCCGCTACCGTGTCACCGGCGGCTGATCGCGTCAACCCTTCGCCGCAGTTCGGTCCTTCACCGCAGTCCGGGGGGCCACACCTGCAGTCTCCGTCGCCGCAGTAGGGATGTTGAACTTGTAATAATAAACTTGTGATGTTGAACTTTGGTGCATTTGTGATGGATTTTCGATGGATTTATTAAATATGCGTGTGCTTGTGATATATAATGCATGTTGGTGATATAGATGTGATGATTGATGTATATATATATATATATATATATATATATATATATATATATTGTCTGTTACAATGGAATGTAAAAAAATTGCAATTCTTGGGGTCTTTGCCGAGTGCCTTGCCGCGACACTCGCCAACGTATTTTTTTAAAAAAAATTCAGAAATTCTTTGCCGAGTGCCTAAACAGGGGCACTCGGCCAAGAAATTATTTAAAAAAAATAAAAAAAACTTTGCCGAGTGCCTGGGCAGGGGCACTCGGCAACATAATTTTAAAAAAATAAAAAAAACTTTGCCGAGTGCCTGGGCAGGGGCACTCGGCAAAGTACTTTTTAAAAAAAATAAAAAAAACTTTGCCGAGTGCCTGGGCTGGGGCACTCGGCAAAGTAATTTTTTAAAAAAATATTTTTTTTTTGCCGAGTGCTGGGTCGGGCACTCGGCAAAATAACCGTTAACGGCCGGCGCCGCAACGACCGAAAATATTTTGCCTAGTGCCGTCCCAAGCACTCGGCAAATTTTTTTTTTATTTTGCCGAGTTTCCGAATAAAAAGCACTCGGCAAAGACCCTTTGTCGAGAAAAAATTTGCCGAACGAACTTTGCCCAGTGCTACACTCGGCAAAACCTTTACCGAATACAAGGGGCTCTTTACTGAGTGTAAAAACACTCGGCACAGCCGCGGCCTCCGGTAGTGCGTTGGGGGCACATACGGGACGATCACCGCGTGGGTCGACAGAGTAGCCTGCCTCTCTGCACAGAGTGGTCAGGGAAATTCTAAGGAAATTATGCTATAGCGGAAATATGATGAGGACCGTTCATACGAGAAGTTGAACCGGTTCGTTCGTTCAAAAATAACGGTCGATTTTGGCTAGTTAAATTAACTGAGTTTTTTTTCCCTAAATCACACAGATAGGCCTTGCACATCCCCTCCTATGAGCATATCAGAAAAAACTTAGAACATGTTTGTTTGGGCTTTCTAAGAGCTTTTGACCTTTCAAAGCCAGAAGCAAAGGCTTTACTATAGTGAGCGTGCATGCTTTTGGCTTATGAAGGTTGTTTGGCTTTTGAAAAGTCAAAAAGCTAGTAGTTTAAAAGTGATCAAAAACTCAAACAAACGTGACCTTAACTTACGGATCTCAATATCTGTGAAGTCACTAAAGATATTTGGCCACTAAAAATATATTACCGTTATATCTTGAAATAATCTAAAAGAAAATATGATCACTCGTTCCCAGCCGAAGACTTAAATTGAAGTAGGTAGGTTACACCACAAGAAAATTAAGTATACTAGGCTTACCTTTCAACTTTTAAAATAAAAATGTACTAACATGTACGTGATCAGTTAGTTTTATTTTGACCGAACGTGATCAGTTAGTTTCATTAACTCTACCACAAAATGTTTTGGTGGTGGGTCTATTCATCTTCGTACGTGTTTATAACGTTGATTAAAATTTTCGAAATTGACTTCTATATTATGCGTGAGTAAAAATATTTTGGGAGACATAAAGGTGCCAAGCGTACGCGTTTAGAATTATTGCGCACATAGTGTCAGGTGTCATATCACCATGTGGCATCGACACAACAATCGGTGAGCCTGATCGCTAGTTAATTTCTAGGCTGATAAACTCGGCTGATGCTGGTTTGTTATGAGAAAAAAAATATTATTGACTGACTAATAAACTCTGATTGAAATGACGACTGACGACGCGTACTCTCGTAGGCCCACTTTCTCAAGACCGTGCAAAAAAGATCGGTGAAAATGAAGACACCGGTGATGCGAGATCTGGTGGTGACGAAGTGGGAGAGACAAGGGGGAGTAAGATTCCATCATCTGCCCATGACCATGACAAATTCATATCTGGCGTGCGGTGCGTTGCCACACGCTTCCAACCATGGTAGGCCCATGTACAAATCGGCCATCTTAACCCTGACATCCGCCGGAGTCAGAGAAGAAGGTACGTAACATTTCTAGTTTTTATGTAATGCAAAAATTTGAACTATTTAAAATGTTTGTGTAATTTTGTGTTGCATGTCTAATTACACCAAAACCTTCTACACACCCTTACTCTTACTTCTATTTCAAAATCTTAGACTAAACTTTTCCGAATTAAAGCTTTGCACGACATGTTTTTAAAGAAGACAAGGTTTAAAAATTGAACAAATTTCATTTTTCCAAAAGTAAACAGGGTTGAATTCTAGTGCTCACTTAACATTTCCATATCAGGATGTACACGGCCATGATCTGATCTGCACATTTATGTCTCCTAACTTTTGTAGGATTAGAGTATATATCTACTAGTCTTCGGATCGGAGTGATAACTATTAGATTAGAGTATCTACTATTGTTCTTTCATCTGGCCGTTTGCATATATATGGAAAGGTCAAGAGTGCTTTCAAGATGATTATATTATCTTGAAACTAATAAAAACTTCCATCATTGGAAAAGATCAAGTGGTATACCCTATTAATCATTAGCAACAATAGCCACCGAACACCGGCCTTGTTTAGTCCGCGAAATTTTTTGGGAAACGGTACTGTAGCACTTTCGTTGTTATTTGGCAATTAGTGTCCAATCATAGTCTAATTATGCTTAAAAGATTCGTCTCGTGAATTTCGTCTAAACTGTGTAATTAGTTTTATTTTTTATTTATATTTAATGCTTCATGCATGCGTCCAAAGATTCGATATGACGGGAAATCTTGAAAAATTTTGCAAAATGAAGTGCAACTAAACAGCACCACATTATATTGTTCAAAAAGATACCCTCCCTTGCAGTCATGATAATATCTAAAGTAATCGGAAATGTGTGAGAGCTTTCAAAATCATTCTACTAAGATCATGTTTAGTTGGACTCCTTTAATTCTTGCTCCTTGCTATAATACCGCAGAAGCAATAAATTGTGGCTTCTATGAACTCTAGTTCATTTCACAATGGGAGAGAAAAGTAGCTCATATAAACAATGCTGCTACAGTTGCATAGAGGAGCCATAGCCACAAGAAGGGGGGGTGGGTGGGGGGGGGGGGGGGGGGGGGGGCTGGTTAGATGTCCTACTTAATCACCCTAAACAGTCATGCTAAGCCTGGCTGTGCAGATTGCGATCGTTTTCTTCGGCTCTCCGTCCGTGAGTGTTGTTGCCTGTCACAGCACCTTATGCAACACTCTCAGCAGAGTTGCTGCACGAGTACCATAATTTGGCTTATGCTAATTTGCTGTGAAAGAAAAATACTATTCGTTCGCTAAAAAGTATTGTTGAAGAAAACTTCAAGCTGCCAAGCTAGAACCTCGAAGAGACGCTAAAGCGGCGAGGTACTGCAGCACGCGTCACAGTAGTACTAGTTTATTTTTTTCTCCATTCTCAAATCGGTGAATCATCTCTTAAAGCCAAATGTCACTAAGTTGCTAGCTAGATTAAATAAATGTAATATTATCTCATCTATTTAGACATTTAGCATTTGCCCCAGACGAAGAGGTAAAAACAATTGCTAGTCTTTTTATGCCGATAATGAGGACCTTTATAAACTTTTATATATTTTTGTCATCCTATGCCTCGGCAGATTGGCCCCTCTGTATATGGATCCTAGCTCCGTCCCTGACAAGAAGCTATACCAACTATAAATATCACTAATAATATATCAGCTTCTAAACAAAAAAAAACGTGTACTCCCTTCGTCCAAAAAAAAACATAATTGTAGCTTTGAACCTATTTTTTTTAGGGAGTAGAGCCAATGAGCAAATAATGCACATGGCAAGCAAGCAGGCACACCAATACATCATCATCCACTGCGTCAACGCGCGTCAACTGCCGGACGTATGGTCATCATATGGCATCGACAGAGTTTCCAGTGTTCACGCGCTCTCCTGTGCCTCCCTGTTCACAGTGAGAATGGCCATAAAATTGTGAGAAAGGATGTGTGATTTAATTATATCCTACAAAACAAGACCTTGTTTAGTTTCTCCTTTAAAGTTTACTTTCTATCCCATCAAATATTTAGACACATACATAAAATATTAAATATAGACTAAAAAACTAATTACACAGTTTGCGACTAATTTACGAGACGAATCTTTTAAGCCTAATTAGTTAATGATTTGAAAATGTGGTGCTAATGACGAATTAATTAGGCTTAATAAATTCGTCTCGCGGATTACCGATGGATTCTGTAATTTGCTTTTTAATTAGTATGCGAACACCCCATGTAACACCTCCATGTGACAGGACACCCCAAATTTTACACTTGAATTTAAAATTTAAACCAGGCCTAAAGCCACAAGACATATAAACGTGCAACTCAGATCTCACGGCCAGCAGGTCCAGCAAACGCAATGTCAGGGTGGACACCGCCGTAGCACTAGGCACGAGCCAGTGGATGTGTACTGTAGACCTCATAGACAGAGCCACGTGGCGTCGACAGAAATGTCAGTGGCCATGGAGACTCACTCTCTAAAAAACTGTGAAGTTTTTCGTATCGTTGCTGGTTCGTAAAGAAGTACTGCTGGTTGGTTTGTGTGAGAAAAAAATATTATTCCAGCTGGAAATTTACGATTGTGTACGATAAGCTACAGCCAAATATACAAAAACGACCATGGATATTTTGAGAAAAATGCGTTGTACTAGTGCAGTGGACATGGTATGTCCAAGCATCCTGCAGAAGTTCGACTTCTAGAGAAATAAAGAAGAAAACAAAAGCACCGAGTCAACAACTTGTGTATCTAATAAAAAGGAGGTATTTCTCGCCACTAATCTACATATTCTGGTTTATATGTGAGAATTTTCCCATCGATGTCTCACTGCCATGCGTTCCCTTCAAAACCAAGATCCTTTTATCTCAATGACATTGGGTCTTTTCTTTTGACGCTCGTAGGTGCTCCGGCACCCTCCATCCACCGGCTTGCTGGCATCGATGAAAAATTCATTCAGATGGGGCTCTCACCCTTTTGGTCATGTCTTGAAAAAAAATCCTTTTATGGTATTTATTTATATATATTGGAGTAGTGTTGACTAAAGATAATTTGGCAATAGTACTAGAAAAAAATATATAATTTGGCAAAAGGGAAACGGTTCTTCACATTGGTGAGACAATTAAGCATCTATTTTTCAATTGCTGTCTGCTCGTGTTTGTAGGGCTATAAGTCAAATGTGCCTTGGGGTCTTTCTCAATAAGTTCAGTACGTAGTGTGTCACAATTTCTGTTATTCCGCTAGTCGCTTTGTCTTTACAGGAATGACTTAGTATTTTAAAACAAAATTTCATCTTCTTCCTTTGTAAGTCATCTTCAGTCATCAATTGGCTTCGTATGTGGCTATCCTACAGAAAGCTAGTGTCTTCAGTGTCTTGGGAGTTGGCAGTGAGGCGTCGCGGTGGTGCAAGTGATCAGTTTTTGTTTTCTCAAGCAAATCGGTGGCATTCTAGCTAGTCTTTGGAGTGATAATTATTAGACTAATGTACCCTTACTCTTCCAATTTGCTGTGTGCATATCTTGATATGGAATGGTCGAGAGTGCTTTCAAGGTGATTGTATTATCTTTATGTAGTTACCTTGAAATTCATAACAACTTCCTTTATAGAAAAAGATCAAGTGGTGGATCCAAATAACCATTAACAACAATAGCCACTGAATACATTGGCCCCGTTCGCTTCGCTGAAAAAACAAGCCGAAACACTGTTCCGGCTAATTTGTTGTAAGAGAAAAATACTGTTCCGGCTGAAAAAACAAGCTGAAAAATACGGATTATAAGACAAGTGAACAGGGCCATTATATTTTTCAAAAATATCCTCCTTTGCAACTATGATAATAGCTTAAAGTAAACTCTAAGTATATATCTTTTTTTTACTAACTAACCCAAATTACCTCAAAGTACTCTACACATACTTTAAAATTATCCATTTTTGCCCTTGTGACTATAAAAAAATAACTCGAGGACTGCATGTGGTAGAAAACCACAGGTTCAGAAATTCTCGGAAGGCGCTTGAATCCGATTTCTTGTTGCTACATTTGGTACAAGAGGAGTAGAGGACTGAGGTGCTGTAATTTCTGAACCATGGGGAAGGGAAATTACAGGTTTGGCCTTGTTTGGAATTCATATGTGTTGTAGTGGATTGGAATGGAACTTAGTTTTAATTTCACTCTAATCTACTTCAACACACGTAGATTGAGATAAATACATACGCATCCAAACAAGACCTCAAGGAGAAGGCGCTTGAAAGGCTGAGCTTACAGTCAGAGTCAGTGCATCATCAGCCTGTTCGTTTCGGCTGGATTACTCGTATCTGGCTTATAATTTATGGCTTGAATAATATTTTTCTCTCACACCAAACCAGCCAGCAGTACTTTCAGCCATGTCTTATAAGCCAATCCAGCCGAAACGAACAGGCTACATGTCCATTATCCAAGTAAATGCAGTTTTGCCCCTTAAACTGGTGCAAAACAAATCAAGCACATCCGCGACAGTTATGTGCTTTTGTGTCGTGGTTGACACACATCCGTGACGCATTCACAAAATAAAGTCGTTTGCAATGTGCCGCAGGGCTGGACCAGAAGGAAATGGTCTGCCGCAACATTTTCTTGCTTGTTGCTGGCGTATTGTCAGAACGTGCATGAGACATCATGCGCCACATAGTATATATATAGGAGTATATTTCTCAAATTACTGATTGACTGACTACTCGTCAGTCGTGACTAAACAATATAATGTACACACATGTTCTATATATCAAACCTCTGCAAGACTGGAAGTTGGCTTCAGGAAAGAGAATACATGTTCCATGATTGGCTCCGAGACTCTTATTCTGACATGAACTCCAACATGATTATTTCACGCTAACAAGTAACAACTTGGCCACATGAGAGGTATCATACCATGCACATTGCTCCCAATGGCAACGAGGCCACACTGTCCCTGGAATTACAGCAGCTGTGGTGTCGGCGTCGGCGCCAGAGAGCTTGTGATGCCAAGCTGGACGCCCCGCCGCAACAGCTCCCCAAGCAGCCGTGCCGTGTTGCACGCGTCATCAGACGCACCACGCGGACGACCCTCCCACTCCAACCCTGCAATCCTCATTGCATCTGCCAAATCGGCTCCCAGCTTGCTGCCGCCCAATGCCGCCATGTAGGGGATCCTAAGGTTGATCCACCGGTCGAAGTATGGAGGCCTGTCAATCCCCTTGAACCGGCACTCTGACTCCAGCATGCTCCGGCAGTCCCAGTTCCCCCACGTCACCACGACAAAGCGAAAGCCAGAGCATTTCTTCGTCCCCATCTTCTGCAGCCATTCGCCATGCATCCGAAGCACCACAGCTAGCTCCACGCCAGCGTCAACATCTTTTTGCCGGATGCCGTTGAGGTCCCTGCAGAAGTCCGTCAGTTTGGGGTGCTGCATTGGTCGTACATAGGTGTGGAATGTGGACTCTAGCTGGCCAGTGGAGCCGTCAACGAGCACTGATGAGAACTCGATGATCTCTTGTGGGTTGATCTGCTTGCCCTTCTCACAGGTCGCCTTAAAATCTACTACCACAAAATATTCCAAATTTTTGCTCGTTTGGTCATCGTGGAAACTGGCATTGAAATAATTGTCTCCTTTTTCTGTTTTTATTTCTTGCCATGTGTAATAGCCACTGCATTGGTTATTATTGACAGATTCCTGTTGACGTTTAGAATCCCTTTTCTGCTTAACTGATGGCCTGAAAATGGTAGATAAATGCTAATCTTAGCAAGGATTATATATGTACCTTGTTGATTCCAAAGAGAAGTTAACATATCTAATATGTTGACAGAATTGAAAAACAGTTATGTCTAACAAAATTTTAGAAAATTCACTCTGATGGTTTTATTGTATAAAGAGGGTTGGCGAAGGACATAATGTAACTCTAGCAAATTTAATATTGGGTTTGCCACATCCCCTTACAAATTTAAACTGAAGATATCATAATGCAGTAAAAATAGTGTAAGGCTTATGGATGATCAAACTTAATACATATATGCACCAGCTAAGTAACCAACATGTTCTTGTTCTTGCTGGGATGATTACTATAGTACATTTTCACATCATGCATTTCAACTTACTCATCATTGGGCTTTTTGGCTCTGGAAGCAGATGGGTGACACCCTTCACTGATGTAACACTCTGGTTGCTGAATAGAATAAAGAAATATATTAAAGGAGAATATACAAACTCCTATAGCAAAATGTAAAGCACAACATAATGTCCAATCATCCTAAGGTCATGATAGCACCTTCGCCTGAATATGAGAAAGAAACTACTGTGTGTTTACCAATTAATATGAAAACGAGACATAACTTTGGACCATTATTCCCTATGTTCTCTAATGTTTTGTTGCAAAAAGGCAAAACCCTGTGTGGGAACATATTGTGTAAAAGAGGGCAAGAGAGTTCATTACTCGAATAAATAAATTTGCAAAAACTATAATGTGATTTATTAGGACCTAAGGTGTAATAATGCAGAAACTACAATCTAATATCAATTTACTCAAAGAGGTGAAATATAAAATACTTACAGTCATTACTGATGTACTATTCTCACTAGTTTCTGTGGACAGGTTCGTACTTTCCATTTGATAAAGTTGGTCAAGTATATGCTCTGTAGTTGGCCTTCTCCTAGGATTACTGTCGATGCACTCTAATCCAATCTCAGCGCATACTCTTATTTGTTCCAACTCTTTGTTTCCTTGTGATATCCCCACCATGTTCCTCCAACTTTCAAGTACCTATAGCCATGAGTTTTGTGTTACAGAAAGTTTTTTTTTTTGATAGGGAAACGATGTATATAGTAAAAGAGTTGACATAAATACCTTTCGAAAACAAATTTTAAAGAATTAATTGATACTTTAAATTATTTTGCAAACATCATGAGACCTGAATGTCAGAACACTCTAAAAATGTAGTTTTTAAAAAAATATCTATTTTTGTGTTATGCACAAAAAAAAAAGATGGAGGGCTAACCAGTACTTAATTTGTGAGTATCAAAACAGTTTTCTCGGAACTGAAGTACACACTATTAGAAAAAAAATACGAGTATGCATGGCATGCCCAAATATATATATGAATATGTTCTCAAATTTTTCTCTAGGAGTACACATTTGCCACTAAACTGACCTCCACTATAGGATTCTGTCACTTGTGCTCATTATCTTAGGGTTAGAGTTGGTAATGTATATTGCTGGATAATTGACAGAAGTGATAAGCGTACAAATTAATTAATGGAACAGGGTACAATGTGTAGTCAAGTCATGGTACAATGTAAGTTAGGAGTTGGACTAATGGCAAAGGTGCAAAACTCCCCTTGTTTAAATTGTAATGCTTATCTAGGGACAGCCAAATAGCTTTTCTTACATTATCAATTTCGGCATACCCCTTTTTTCCTGTCAGTATTTCTGTGATTATAACACCAAGGCTATATATGTCTGACTTGAATGTGATTTCCCCACTATAGAATTCTGGTGCCATATATCCCCTGCATTAAAATTTGTACAATCTGGTCAATGAATGGGAGGAACCACCAGAGTATTCTTCGTACCTATAACCAAGAAAAAGTTCCATCAAGTGGCTTAATAAACTTACATCGATCCAATCAATTTTGAAGTAACAGCCCGACTCTGGTTTTCATCAAAGCACCTTGAGAGACCAAAATCAGCAATTTTTGGTACTATATTATCATCTAGCAGTATATTGGAAGGTTTGATATCTAGATGTACAATTTTGTTCTCATGAAGGTAATGCAAACCCTCGCAGATACCCTTGATTATTTGGTATAACTTTGTCCATTCAAGCCGATTAGATGCATCTATAAAGTGAGGAAACAGAGTTTAGTGAGATACTTCAATTCTTTAATATCTTGAGTGATAATAAAAAAGATGAGATGCATACAATTTCATTTTTTTCTGTGGAATATTCAAATGAAATGATCTCTGATTATGGGAAAATATGCAAAGAAATGTTGGGTTCCACATGACCGTACCTGTAATGTAAACATCAAGACTCCTTGGTAGATATTCAAAGCATAGCAATCTTTGTTGTACATCTGCCATGACAAATTTCCCGTTGTAGTTAGCCATTTTACCTTGTGTATCAGCACAGTACCCCAGAAACCGCACAACATTTTTGTGCTTCGCCTTCATGAGACAACCAACCTCTTGCTGGAACTTAGTCTCATGAATATGTGTGTTGATCAACTTCTTTACAGCAACTGCGCCATTCGTAAGCGTTCCCTGCATGTGAAGGACCTGTAGTGTCAGCATTGTCTAGAATAGTTTTTCATCAAAACTCAGATAATGGCTAGTCATATATAGTACCTTATAAACCACCGCGAACCCACCTCTGCCAATTTCTTGATCACAGGAGAAGCCTCCTGTGATGTCTTCTAAAAGTGGTAATGGAAGGTCCCTGGGCTGTATACTTTCATCTAATAACATGCTTTCCAGATCACTTCGGCGAACTCTGATTTGGTGATCCATTTGCACTAAGATGTGCCTCTGTATCTTTTTTATACAAACTTTGCTATGAACAATTTTGCAAACATATAGGCAGGCTTACTGTGGCATGTGTTTGAGTGGTGTCTCTCCAACATCCGAGGCAAATTTGGTGCCAAACACAAGGTGAGCTTTATTCAGAAAACACGGTTAAAAATTAGCAGGCTTCTGATGACCTAGGTGGCATCGTGTGGAAACAACAATGTTTTGATAAAAGGTCAGATGACCTACATCATGTTGGAAGCGAAGACAGCATCTTCCGATGCAGCAAAAGCAGGCGTGTGGATGTGGGTGCAGATTTTCAGCTCCCGGACACCATAGCCTGGCTGGCTTGCACAAAAAAAAAAGTTTATAATCAGAAAATCATTAAAATTTTGAAAATCACGAAGTATTTTACCAGTGCAAAGCCAATTTAGTAAATAATGTTGCAGTTTGAATCATGTAAAAAAAGTGGGATTGAAGGGCACTGCCAATTTGAATACCAGGGCCAAAATTTTCTTTTCCTAAAGCTTACAAGTTTAACATGTGGATGAGTATATGTATACATGACTTATTTTGGGATTCTCTTCATATGGATATAATTTTTTTCTTATTTCCTATGTGACTGACAAATGATCCAAAGCTGCAAACATGAACAGGACAGCCTACTGAGTACTGATTAGTGTGTATATATATATATGTGTGTGTGTGTGTGTGTGTGTTATATAAAAAAGGTAGGTACACAAATCAGGAAAGGGAAGAAACGAAAGGAAGCTAACATTTGAAACGTAGGGAGAATTATTGACTACCTGAAGAAGCCGGAGCTACGCAGTCGAGGCGATGCTTCGTTCTGGCGTTGCCTGCGCGCTGGTATTGGTGTTAGGTCCCCGGATTGCATCTGAAACCAGCAAAGGAAGGGAGCAAGGGATGCTCGGATATCCGCTTACTCCGGCTACCCGCGAATGAAGAGCGGGGTACAGCGGCCGCACGCGGAGAGGACCTGCGGGCGGCAGCGGTGGCAGAGGGGATGGATCAGAATGCCTGCGGTGGCGGAGGGCCGGAGGCGACAGAGCTAGCTAGACGGAGTAGCGTGTTTTGACTAGGGAGTGAGTCAGCTAGAGGAGAACAGTGGTGTGCCGGTCAGATTTGGGATGTGTTCAGAGTAGACGAATGTACCTTTTGCAGCGTTCCGCAACCACCGCAGACCGTGGAACCTTCGCGTGCTTCACCGCCTGCTAACTGCTGTGCCCTGGAGCTTTTGTTAAAAAGTGATGACCTTGCTATGGCGCGGGTAACAGGAAGAAGCTTGCCTACTGCGTAACCCATGGGAATTTTTTCCCCTTTTTTCCCTTTTATTTTAAAATAGCCTCACTTATTTTTTTATTTTTATTTTAATTCTTTTTATCGCGGCAACTCTCCCTTTGTGTGACAAAATCACTCTGCCATGCCACACATGTGTTGGCGCGACGAGATCTATCAGGTTTTGTACCGCCAACAGGGCGTGGCAAGACTCAATATTAGAAAAATCATATTTTTTTTCATACGCCGTTGGATAAAGATGATTTGTATATGAAAAATTGATCTATAACTTTTTATTTTTGAGTTTTCTCATTTGAGCTTGTTAAGGTGCTAAATGCTATGCCTAAGTTAGCTAGATGTAGCAAACATTTTGTGGCTTGGTTGGGCCACGCATCTGTGTGCTTGGGACCCTCTGAATGCCGATTGTGTTAACGATGGTGTCTAGTTAATAAAATCTTTCTTTACTCACAAAAAAAAAGTTAAAAAATAGTATAAAATTTTAGTAGCATAATAATCGCTTACACACGTTTGTTGCCTTAGAAAAATAATATCTTTCTAGTGTTAAATAAAGATACTTTTTATATGAATATTGTAGCTCTTATCGAGATCTATAACTTTATAGTTTTAAGTTTTTACATGTTAGGTCGTTAAGATACTAAAAATATAAACTAATTATAGCTCCAGGGTAACGCCACGGCCTGCTCGAGCGGCCCAGCTTCGAGATGCCGAGACATCATGCATCCCTTCTCTCCGCTCGACCAAATTCTGCTTGTGCGGCGCAGTGCGGACTACCACCTACCACAGTGTAGTTCCGTGAGCAAGTTTTTTTTTAACTCTTATTACTAAATGAACTTGTTGTTCGAAAGCCATTTCAATCACCACGTTACTCTCAACTAGTCTAACAAAAAATGGTTCAAATTGAACAGATTCGTTCTTCACTCGGGAAACATTTCTTCTTTTTCTTTCTTTAATTAAATCATTAAACAATTTGAATAGATATACTATTACAGCAATTAAAAGATTTCTCAGAAGTCACATGCAAATAATTAAAAGGATTTAGTGTGAAGGCATGTTTACATTGCTCTTAAGGGAGACAGAAAATCCCCCTTGATAATCACTATATTTTCTTTTTCTTCCTCAGTAGGCTTGGACTTCCACGAAGCTTCTCTGATTTGTGACAAAAGTGCCTCGAGACATGATGACTAACAAACGAATAGCACTAAAATAGAGTGCCTCGGTTGCGTAAAAAAATTGGTCGAGTATGTACAATACAATATATAGATATGTAGAATCATGTTAAAAGTCAGTTGTGCCCTTAGAATTGTTGGATCTCTACATGTGCTATATTTTGGCACTATTAGCAGGGTATTTTGGTCTTTTCGTTGTCGGTTGATGATTTTACCCCGGATTAGTTGGGTATTTGCCCACTACTCCGACCTTCCAGATTATATGTCGTTCTAGCTTTTCTACGTGCATAGCTTTTACTGTGGCAGCATATGTCGGCGCATAGATGAGCTTTTTACGTGCATACCCTGTTCGCTTGTCTTATAATTCGTATTTTTCAGTTTGTTTTTTCGATCGAAACAGTGTTTTTCTCTCACAACAAATCAGCCGAAATAGTGTTTTGTCTTGTTTTTTCAGCGAAACGAACGAGGCCATAGCCAACGATGCTTCGATTTATATGGTGCAAGCAGACTCCAGTGAGTTTTGATAAACGTAATGTTTGTGCTAACTGAGCATGACAATGCATCTTCTGATGAATTAACTCAACATTTAAATCATATCAAGTACAACTCCTACAAGAAAACAAGCTTTTCCAAGGAATACGATGTTTTTGTGCTCTTGGATATGTTGAGGTTGAACCCAGGGACCAATTACATGATGTTACATTGTTTTTTCATTTATATATGCGCCCACCTTTGGCTCTATTTTCAAACAAGTACGAACCCTCAACCTCAGGCAGGCAGTACCGCCCCTGAATAATCGAGTTCTAATATTATACTAATCAATCGAGTATATGGGTTAGTGCACCACTAGGAATTAATTGATTTTTTTACTTATTTATATAATCCAACTCTTAGCCGCCGGCCATATATTCTTTTAGCAGCATCGATCGGTGGTCCAGAGTCCAAACACATACTTAGATCAGAGCACCTTTGGAACATTCACGAAAGGGATAAGAATGCATCTGATTGGCTACGTGATACTTACAATGGAGGACGAATACTTGTAGAGTACTTACTAAATATATATAATATATATACAGTACAACCTTAGAGCAAGTATAATAGCAGGCTGTAAGCCGACTAAATGCTGAGGTGGAGGAGAGAGGGGAGGAGAGAGAGGAGAAGCGGGCTGTAAGCTTACAGTCGGCTTGGGCACAAGAACCAAGAAAGTATGTGAGAGAAACAAGTGGGCCATGTATTAACTGTAAAAAGCTATCTACTGTATGAGTGGGCTGAGAGAAGGCTATAAGAAACCTTACATCCAGCAAGCCGGCTGTATTATTAGCCTTGCTCTTATAAGTCTTATTGTCTTAGCAGTGGCGTGCTCACCCTGACAGCCTGAACAAAACAAGCAATAAGCTTTAGCGTTGGATAGAGTTTAGTGATGGCCAGTGAGAGCAGAATAGCACAGGTGGGTACTACGATCCCCGTCAGGAACGTGCAGGATCTCGCGGCTTGCGACGCCGGCGACCTAACGGCTGAGGCACTGGAGCGGTACATCAGGCCGGACATCGACAAGGACGCAGTCCTTTACGAGCACTCCGGTGAGCTTCCGGTGGTAGACCTTGGAAGACTCCTCAACCCACAGTCCTGGGAAGAGGAGGCAGCCAAGCTCAGATCTGCTTGCGAGGAGTGGGGTTTCTTTCAGGTACTATCTCCTTTCCAAATTATACGTTGTTTTAGGTTTTCTAGAATCTTGATACATAACTTTTATTATATATTTAGACGTAGTGGATACCTAGATGCATAACAAATAAAAGGTATGTATCTAGAAATCCAAAACGACTTACAGTTTGGAATGGGGAGAATGAGTAGGTACGGTGTAGACTCGTCATCGAAAATATAATGGTGAATAGCAGTTCACTGCAATACCATTCCACCATTTTCTCCCAAGGGAATTCCAATCCTATTGAATCATGAATGTTGAACTATTTGCAAATATTAATTAATTCACAGGTTTTGAGTCATGGAGTTCCAGAAGAGGTTATGGCAAACATAAAGCGCGATATTCAGGAGTTCTTTCAGCTTCCGCTACATGTGAAGAATTGTTACGCACAAACCCCAGGAGACCTTCAAGGATATGGTCAAGCATATGTTGTTTCCAATGATCAGAAGCTTGACTGGTCAGACATGCTTGGCATCATTACTCAGCCTCCTGCAGCTCGTGACATGAAACATTGGCCTACTCAACCTCTTACTTTCAGGTTAGTACGTAAGACATATATGGGCACACATATATAGCGATATAGACGTTTATTAATTTTATGATGAGGTCATAGAAAAGTCCAAGGGGCTTTGGCATTACTTTGTGAAATACTACATGCTGAAATCAATTCTCTACATAGTGACTTATACAACATATCTTATTCCTTTGTCGATGTCAGGAAATCCGTTGATGATTACTCTTTTGAATTGAAGAAAGTTGCTCATTCCATTGCAACAGCCATAGGAAGAATTCTAAATATCGATCCTGAACTGATGAGTGACAAATATGCCGTGCAAGTTCTAAGGATGAATTACTACCCTCCGTGCACGTCGATGCCCGAAAAGGTTTTGGGATTCTCGCCACATTCAGATGGATCTTTTTTTACCATCCTTTCACAAGTTAATTCAGTCCAAGGCCTCCAAATAAGAAGGCACGATGCATGGATCCCGGTGAAACCACACCCTGAAGCATTACTGGTGAATGTTGGCGATCTCCTTGAGGTACGAATATCCCGGGAGAACCAACTTACTCATGTACAGTTTTCTGCTGGTCGGCATCGCCATTTTGACCTAGCTACCTTCGCTGTATCCAAGACGTGTGCTGCCTCGACGATCTAGCCCTTGCCAGTGTGTTGGCCTGATTTAGCATTAACATATAAGTTTGCCACATTCTTGGTCCACCGGTAATTGACTCACTTCTTTGCTAAATTAAATATCATCTATAGTGTCACGGACAAATTGTTAGCCAACATTTTAGTTAGAGTGTAGTTAGGAAGTTTGGCGATGTTTGGTTATCATCCAATACACACCCAAGAATCTAAGCTGATGTACCTGTGAAGGTAGTGTTTGGTTTAGAGGCGGGACTGGACGAAGTGGGATATCCCACTTTGTCCCGGTGTTTGGTTGGGAGACATCAGGGCCATGTTTAGATTGCAAAAAATTTCAACCCGATGAATAGTAGCACTTTCGTCTTATTTGGTAAATATTGTTCAATCGTGGACCAACTAAGCTCAAAAGATTCATCTCGTGATTTCCAACTAAACTGTGCAATTAGTTATTTTTTTACCTACATTTAATGCTCCATCCAAGCGGCTAAAAATTGATGTGATGGAGAGAGAGTGAAAAAACTTGGAATTTGGAGGTGATCTAAACAAGGTCCAGGGATGGGATCGTCCCCAGAGAGGAATATTCCTCTAGATTCGGGGCTCGCTCTATGCCACAAAAATCCAGTTACCAACTCGTCCCTTGCGGACGTCGTCTGTCTCCGTTTGCTATCGCGGCTCCGGCCTCTTCTTCTTCGTGCGCGGTCGGGGTGGGGTTGGTCAGTGCGGCGCTCGGGGCGGGGTCGGTTGGATCGGCGTCAGGTCGGGTCGGTCGGGGCAGAGGTGGCGCGGAATAGGGCGGAGCTCCAGCAGCACCCCCATGTGGAGGCGGCAGATTCGGTCGGAGCTCCATAAGCGCTCGCTCGAGGCGAAGCTCCACACCTCCATGTTGCGGCAGATCCGGGCGGAGCTCCAGCAGCGCCCTCTCGGGGTGGAGTCGGTCGGGGCGCTCGGGGTGGGGCCGGACGAGGCAGGGGCGGGCGAGCTCGGCCCTGGTGGCCCTGGCCATGGGTGAGCTCGGCCCCAGCGACGGCGCGGGCAGCCCCGACAGCGCCGCAGGTGTCCTGGCGAGGGAAGCCGCATGGCGCGTGCGGATCAAAGACGTGCTGAAGGAAGAAGAAGAAGCAATGAGAGGATGATGGGTGGGCCCCACCAAACAGTTGTCTAACGGCGCACAAACATGATGTTGTCCCCTTCCTCTCCATCCCTCCAACCAAACGCGGAGCAACAAGGACATCCCCACCCTCCCAACCAAACACCGAGATGGAACCATCCTATCCTAAAAAATGGAGTGGATCCATTCCATCCCTCTTATCCTAGAACCAAACACAACCTAAGCTATGTAATACATGATAAATTCTTGTGCATCTCATATTTCCTCATTCCGAGTTTATTATCACTTGCAGATTATGACGAACGGAAAGTTCAAGAGTATTGAGCATAGGGTCATCATTAATGCTTGTAATGAACGATTATCGGTATCTGCATTCCACAATCCAAAGTTCGATGGGGTGGTTTCACCGGTTATGGGCTCTACAACAGAAAAGGTGTTGTACAAGACAGTGAAAGTGGAGGATTATTTTGCGCATTACATGTCAAACAAACTTGATGGAAAGCGAGCCTTGGATTATGTGAAGCTTTTCTAGCACGAACTAACGTTTTAAGACCTATATTATGGAGAAAACAGACACATAATGCCACCACATCGTCAGCCTCCTTTTCCCCCCATTCAATAAAACATGAAGCTCCAGCGTAGTAAACAGCCAAAGAATCAGTTGATATGTTTGCACTTTTGTTTTGAAGTTATGCTTGAACTTTGAAGTAATAATATAGAAAAGTCTTAGACAGTTGAAGGTCGAGCATGTTCGCAGCGTTGGTCCTACGTGTTTCCGAGGGCTCTACAGCGAATTCATCGCAATGAGCCCTTACGTCTATGTATAGTATAAATTTGTGTAGTGTTTCCACGTGTGTGTGTATGTATGTATGTGTAATTTTACCTTTCAAAAAGAGAAATAAGTCTAATGCCACAACCCATAGTCTTAATTTAATATTGTTAATAATGGTCGATACTCGACAAACAATATCAGGACAAAAAAGAAGAATTAAATGAAAAAAATATCATCATTACATAAAACGGAAGAATAGAACTCCGTCAACATCCATTTGTTTCTCATGAAAAGATATTTCTGCATTTGTTTATCATGAAGACTATAAGTTGGTCACGTTGAATAAAAAAAAAAGAAAAACAGCGCCGCAATCGCCCTCTCTCAGAAACTGCTTGGTCCCCCTCCTCTCTCTCCTTATCGGCGATCTCTCCAGTGGACAGAGGAGCAGGGATCCGATCTCTTTTACCTTCGTAGCTTTAGATTAGGTTAGGTTTGTTGATCTAGGGTTTGGTTCTGGTGTCATCGCCGAGGTAGCGGCAACGTTGGTACTTTGGAATAAGGTCTCTCCGGTCTCTCTCTACCTCGACGACATTTGATTTGGCATCAGCGAAGGACCAGTGAGAGTCTGTTCTGTCAGATCTATTGATCTTCTTCAGATCTTGGCAGTTGGTGTGCTCATCAGAAAAAAAACAGTTGGTTGGCTTTCGATGCGGCGATCTTGACCTCATTCTTTTGGTCTGTTGTACTGCAAGCGGGTGGAATTTTGCGGTCTTCAAAACCATGTTTGGCGAGGGTGTTTGCAGGTGGACACTTTTCTTTGCTGCCTTTGCCGTGCTATTTTCAAGCTCCGGCACGCAGTGGACGTCCTGAAAGAAGAAGACGACCATTTTGATCTTTGACATGTGAAACACTCTTTTGAGTGTTTTTATCAAAAAAACAGAATATAAGTTGGTCTTCTAGTTTCCTTTGTTTTCTTTTCTCTGTCCCATGACAGATATTTCTTTGGTAATCTTATAAATTCCAACACCTAATTAAATTAGAAGGAAAATATAGGACTATTCTGGTATTCACTAATAAGGAAGATTAATTGGTTCTATTATTCAATGATTAGTAGGAAGATTAATTGACTAAAATTGAACAAGAAAATAATACCTATACCACTGTCGGCTACTTGCCTTCTTCGTGTTGGTCGTCAGACTACAATACTGCAGCACCTTCATTCAGCAATCTGCAGGTACAGTCGCAGGCCTGGCACCTGGGTAACCCGCAGCCTCCTGTACTTGTCCGTCACGGCGTCACCGGCCGTCACCGAGATTATTGCCAGGGTCGCGGTCAGCCGAGCATGTGACGGAGCGACTAGCGCCTGTTTGGGCTGATTTGGCTTATAAGCCATGGCTGAAAGTACTGTTGGCTGATTTAGTGTGAGAGAAAAATACTGTTCGTTGGCTGATAAATCATGGCTTATAAGCCAAATACGACCAAGCGAATAAGCTGACGGGCACTCGGCTAACGACTTACAGTATAATTTAGAAGCAAGGGAGTAATGAGCTAGTAATTAGTTGGATACAAGGTAAATTGTTAACCGAGCTATATATTAACCTTCTACTTAGATATAAGCATTGCGCCCCATTTTTCTGCTCGCCATCCATCCTTAACACCGCCGCTGCTAGCTTGCCGCTCTCTTGTTGCCCATGGCGTCGCCAGTTGGGTCGCCATTCAGATTCAGGCAAATGGATCCTCGCGGGCTGCAGTGCAGCAGCAGAACCCTATCGAAAAGAAGAAGAAGATGACAAGCTGCCGACGGAACGACGACGGGGCCACATATATGCTAATGGTCGATCAGAGCCTCGCTGACTCTTCCTCTCCGTCCCGTGTTAATAATCTGACATCGATCAGGTGCGGAGATGCCCACACTCTCCCATATATAATTGCCATCAACGTAAAGCCGCAGCACCTCTGCTCGCCACGCCACCCATACAAGTTACACCACCGCTGCTTGCCGCTCTGTTATCAGTATGTACACAGTACAGCCCAGCCCAGCCCAGCCCAGCCCTTCGCCGACTCTGCGCCCTGCCCCATGCGCGTGATCCACCATTGGTCCACCGGATGATCAACATCGACAGTTTCTACTGACAAATAAGCATCAAAATAAGTCTAGAAACATTCAAACAATTTCAAGCTGTGCATGACAACATAAAAGCATGATTTTAGAAAAAAAAATTAGTTTCATAATTTTCAGAGGCAAAACAAATTTTCTATGAATTTCCTAAGATTAAATCAGATTTTAGGGTGTTAATTGCATTATTTTTTCTATGTAAAAATATGTACATAAAATTTTGACAATTTATTTTTATGAATTTTTTATGTTTCTTTTTTCAAATATTTCTATTTCGATTTATTTCACTAAACTTTTAACTTAGTCCAATAATTATCAGCAAAACCACAATCAAAACCATCCAATGTGAAAAAAAAACGGTTTTAAAAGTTGAAGTTGGTAAAAAAAAAACTAGTTGTAGTTTTGGACAAAAAAATTGGATGACCGTGATAGTTGAGAGAGGTCCCGTCTGATCTGGCGCATCAGCTACTCCGGTGTAGAAGCGGGACCACGGGTAGTCCAGCTTGAACTATCCTACACTAGGTTTTGATCCAAATTGTCCGATAGTTATTATATATTTAAAGGCCCAAACCAAACCAATTAAAGCCCAACCTAAACATAGCTACAGGGTAACGCCACGGCCTGCTCGAGCGGCCCAGCTTCTAGTAGATATCGAGACATGCATCCGTTCTCTCCGCTTGACCAACAGCAAAAAGCCTGCTCCCCTGCCTCACAACTTGGGATGGTGTTCCTCAAGATGTTGAGGAGTTGGTGACTAGCGATTCAGCTGGGTTAGACGAGTAACAAAGCTTGCTTTGCTTTCAAAAAAAAAAAAAAAACTGCTCCATGCAAGTGTAGTGTGGACTGCGGACTAACCATAGCTTCGTGAGTGACTTTTTTAATAATGGAACAAAGTTCCGGCTACTACTTTCTAAGAAAAGAGTACACAAACTGTTCAATACAAAACCAAGCACATAACTCACAAGAGATCAAACTGCAAATAAAGAAAGGAGAAGAAAGAAGCTACACTTCAATTCTATTCCTCAATTTCTAACCGAACTTCGCAAAACCCTCTATGATTACCGTCTCCAACAATCTGCATCCATTCTTGAGGTTTGATCTCGCCTCTTCTTTATGTAGTAGGGACCATTCACTACTACAAAAACTTTACTAGAGGCGGGCGTTTTCGGTTTTTCGCGGCGGGCAAAGCCGTCCGCCGCGGCCTAGAGGCCACGGTAAATCGTGGCTTAACCGCGGCGGGCAAGGCCGCCCGCCGCGGTTAACCGATTTACCGCGGCGGGCGGTGTAACGTGCCCGCCGCGGTAAATATACTTTTACCACGGCGGGCACGTTACACCGACCGCCTCGGTTAATCGTTTGGAAAAATAAAAAAACCAAAGCCCACCGGCGAGCCCATTGACTGAGCCCACCGGCGAGCCCAATCCCAAACCAAAACCCTAGGGCCGCCATCGTCGTCCCTAGATCCAGCTGCAGCCGCCTCTGCAGCGCCGCTGCCGAAGATGAGGCTAGAAAGGAGGAGGGCGCCGAGCAGCCGCGCATCCGCGTGCGCCGCCACCGCAGCTTCGACGTCCGTGCTGGCTCTAGATCTGGGAAAGGGGAGAGGAAACAGTGAGGGAGATGAAGAGAGAAGAGCGAGGGAGACGAAGAGAGACTTGTACCTGCATTGGCAGCGCCACCGTCACGGCATTCACCGGATCTGGCCAGGATCCGTTGGATCCAGCCACCCTCCTATAGGATCCGGCAGCCCTCCACCTAGAACCGCCCGCCGCCATCGTCAGGGAGGGATGGGGAGGCCGCCTCCCACCAGATTCGGCCAGGGAGGAAGAAGGGGGCCAGATCCACACGAGGGAGAGAGAGGAGACCAGGGCGCGCCACCGGTGGATGTCGCGCCGCCACGCGAGGAAGGGAGCCAGGTCCCGCGCGTAGAAGCCGACGCGCGCCCCATGTCCCCAGCGTAGCCGGTGGATGTCGCATCGGGAGAGGAGTGGAGAGGTGGTGACGACGGAGTGGAGAGGAGACTGCCTCGGTCTCGCGCGGAGTGGGGAGTGGGGGGCTTTTTATATATTTACCATTATTACGATCGCCACTTACAGGAATCGCACTCTTAGAATGACGCTTACAAATTTAGCCATTTTAGTTCGCGCTCCTTTTATTTTTACCACTTTCGCCTATGTGGCACGACAGCTCGTGCTGACACGCTTGCACCGGCACGAGAAATGACCCCGCTGCCCCCGGCCATCTTTCAATTAGACACGTCGTTGCCCTCTCCCTTTTCCCCCTCCCCATTTCATTCGCCGCCGCCTCCTTCCTCTGCCCGCCCGCCGCCCCCATCCTGCTCGTCTCCACCGCCACGCCCACCACGGACGACAACCTTGGTGTTCTTCGGCACATCCATCATCGACGGATCGAAGGTACGTGCCCTACTTCATAGTGTGGTAGAGAGCCCGCACCGAGTAGGGTTAGGGATTAGGTTAATGTTTGCTGATTTAGTCTTGCTCTACTATTTTCTTCATAGGCGATTGATGTAGTACGTCTCCATCTGATCCATGTCACAATGGCCACTGGTGATTGCCCTCCTTGGTAAGCACTTTACCACAGTAGGTGTGTAGTACTTAGTCTGTACTTGCTCATGTTTTTTCATGTCTATGATGATGCCAGGATCGATCCTGGCAGTGCATTTAGGCTAGTTGTTAAGGTTGGTCCATATGTTGCTGATGAATATGGTCCAGTGGTCATGGCAGAGTAGCAGCATGACATCTGGTTTGATAGGAACGATCAATATTCTCTTGCTAAATTCCATGATGATTTATCAACCAAGACTATCTGGGGGCCTTCTCAAACACTTGCAGTCTGGGTTGTAGACCAAGAGACTAGCTCTGAGTGGAAGCTTAGGAGGGATGAACATGTGCATCAAATGATTAAGGACCACTAGGATGAGAGGGTGGCTTTTCTTACAATTGATGTTGTCAAGAAAGGTGTGTGTAATGACAATGCTTGTTCAACTGCTTCTAGAGCTAGATGTGTCTCTGGTGTGACTAATGAACATAGTGCAGAGCCTAATGATGTTGAAGGCTGTGGTGATACTTGTAGCACCCCCCCATGATGAACAACCTATACTAGTAGTTGATTGGAGCATTCTAACCATTCAAGAGAACCCTAAAGATGATGGTACTGCTACATAGCTTGTTGATGAGGATCAGATATATGAGGCTATGGGATTCAAGGAAGCTGAGGCAAGAGAGGAAGAACATGGTACACAAGAGGTGCCAATTCCAGCTATGTCAGCACAGATGCATGAAGACATGAATGCAGCAACTATTGATGTTGATGACATTGCTCATGAAGAGCCACTGTATGAATGGGACAGGGACAATCCTGATATGAGTGTAGGCACTGTGTATCCTAGCATGGAGGAGCTTAGGCTAGCAATTAAACAATATGCTATAAAAAGGGAGTTTGAGCTTGTTACTGAGCATTCAGACACAGAAAGATACAGGGTTTGCTGTGGTGCTCTAGGCTGCCCATGGAAACTTAGAGCCAGAACCCAACATGATGGCAGTGTCAGGGTACATTTTCTGATTTTATACACATGTTTGTTGTAGTTTTTGTTTGCATTGCATCTTCTCCATTGAACTGGTGGTTTGAAGCCTTTCAATTATACTTATGTATGGCTTTTTTTGTACATGCAGATTCAAATAAATAAACAAGATCATAAGTGTGCATCTACACAAAGGGTTGAAGCTAACACTATGGCCTCAATAAAATGGGTGGTAGAGAGAGCAGTTCAATTCTTAAAGAAGAAGTCATCAATGGGGGCTACAGAGATGAAAAAGGAGTTGAAATTCAAATATGGTATTGACATCCCCTACTAGACAGTGTACAATGGGACTAGGAGAGCATCTGAAAAGCTTTTTGATAAGTGGAATGATTCTTTCGATTGGTTGTATAGGATAAAGGCTGAGATAGAACTGAGATCACCTAGTAGTGTGGTAGAGATAGACACTATCACAGATGATGAAGGCAAAGTTAGGTTTAGCAGATTCTTCTGTGCATTCAAAGCAAATATAGATGGTTTTTTGAATGGCTGTAGGTCTTATATCAGTGTAGACTCCACTGCTCTGAATGGGTCCTAGAATGGCCACATGCCAGCAGCCTTAGCTCTAGATGGCCATAACTGGTTGTTTCCTTTAGCATTTGGCTTCTTTGACTCTGAGACAAAAGATAATTGGGTTTGGTTTATGGAACAACTTAGGAAAGCAATTGGACCCATAGAGCACTTAGCAATCTGCACGGATGCATGCAAGGGTTTGGAGTCAGCTATAAAAAGTGTGTTTCCAGATGCAGAGTGGAGAGAATGTTTTATGCATTTGATGGAGAATATGAAGAAGTACTACACAGGTGATGTGTATGGCAAGAATATGTGGCCTGCAGCTAGAGCATATTCCCCACATAAGTTCAAGTACTTCTTTGACAAAGTGTTGGCAGCTAGTCCAGAGGTGCAGAAATGGCTTGATGAGCACCATCCATTTCTTTGGGCAAGAAGCAAGTTCTCTGCTGATATCAAGTGTGACTACATAAACAACAATCTAGCAGAATCTTGGAATGCTTGGATCAAAGAGCACAAAGACCTGCCTATGCACTGCATGGTAGATGCCATTAGAGAGCATATAATGATCTTGTTTGCCAAAAGAAGGAAGATTTCTATAGCATTGCCTCCTGGTATATTGCCTGCTGTCATCTATCAGCTCAATGCTGCCTCCAGGGGACTAGGTCACATGCATGTTTCCAAAGGTCACCCTACTGAAGCTGAGGTCACTAAGGTGTACAAAGATGAAGTTAGAAGGCATGTTGTGTACTTACCTCAGAAAATTTGCACTTGTAGGCAGTGGCAACTAACTGGTAAACCATGTCCACATGCACTGACAGTTATCACCAGCATGAGGAACCCTGACATGGGATCCTTTGTGGACAACTATTATTCTGTGGCCAAGTTTCAAGCAGCATATGCAGGTATAATTCCAAGCATCACTGATAGGAATCAATGGCCTGAGGTGGCCAAGGGGTACAAAGTCCACCCTCCACTACAGAAAAAGAAAGAGCCTGGAAGATTGAGGAAACATAGGATGAAACCAGCAAGGGAGACAGGAAGCAAAGCAACTAGGCAAGTCAGGTGCCCAAACTGTAAAGAGTATGGTCATAGGGCTAGTAGCTGGAAGTGTCCCCACACTGGAACAAAGAAAAGGTGCCTTCTAACTGTGATTTACTTGGTTTTGTTTTTTTGTAAATGATAACCACCACTACTACACAAATGATTTTGCGCGACACCCCCCCCAGAGGCCATCGAGGCGGGCACCTATTTTTACCCATCACGGTAAATGCCACGGTTTACCTAGGCAGGCATTTTTTATTTACCACGGCGGGCTTTTTTGCCCGCCACGGTAAATCGATTTACCGTGGCGGACGTCTTAAGATGTCCGCCACGAAAAATACCCTATTTTCCGCGGCGGACATCTTAAGACGTCCGCCACGGTAAATCGATTTACCGTGGCGGATGTCTTAAGATGCCCGCCGCGGAAAATGTGCAGGCCCAATAGCCATCTCTAATATAAACCGAGGCCCTCGCACCATCGTCGCCGCCTCCCCCCCTCTCTCTCAGCTCCCCACCTCCCCCACTCTCTCTCTCAGCTCTCCGCCTCCCCCACTCTCCCTCTGCCTCCCTCTACTCTCCCTCGATGCAGGCAGCGGCGCGCGGCACAGCTCTCCTCCATAGCGCCGCCCCCTACAGCGGCACGCGCTGGATGATGGCGACGGCTGCGCCCTCCTCCTCCCCCATGGATCCTCCATGAACGACGATGGCGCGGGGCTAGGGTTTCAAATCCAGTGAGTTCATCTCCCTCTTCCTCTCCATCTCCCTCTTCCTCTCTCCATCTCCCTCACTCCTCCCTCTTCCTCTCTCCAGATCCGACGACGGCGACCTCTTCCTCCATGGATCCGGCGACGGTGACCTCCTCCCCCACGGATCTAGCGGCTGCACCCTCCTCCTCTGTGGATCTGGCGGTGGAGCGACCGGATCCAGTGGTGGATCTCCACCACGGCCACGATGCTGGGACCTCCACCATGGCGGGTGAGGACGCGTCGGCGCGGCGGCCTCCCTCCACCACGGCACGGCAGGATCCATGAGGAGGCGTCGGTGTGGTCCCCTACGAGCGACTGGCAAGGTGGTGGCAGCCATGGGAAGCCCGGATCCGTCGCCGGTGGGCTCGCTAGTGGGCTCGAGAACGGGCTCACCGGCGGGCTACTGGTTTTTTTGTTTTTTTAAATGATTAACTGCAGCGGGCATCCTAACGTGCCCGCCATGGTAAAAGTATATTTACCGCGGCGGGCACGTTACACCGCCCACCGCGGTAAATCGATTAACCGCGGTGGGCAAGGCCGCCCACCATGGTTAAGCCACGATTTACCGTGGCCTCTAGGCCGCGGCGGACGGCTTTGCCCGCCGCGGAAAACCGAAAATGCCCGCCTCCAGTAAAGTTTGTGTAGTAGTGCACTGACCCTACACTTTGTAGGAAGAGAGCAAGTAAGAAGAAACCAGCCAAGGTTGGGAGGAAGAAGGCCAAGACATTTGGTGGTGATGAAGCACTAACTCCAAGACAAGAGCAGCATTGGCAAGAGAAGCATCAGCAAAAGCTAAGAGGGAGGCCCTGGAAGCATAAATGAAGGCAGAAGCAGCAAGGGAACTAGCAGAAGCAGCAGCAAGGGAGGAAATGGAAGCTACAAGAAATGAATTTGCAGCAGCAAGGGAAGAAGAAGGAGGCATAGAACTAATGGCTTTGGAAGCTGTTCTACCAGAAACACCAATTAGAAGGTACTCATTTCATCTTCTTTAAGATGGTTAATTGAAACTATGCTGGTAACTAAATATGTTTTTCCTATAGTAGGGCACTATTTGCACAAGATGAAGTCCAACCTGAGCCTTTGAAGAAAATTACACCAAGGAGGAAGCAGTTAGCAACTAAAGTGAAGAAAACTCCACCACCTAAGAAGAATGGAGAGAAGGACAAGGGGAAGGGCAAGGCCAAGGCCAAGTGACCATGGATGGTCTTTTATGCAATGATCTGGAACTTTTGTGTTCAATGTCATGTAATTTATGTTATGTACTTAAATGGGCACAGAAACAGTAAGCATGGTGCCCTTATTTTGGTAGTGAAGAACATCTCAATTATGTGATGGCAAACCAGTCCCTATTTGAATGTCAAGAACATCTTATTTATGTAATGTAATGGCAAACAATTAGCCCCTATTTTAATGTCACCTTGCAGTTGCTTTTTTCATTACAAGTTGGTTGTAACTGCTCATTCACTGAAAACAACTCCAACTGCTCATTCATTTGAAACTGAGAATGCACAATTCCAACTGCTCATTCATTCAAGCATACTGGACAACCAATTTCATTGAAATAAAAGGGTTCATTGTCATACAAAGTCACTACATCAGGTCATCATAGATTTGAAAACTACTCCAAACACAACAATCACAAGACAAACAATGACATAGTTCATTTTTGACATCTTCTCAAGCTTCTTCTCCAGTGCCTCAGTCTTCAGGTCCTTCAAGCCCTCCACCCCTAGATGGGCGCCTTCACTGTGCTCTTCTCCTCCCTCCTCCACCAGTTCCTCAATCTCCTCGCAGCAGATCCTGATGATCTTCTTGTCGACCAATTCATCGAAATAAGCCTTCTGGAACCTATAGAAGCTACAGAGCTGCGGATTGTGCAAAAAAAAGAAATAAATAAGACAAGCTAGGGCTAGAATGAAGGAAAAAGGAAAATCACCAAAACTCACCCCGTTTCTAGGGCATTTGAAGAAGCTGCGGCCCTTGTTTCGAGTGTCCTGCACCACGCGAAGCTCAATCACACGAGCGAACTTGCAATCGGGGCAGACAATCCAGGGGAGCCCTGTTTCCGTACCAACCGGATAGGCCACAAACCTAGCGACCATGGAACTCAGCCTCCTCGCCGGCCTACTCGAGCTGGATGACTCCGCCCTATGCGACATGGTTGCCGTCCGTGGTGGCCGTGTCGGTGGAGACCAGCAGGATGGGGGCGGCGGGCGGGCAGAGGAAGGAGGCGGCGGCGAACGAAATGGGGAGGGGGAAAAGGGAGAGGGCAACGGCGCGTCTAATTGAAAGATGGCTGGGGGCAGTGGGGTCATTTCCCGTGCCGGTGCCAGCGTGTCAGCACGAGCTGGCGTGCCACATAGGCGAAAGTGGTAAAAATAAAAGGAGCGCGAACTAAAACGGCTAAATTTGTAAGCGTCATTCTAAGAGTGTGATTCCTATAAGTGGTGATCGTAATAATGGTAAATATGTAAAAAGCCTGGGAGTGGGGAGGTCGCCTCGCCTCGGACTCAGTCGCGCGGAACGGAGAGGAGGTCGGGCCGACCGGTGGAGGAAGAGAGAGACAGAGGAGTGGGGTAGAAAACCCTAACTCCTCGTATATATAGTTCAAGGTTAAAATCGGGCCTTGCTGGGGATTTTGGGCTTGGGCCTTTTCCGAGGCGGGCCATATAGGATGCCCGCCACGGTAAATCGATTTACCGTAGCGGGCACCTTAAGACGGCCGCCTCGGGAAATAGGCTATTTTCCGAGGCGAACGTCTTAAGACGCCCGCCACGTTAAATCGATTTACCGTGGCGGGCAAAAGTGCCCGCCTCAGAAAATAAAAAACGCCCGCCTCCGTAAATCGACAGGCATTAACCGTGGCAGGTAAAAAGATGCCCGCCACGGAGGCCACCCGGGCGACGTCGCGCAAATTCGATCATGTAGTAGTGATTGTCAAATCTAATATGTTGCTGTAAAGATAACCTGCCAAAATGTATTAGATTTAGAATTTTTTAATACTATATCGTATCTATTCAATGCAACCACATAGCCCAGCATAAAAGCAGCAGCTCCTACAAATATTTGATTTATGTTTCGGCCAACTGGCATTCAACCAAGAATCAAACATGTTCCCAAAGCTAGAAGGGGGATGAATTCGAAAGGTGATATAGACGGTATTCTAAATAAATCTTGCAAAGTGGCATTAAAGAAAAGATGTTGTGTTGTCTCCATAGAGCTAACAAAACATCATGTTGTTCTGGATTAATCTAACCAAAAAGGTTGAAATTGAAGAAATCCATTTTTCACTCAGGAAATATTCCTTTATTCTATCTTTAAAAACATTCAGCAATTTTAATAATATACTATTAGAGCAACTAAAAGTACGTACAATATATAGGGAAGAGGGATGACCAAGAATACAGACACTAAAGACAAGAGCCTGATTATCATACTAATACAAGTAGATGTCAACACTAAAGAGCCTGACCAAGAATTAATACTGTTAACTGAAGCATCATAATATATAGAGAGATGTCCCCAAACTAATAATATATATAATAATGCAGATCGATCGATGAATATAATCAAATATTTCAGTTGTCGACGGGCAACGAAGGCAAAAGAAAGGTTCTTACAATTTCATACACTTGGTGGAGAAAACGGTGGGGGGAAGCTTGCCTAGAGAAATTTTTGCTGAGTATCGGATTCCAGCACACAGCCTCTCAACTACCAATGTCAGCAAGGCTCAGATGGAAGCCGGGCATTGGGATTGAACTTTCGTGTCGCCACTCTTGCGGTTCATGGATGTCTCGCCATGCCTTAGTATACGGACACTAGTACAGAAACGGGCTTTACTTTCAGTTGAAAAACCCTTTCAGTCCCGGTTTTCCAACCGGGAGCACGAATCCAGGACTAAAGGGCCCCTCCTTTAGTCCCGGCTTCTCGCCCAGGACTAAAGGTTGGTAAGACCAACCGGGACTAAAGAGGCCTCCCGACTTGGCCACGTGGGGTGGCCCTTTAGTCCCGGTTGGTAATACCAACCAGGACTAAAGGTTTTCTTTTTTTTCTTTTTTTTCGTTTCTATTTTCAATTGATGATTCGTTTTGGTTTTCGAATAGATTTTTGAATACGTATTCTACGCTGCTAGTAATATACGTATTCTACACGTTTATAATGTTCGAACATTTTATACAAACTAAAGTATGAAACTAACGTATATATTACATGCATATACATATATTATACGTTATTTTATGTACATATAATATATATATATATATATATATATATATATATATATATATATATATATATATATATATATATATATAACAAATAAAGCTTGCATTGTATATTCTATCATATCCTTGGGATAACAAATTCACTTCATCTGGTTTGGCTTCCATGTTTTATTGACGTCATTGTAGAACTCGCCGGCAGGGTTGAGGACCTGGTCATTAAGAAATCCTGCTATGGTCTCTTGAATTGCTTTAAGTTGGTCACGTCGTATGACTTTTTCCTTCAACCATAGAGTCTTCAATAAAAGTTAAAGGAAAAGTATTAATATATATATATGTGTGTGTTGGTCACGTGATTACTTATATATATGAGCAACAAAAGAAATTATGAATATATGAATATATTTATATAACGTACTTTGAGGATCTCTTCAGGAGTTCTTTTTGCAAACGCCATGATGAACTTACAAACATAGTATCCACAGTAGTTGTTCCCCTGTTCTTGCCTCAGAACCCACTTTTACGAGAAAAAAGATCTGGTGAATTGAAAGCATGCATGGATTATATATATATGTAGCTAGTACTTACTTTGTGTGCGATTACATCCAGTGACACTTTGCAATGTTTTATGTGGTGTTCCTCAATAAAACTTTTCCAAACACTACGCCCAATAAAATAAAAAATTAATTTGGCCTTTAATAATTGTTACAGTTAAGAGATCGGGGTATATATAGTTGCTAGAGAGACCAAATTACCCTTGGATAATATCTATCATGTCTTGGTACTCTGTTTGCTCTTTTCTTAACGAGTCTAAGATGCTCAACCGACTATTGGCCATATCGATGACCATCAATATCCAGTGATTGCTGCATATGTTTTTATACACAAATATGATCGACATCAACTAGAGTTAACATATATATATATATATATATATATAGAGAGAGAGAGAGAGAGAGAGATAGCTTAGCTAGTAAGCAAATAATTGAACAAATGTCCATATAATTGACATTAATTATTTAACACTCACTTGAAGTTGTAGGGGAAGAGTATGTTCTTGTTTTATTGGTTCACTAAGAACCTCATGAGATTTTTCTCGAGATCAGCTTTCCATTGAAGCGGGGGGTTAGGGTGTTTGAATATGACATTTGGATCAATGAAATCAATATCATTATCATTTCTCTTTCTGAGTTCTGTCATCTCATATCTGCATATATAAAAATATAGTGTGAGGATATATAATTTATATATATATACATGTAGCTTTATACATATACACTTTAATAGTAGAAAATAATCACACTTACAGACAATAGCAGCTAATGAGACTTTTGTCGAGAGAGTCCAGGTGGCATAGTTGTGTAATTCTACAAACTCGACATATATAACGTCATCGCCATGGAAGTAATGTTGGTTTCTAACTCGGACAGGAACAAAGGCCTCTCCCCGTTCACACGCCGTCATGTACCACTTATTTAGCAGGTACATTTGCGTACCCAGTTCACCTAAGGCCTCATGGTTGTATAGACTCTTTCCATGTTCAAATTTCTTCTAAGGATCTACTTTCGGAGCAGATGGTCCTTCAGCGAGCACTTGGGCAAGGTCTAAACCAGTTTCCTCGTAAAACCGAGCCAGCTCCTCAAAATGGATGTCTAAGTCTAAGTTCGAACCATATTCATTACAAACGATAAGAGGGAGGACTGATTGTTGCGATTGTTGTCCGAGTTGTGCAACACCTTTCCCTGGTCTAGTCTTTTTCTACGTCGCCTCAAATGACTTGGTGAGAGAACGGTCGTAGTCCGATTTTGGCAGGGTCTTTTGAGATTCCCGCTTTTTCTGGTCCACCTTCTTTCTTAGAAGATCTGGAGATAGGTAGAAGTACGGTTTCTCTGGGTTCTCCCTCGCTTCTCGTTGCTTTTTCACTTTTTCGAAGAAACTGTCCACATCTTTTTATACTGCAGCATTTAATTCCTTTTCACTTTTCTCATAAGACAGTTTTTGGGGAATAACTGGATTAGATGTGGCTTTCTTCTTTACCGGCTGGTGGGCCAACGGCTTCGTTTGCGGGGCGGACTTCTTAGGAGCTGGCTTCTTCTTAGTCATCAAGGGAGGCAGAGAAGGCGTTGGAGACCTCCTTGGAGGTGGCGGCGGTGGCGGCGTTGCCACCTGATTTCTCGGAGCACTATGATGGTCTGGAGATTGGATAATTGGACTTAGATTGGCGAAGACCCTGCTGTGTGAGTATAAAAAAGAATAATTAGGTATAAGAAATTGTTATTTTTAATCATGCATGTCAATAGAAAATTAGTGAAAAGTTTTTTGTTCACTTTTGTCCGCACCTATTGTCTAGCAATTGAGGAAGCAGCGGTGGACTTGAGACCCCGGGAATAATGATGTAGCGCTTGCGCCATAGTATGAATGTCTTCTCTACTTCTCCTAGAGTCTTCTTCCCAACACCTCCTGGAATGTCAAGAGCCAGATTACTAAAACCTTTGTTAACTCTATCCACTGAGATGCTAACATATCCAGGTGGTATTATTGCCCCATGGATTCTTGGTGTCTTGGTAGGATCTAGAGAAGAAAAACACCGAGAGCCACCATGATGGTGGCATTCTCTTTTGGAATATGTAGCTCACATGATGTAAACGGTGCAGTGATGTCATCCATAGGGAAACGTAGCATTATGTTATCTTGATTTGGTAACTCCGTGGAAGCGCAGCTGCTTTTCAACTGATCAGGGGGGCTAATATTAATATTGATTCCTGCATCTGATGCCTGCCTTTGGGCACTCATTGCTATTTGCACTTGCTTTATGATTTTATCTTGCATTCTAGCTTGCATGTTTTTTTCGCGCTCTTGTGCTTGAAGCAACGCCTCCCTTGACTCACGAACATATTCCTCCAACCTGCTGATCCCGCGCTGCTTCCTCATCCTTCCTTCTCTGCCGGCTTCTGTAGGTATCTCTGTCGTTAGGGAAACCATGCTCCCAAGAAATGTTTCGTCCTAAACCTCTTGTTCGGCCACTGTGTTCAGCAGTCTTAATGGCATACGTCAGTTCATCCTTCTCTCTATTGGGCTTGAACGCACCAATAGCTTTAGCTTGTAGAGCATAAGATAATATTTGTATTGCTCTTTTGAGTTTTGGGCCATGAACCAGCTTCCCGGTCTCTAGGTCCAGTCTTCCCCCATGAGCGAAAAACCAATTCTTCACGCGTTTGGGCCAATTGAGTGATTCTGGTGTGATACCCTTGGCAAGAATGTCCGCTTCTATTTTTTCCCACTTGGGAATGGCAGTCGCGTAGCCACCTGATCCCATGCCATGGTGGTATACCTTCTGTTGGGCATTCTCTTGGTTCCTTCTCATCCGTTCCTCACCCTCTTCTGATGTCTTGTACTGTACAAAATCATTCCAGTAGGACCTCAACTTCGCGAGCGGGCCACTAGTATTGAAATTCGGCGTTAGGTTCTTCTTGATGTATTTCGTGTATATGGATTTCTTCCAAGTCTGGAATTGTGTGGCCATCTTCTTCATAGCCCACTTTCGAACTAGCTCCTTCAATTCATTATCGTTGATATCATCATAATCATCCGCTTGCAACATGAAATGTTGAAGGATATCATCCCAAATTAAATTCTTATCAAGATCTGAGATAAAACTAACATGAGGCTCGTTGATCTTTTGCTTCCATTCACGAGCACTGATCGGAAGTCTGTCCCTTACAAGGTACCCATAGTGTTGCATGAATTTCCTTGCATGTGGACCAAGTGGTTCGCCTATCTCGATATTGAATTCCGATATTATGTAGCGCCCCTCCAATGGCTTTTTCGGGCCTCGAATATTTTTGCTTTTCGCCGTTGTGGTCGTCGATCCAGAGGGCTACGTATAAAAAAAGAATAAATAAATATCATGTGTACACATAATAGATGATAGATATTCAAATATATATATATATATATACAATATTCAAATACATATATAAATATATATACCTCGCCAGTATTTTCTTGCACAATATTTTCTTGGTTTTCTTCAAGAGCCAGGTATTGACTCCCGTCATCTACATCCTGCTGGTCACCATCGGCAAATTGAGTGCCGGTGTTGATAATATTCATCATTTCTTTATCCATGTTGTCTCTCGGGGCAGCCATCTAGCTTTTATTCCACTAGATATATCTATAAAAAATAAAACATGTTTCAATAAATAACCATCCGTACTAGTTGACCTTGCTTACGTGATCATCTCGATGAGCATTTCTCCACCGGACGGCACCGTACTTGGCCAAGGAAGAGCTCCGATTCTACAAGGAAGGGAACACGGTCTTCCAAGACCATTGCCGCTCTCCCTCGTACAATCAAAGCTCCTCCTTGATGTCCGTTACCGCTTGGCAGAGAACATGCTCGCCGAGATGAACACAGTCCACAAATTCAACTAATACGTATGTTGCCACTTTGATATGTTGAATTATTGGCACTTATTTATGTTAATTGTTAAACAATTTCAATTTATGCATAAATTCTATGAATTTATGAAATCATGCTCAAATATGTGTTCTATATTTGCTACATATTATAAATTAGAACTGTATGGTGTTATACAAGCCAAATATTAGGCTTTAGGAGTTTAGGTTGTTAACAAAATGAACAACCTATCACGTAGACTCAAAAATACTAGGTCATAGTTCAATTGGTCAGAATCTTTATGGTGAAACATGTCCATATAGTTTGAGTCTCAGCATGAATGCTAGTATTTGTGGTTAATTATTTTTTAATGGTAAACAACATACCCAACAACGAGATAACTTTGGTTCTTTCGTTAATTTTAAGATATGTTAGCTTAGCACCTTGGAGGTACTAAGATATGATTTCTATGTACTTATTCATCGGACGTGTGCAGTTACATACATATAGTTGTCTGCGTTTATACCGTTCTTTAAAAAACAACACGAACTAAGAATGCAACTGTTCGGGCTCTGATTCTACGAACGAAGTGCACAAGACAGCAACGCAACCGCAAAACCATGACCGGCAGAGCTGAACGATGACTGACGCCTGCCTGGCGCTCCCGATGGAAACGAGCCGCACCGCTAGGCACCGCAGCCGCGTGGAGTTGGTAGCACGAGTTCTCCGCCGTCCCGCATGTCGTGTTTTACAGAAACTCAAACACGCTCAAACATACAATGCTACTGACAGGCACATACAAGAGAAACTAATTACAAGGCTTGGCCGCGCTCCGGTGAGGCAGCGCGTGCAGGGAAGGCTCGGGCGAGCTCCGGTGAGGCAGCGCGGGGAAGGCTCGGCCACCCTTCGGTGAGGCAGCGCGTGCGGGGAAGGCTCGGGCGAGCTCCGGTGAGGCAACGCGGTGAAGGCTCGGCGCGCTCCGGTGAGCACGAGTGAGGTGGGGGCTGGGGATGTGGACGGCGCGCTCCAGCGAGGACGAGCAAGGCGCGCTAGCCGGCTAGAGAAGAAGCGCGCTGGCTAGTCGGAGAAGAGGCGCGCTGACGAGGCGAGGCTAGGGTGGTCGCCTAGGAGCGGCGGCACTGCTGGATTGATCTGGTGGAGAAGATGAGGTGACGGCATGGCAGAGACAGAGAGGAAGAGAACTAGGGCGTGGTTTATAAAGGGATACCTTTAGTCCCGGTTGGAAATACCAACCGGGACTAAAGAATCTTTAGTCTCAGGCTATTATTAGAACCGGGACTAAAGGTCTGAGCTTTAGTCCCGGGTGTACCTATGACCCGGGAGTAAAGGGCATTTGGGCGGGCCGCAAAAACTGCAGCTCTACCTTTAGTCCCGGGTGGTTGATCCACCCGGGAATAAAGGGAGATCTGTCCCAGCTAGTGGATACACCCGGGACTAAAGCTCCACCTTTAGTCCCGGGTGGTTGATCCACCCGAGAGTAAAGGGGAGCTGCAGTTGGCTTTCTCCGATTACCATAAGTTTTTTCCTTTTTTATATATTTCTTTTATATAAATATGCAGAGAGTTATTAATTGCCTAATAAATAAAATATTATCCAAAAAATTATAAAAAAATTCTTGGACTTGGTTTTGCATTATTATACGCAACAAAAATTTGTAAACTAAACTCTTTTGTTTTACTGTATAAATATTTGACATAGTGTAAATAATAATTACAATTTACACCATGCAAAAATATACTACTTAATTAAAATCATTAAAACTATTGTTTTTTTACAGGAAATTAGTTTTCACATCTTATTAACGTTCATCATTTGGTTTTTCATCACACATTCTCTACGGGAAATCCACCGTCTAGCAGAAAATTCATTTAAACTAGTAGAAAATATGAAAACACGACAATAAAATCTGAAGTCACAATTATTACATAATAGGTCTAATACATCACTATATATATCAAGCAGGCACAGTAGTGAACTTCTTCTTAACATATATCCTCTTGGTTATGATCGCGCCGTAACCATGGAGTGTCCTCATCATTTAGCTAGATGCTTGAGTCTTTGTTCACTGTGAAGGGTGGAATTTGGTCATCCTTTTCATAATCTTCTAATATGTCTGACTTGTCTTCAATTCCGACGATGTTTCTTCTCCCTGAAAGAACTATGTGGCACTTTGGCTCATTGATTGGGTCAGTTGTTGTTTTTCCCTCTCTTCGGTTTTGTAGCCATGTCCTTGACATAGAACACCTGATTCACATCCTTGGCAAGGATGAACGGTTCGTCTTTGTACCCAATATTGTTGAGGTCCTACGGTTATCATTCCATACTGGTTATCGACTGCTACCCCGCCTCTAGTCGCCTTTACCCATTGGCACTTGAACAAAGGTACCTTAAAAGTAGGTGCATAGTTTAGTTCCCATATCTCCTCTATGCGGCCATAATATGTTTGCTTATTTCCATTAGGGTCGGTGGCATCTATGCGGACACCACTGTTTTGGTTGGTGCTCCTTTTATCTTGGGCTACTGTGTAAAATATATTTCCATTTATCTCGTACCCTTTGTATGTGAGGATATGCCACGATGGTTGCCTAGCCAACAAATAAAGTTGCTCATCAATACTCTCATCACCCTGACATTCTTTTCGCAACCAGTCGCTGAAAGTTTCTATGTGCTGACGCGTAATCCAAGCTTCAGACTTCCCTTGAAACTCGGATCGGAGCAACTCTTTATGTGTCTCGATATACGGATCCACCAAAGAGGAGTTTTGCAGAACTGTGTAGTGTGCTTTATTAAAATAATTGTCCTGCATACCAATATATAGCTTCTTTCCTAGTGTCCCCTTTCCACTTAGTCTCCCCTCGTGTCGTGATTCAGGAACACCAATCGGGTCAAGGTCGGGAATAAAGTCAACACAAAACTCAATGACCTCCTCTGTTCCATAGCCCTTGGCAATGCTTCCTTCTGGTCAAGCACAGTTGTGAACATATTTCTTTAGGACTCCCATGAACCTCTCAAAGGGGAACATGTTGTGCAGGAACATAGGACCGAGAATGCTAATCTCCTTGACTAGGTGAACTAGGAGGTGTGTCATGATATTAAAGAAGGAAGGAGGGAACACCAACTCAAAGCTGACAAGACATTGAACCACATCATTCTGTAGTTTAGCTAGATCCATTGGATCGATTGCCTTCTGAGAAATTGCATTTAGGAATGCACATAGCTTCACGGTGGCTAGACGTACATTTGAAGGTAGAATTCCTCTTAATGCAATGGGAAGCAATTATGTCATGAGCACGTGTTAGTCATGGGACTTTAAGTTTAGGAATTTCTTCTCTGGCACATTTATTATACCCTTTATATTCGAGGAGAATCCAGATGGTACCTTGATGCTTGCTAGGCATTCAAACATGCTTTCCTTCTCTTCTTTGCTAAGAGTGTAGGTGGCAGGACTTAAGTAATGGCGTCCATCATCTGTCTTCTCTGGATGTAGGTTGTCTCGTTCTTTCAAACACCGTAGGTCATATCGTGCTTCAAGTGTGTCCTTAGGCTTCCCATACACACCCATAAAGCCTAGCAGGTTCACACAAAGATTCTTCATCAGGTGCATCATGTCGATCGCGCTATAGACCTCTAGAACTTGCCAATAGGGTAGCTCTCAAAATATGGACTTCTTCTTCCACATGGGTGCGTGACCGTTAGCGTCGTTCGGAACAGGTTCGCTGCCATGTGCCTTTCCAAATAATACTTTCACATCCTTGACCATATTGAGTACATCCTCACCAGTTCGGTTGCCTGGCTTGGTCTGGTGGTCTGCCTTACCTTTAAAATGCTTGTCTTTCTTTCTTAGGGGGTGATTCGCAGGAAGAAATCGACGATGGCCAAGGTACACGACCTTTCAACATTTTTTAAGAATATACCTTTAATATCATCGAAACAGTGCGTGCACGTATTATATCCCTTGTTTGATTGTCCTGAAAGATTACTTAGAGCAGGCCAATCATTGATTGTTATAAACAATAATGCTCGTAGGTCAAAGTGCTCCTGTTTGTGCTCATCCCACACACGTATACCTGATCTGTTCTACAAAAGTAGAAGTTCTTCAACTAGTGGCCTCAGGTACACATCGATGTCGTTGCCAGGTTGCCTTGGGCCTTGGATGAGCACTGACATCATAATAAACTTACGCTTCATGCATAACCAGGGAGGAAGGTTGTAGATACATAGAGTAATAGGCCAAGTGCTATGACTACTGCTCTGCTCCCCGAAAGGATTCATATCAACCGTACTTAAAGCAAACCTTAAGTTTCTTGCGTCATTTGCAAACTCCGAGAATTCTCTATCGATTGCTCTCCACTGGGACCCATCAGCAGGGTGTCTCAACATATTGTCTACCTTATGGTCTTCTTTGTGCCATCGCAATAACTTTGCATGGTCTTTGTTTCTGAACAGACATTTCAAGCGTTGTATTATAGGAGCATACCACATAATCTTGGCAGGGATTTTCTTCGTAGGACGTTCGCCCTCAACATCACCAGGGTCATCTTGCCTAATCTTATACCGCGATGCATGACATACCGGGCATGCATCTAACTTCTCATACTCCTCGCCATGGTAGAGGATGCAGTCATTAGGACATGCATGTATCTTCTGGATTTCTAATCCCAAAGGGTAGACTACCTGTTTTGCTTCGTACGCTAGTGGCGGGCAATTCGTTATCCTTCGGAAGCATCTTTTTTGGATTTTCAGTAACTCCCCAAATCCCTTGTCAGATACACCATTCTTTGCCTTCCATTGCAGCAATTCCAGTGTGGTACCCAACTTTTTCTACCCCGCATCACAAGTTGGGTATAGCAATTTCTTGTGATCCTCTAGCATGCGCTCGAACTTGATCTTCTCCTTTTCACTTTCGCATTCTCTTTGTGCGTCACGAATGGCCTGACCAAGATCATCAGTGGGGCTCATTTTTTGCCCCTACCTCTTCTTCAGCTCCCCCATTGTAGTATCATTGAAGGCCCCATATTCAGCAATAATGTCATCATCGTCCCATTGTTCTTCTTCACCTTCTTCCATTACAACCCTAGTTTTCTCCGTGCTTCGTCCAACAAATATAGTTTGGCATGAAACCCTGACTTCAACAAGTGCGAATGAAGACTCCTTGAGCTAGCATATTCCTTCAAATTCTTACATATGACACATGGGCAACACATGAAACCATCGCGTTTGTTTGCCTCGGCCACACGTAAGAAAGAATGCACGCCCTCAATGAACTCTTGGGAGTGGCGATCAGCATTGTACATCCAATACCGTCTCATCTGCATTACATGACATACATACCATATTAAAACCTAGAACATAATTAGTTAATTATACGATATGCATGCCACCACACAAGGTATTAATTTATGAAAGTCTCGCTATAATGTAGACAATCCCAACTATCACTAAAAAAACTAAAGCTAAAATGCACTTCAGCAGCATAAGGATTTCGCGACCAATCCCAACTAAAACAGACAGATCATGCGTTTGTTTAACATCTATGGGCTTCTTCCGCAGGATCACTGCCTCATCAGCCACCGTAACCGCCTGTGCAAGAGAGTTTTGCACGTGTTCAACATACTCTTCCTCCCAGTACCAGCCTGAACATCCAGTGCCATCCCACTGAAATTAAAACAAAATTAGAACTTTAATCACAATCATCATGAAAATAAGTATAAATTAACCATAATCATCAAATACGACAAAATAACTCACATTGTGATCCGGACACTCGTAGAAGATACGGCCCTTGTTGGGACACTCCTTCCTCACCCGGTACTCTATCACAATCTTCTTCTCACACTTGCCGCATGCAATGAGAGGGAGGTCCGGCCTCAGTCGCTTTGTAACCCGATGAGAGGCCAAGGACCTGGAAGCAGTTGCCATCTACTTTCTATACTCATTTTTAATATAATATAAATTTCTTATTTTATAAACAAAGAAAATTAAAAAAACTCTAAAATTCTCTATATCTATAAAGCATGAAGTGGGCTATGCATGCTAGAAATGAAAGCTCAATACTAGTTTTGAATAACTACTTTAGCCTTCCTTCATCCAAATATGCAAACTTTAAAATGATTTTGAGCTTAAATGGCTTACAAATAAAAAAAATCTACCATAAAAAACCACATATATCTGGTCCACAAAATGAAATAAGCTACTAATGAAACATAAGAGTATAAAGTTGCTAACCTTTGGAACCGAAGAATCGATGAATGAATGGAAGAGATCTTGTGATTACCGGTGATGAGGAAGAAGAGAGGCCGGCGATGAAACAAGAACACTGAGCTCGATGTGGCTCGGGCTCGGGGAGAAACAAGGGGTATATAGGAGGGGACCTTTAGTCCCAGTTGTAGACAGAAACTGGGACTAAATGTCCCTTTCTAGTCCCGGACGGAGCCTCCAGCCGAGAGTAGACTTTTACTCCCGGTTGGAGGTACAAACCGGGAGTAAAAGTAACCTTTAGTCTCAGTTGGTAGTTTCAACCGGGACTAAAGGTCTCCTTCAGCAAAAACCTGGCACAGTAGCCGTTAGGCAGGGACGTTTAGTTCCGGTTGGAGCTACCAACCGGGACTAAAGGTTTCTCTAGTTTCGGACGCGAAAAATACCGGAACTACAGCCAAATTTTGAAGTGGATCAAATGTCGTTTCTCTACTAGTGATGCATCGTCGTGCTCGTGCATCAATTGCTGAGAACTAACACAACAAGCCTTCCATCTCCTGCCTCCACAGCCATCCTAAACTTCCCAATGCATTTACGTGGGAGGTCAGTGATGGAGAATTTCATCTCACGCGTGTCAAACACAATCATGAGGTTTGCAGCTGTATGCGCCCAGCAGACGCCGCAGCCGTGGCCGTGCACGTACTGGCGACACCACAACCAAGGTAAATTCGTCCATTCGTGGCTTCCATTGCGAAAAGACGCGCCGCGTCGCCATTGCCCGCTGGCTGAATAGAAGACGAAGGCCACCACCTCCGTTTTGGACAGGCCACTGCACATCACCTGGAACCGGAGCAACGACGACTCATCATCATCGTCGACGGCCGCACGAGGAAGGGATCACCGAATGTCATTGCCTAGTTATTGCCATCCTGCTTAGCAATAGTAGCAGGTCGCCGGGGATGGTCGGGATCTGGACGTGCCGCCGGTGCAAGGGGTCGCAGACCGCAAGGTCGAGGTCCTCGAGCTCCAACATGTAGGGACGATGAGGGCCCCGGGTGAGGAGGACACGGCCGTCGCGAGCATCGCAGACGCGCCAGCGTTTGGGGTCAGGGAGGAAAGAGAAGGTGAAGTCGGCGGCTTTCGCCAAGACGCCGGCAGCCAGAGCGGAGCGCCGCGGCGGCTGGGCTGGGTAGAATATTCCTGTTTCGCAGGGGCGATTGTTGTCGAGCAGCAACCCAAGGACGGGGACGGGCCGGAGGTGGAGGACGTACCTGAAGCGGCGGAGGAAACGGCTGTTGTAGACGACGCGGCGGAAGGAAGCGCAGGCAGCGGAGGCGCGGGTGAGGTCGGCCGTGTCGTCGAGGCGGAGGAAGATCTCCTCCAGGAGATCAACTGGGAGGTCAGAGGCCATCGATCACGTCGTTGGCGGCGGCGCAGCTGGTGATAGATCGATGCAGCGGGTTTTAAGCCACTGCACGTCCATCGGAACGTTTGTGTAGGATCGATTCACATATGGTTAGGCAATCAGAGGAAGCGGATGATTACCGAATAAATAAAATTTTTCAAGATTATTAAAAACACATCTAAGTAAGTATGATAAAAATTTAGTATATACTTACTATATTTTGATATTTCATCGGAGAGATATTTATATGACATAAAGTTACATGGATATCAAAATGTGAATCCGTACAACTATTCATTTTATTTAGTATCAAAGATATGCTTATTCATATCGGTGTCTCTGACAAAAACATATAATCTATATCTATATCTATACCTAATAGTAATAAGAGTTAAATGCGTAAGAGGCCTTCGAACTTGTCATGTGGTGTCACTTCGACCCTTTAACTTCGAAACTGTATTTTTGTGTCCTTAAACTTTTTAATTGATTCGCCGTAGGCCCGTACATCTTCGTTTTATGTTTACATTTGTAGAAACCCCCCAATCTTTCTTTTTCTGTCACATGCTTACCCTCCCCTGTCCGACAACGTGCACTGCAGCGTGAACGACGGCGGCTTGGGCATCGGCAGCATGGAGCTGTCGCTGCCGAGCACCATGACCACGTAGGGGATGCCCAGGCAGTCGCACACGTGGTCCTGCACGCGCAACAGCGCCATGTGCACGCAGCGCACAGCGCCTCCCGCACAGGCACACGCCGACAGGACGGCCGGGTCGATCAGTCCTGGCTTTGACCTCCACCGACGTCACGCAGCGCCTCGCCGCCTTGGAGACCACGCACACCGAGCAGGACTCCACCATCGACAAGCGCCTCTCGGATCTCGAGCTAATCCGTGTCGCGCACATCGCTGACGAACACGACACTAGGGTGACCGCGCTGGAGGCTAACGCCAAGAACGTCAATTCCTGGCGACCGGAACTCGAAGGCGTCGTCGACGACCTCAAGCTCCGGTCCAGAAGGTTTCCAAACTCTACGACCACACGGTGTTCGACTCATCGTCGCACTAGCCCGGACTCTACACTTCACCACCAGTCCGTGGCCGCGTGTCCTCCTGCTGGACTCATCATTGACAAGCCCATGGGGCACGGCTCTGCAACTCCTCCACGGGATGATGGGTCTGGATATCTTGTAGTTCCAACTCATGTACCGGCCAATGGTACGTTACCAGCACCCCATTGCTTATGTGTCGATTACCTCCGCCGCGTCCACCGCCACCACCAAACCCCCACAATCCACCAAACCTTGGTCGTTTACCTAAGCTCCCCTTTCCATCCTTCGACAGGTGAGAATCCTCGCTGTTGGCGCAAGCGCTAGTGAGAAGTATTTTAGCATGTATGGCATTGAGCAGGTCTTTGTGGATTAGTGTTGCTGAGATGCATTTTGAGGGCCCTGCCTCTTGTTGGTACCAATCCGTTGAGTCCCAACTTGAGTCTGTCACTTGGGCGCAATTCTGTGTTATGGTTAGTGAGCGTTTTGATAGAGATCAACATGAGCTGCTCCTCCGTCAGCTATACCAAATCAAACAGACTTCCACCGTGATTCTTCTAGAGCTGCTACTACCCCAAAGGCCCAAAACATTGGATATTGCTTGCACATTGCCTTTACTGCAGGAAGAAGCTGGTGGACACCGTGATTCTTCTAGAGCTGCTACTACCCCCATTTTATAAAGCTGCTCTGAAGCCTGCACATCCCCTGCCTACTCCTCCCAAGTCTGACAAGCCCACTCAACCTGTTGCTCAAATGGTTACTCCACCATCTTCTGATGCATCTAAACTGTCTGCTCTCAAAGCTTACCGCCGAGCACTGGGTCTCCGTTACAAGTGTGGCAAAAAATGGAGTAAGGAACTAAGGACCATAAATGTCCACCTGATGTGTTGCATGCAGTATAGGAGTTGTGGGATTCACTACCTGATGATGGTTCTTCTGATGTGTCTGACTTGTCCACACCTGAAGATTATTTATGTTTGGCTATTCCAAAGCAGCGGTCTCTGGTGCTCCTGCTCCCTGTACTGTTCAGTTCTTGGAATCTATACAAGGTTTGCCTCTGACCATATTGATAGATTCTGGCAGTACATCTTCTTTCATTAGTGAAACAGTTGCTAAGCAGTTGAGCTCTCCGACCTTTCACTCTCACAGTACTAATGTTAGTGTTGCTTGAGGAGGTATGTTGGCCAGTCCTGGATTTTTGCAGAATGTGGTGTGGTTGATTGATGATTATTCCTTCACTTCTAATCTGAAGATTCTGCCTCTCACCCATTTTGACGTCATCTTGGGTATGGACTGGCTTGAGAAACACAGCCCAATGCAGATTCATTGGAAAAGTAAATGGTTGCAATTTCAATATCATGGTTCTCAGATAACTCTCCAGGGTTTATCTCCTTTGCATTCAGATAAACTACTACTCCAGGTCTGTTATGTCACCACTGAGCAACAGTCTTCTAATATAGCATTGTTACCAGCTGAATTGTAGTCACTCTTAGAGCAATACAAACATCTGTCTAACCCTCTAGTTGGCCTTGCACCTACCAGAGGTTGTAATCATACTATACCTCTGCTACCTGGATCTAAACCTGTAGCTGTTAGACCATATAGGTACCCACCCAAGTTAAAGGATGAGTTGGAAAAACAAGTGGCAGAGATGTTAGAACAAGGGATTATTCAGCCAAGTGCTAGTGAGTTTTCTTCTCCTGTGCTCCTGGTGCCCAAAAAAGATGGTGGATACAGGTTTTGTGTTGATTATAGGCAACTCAACTCAATTACACTTAAGTCCAAGTTTCCAGTACCTATCTTTGACAAGTTGATGGATGAATTAGAAAATGCCAAGTGGTTTTCTACTCTGGACCTCAGAGCTGGTTTTCACCAAATCTTACTTCAACCTGGAGAGGAGTATAAAACAACCTTTCAAACTCATTTGGGTCACTATGAGTTTAGAGATGGCCTCACTGGAGCTCCTGCTTCCTTCCAAGGGGCTCACATTGGCTCTTGGACTTCGAAAATTTGTACTGGTTTTCTTTGATGATATCCTTGTTTACAGTCAGTCCTTCACTGAGCATATATCTCATTTACAGCAAGTTTTTCAATGGCTGTCTAATGATCAGTGGCAACTGAAATTCAGCAAGTGCAAGTTTGCCCAGTAGTCTAGTGCTTATTTAGGCCATGTTATCAGTGCATCTGGTGTTTCTACAGACCCTCTTAAGGTTCAGGCAGTCCAAAACTGGCCAACACCTAAAAATGTGAAGGAAGTAAGAGGATTCCTTGGCCTGGCAGGCTACTACAGAAAATATGTCAAGAATTTTGGCATTATTGCCAAGCCCTTAACTCAGTTGCTCTGTAAGGACACTCCCTTTATATGGACTGACACTCATACTGCTGCCTTTCAATTGCTGAAACAGGCACTATCCACTGCTCCTTGTCTGGCATTGCCTGACTTTTCAGTTCCATTCCATATAGAAACTGATTCATCTGCAGTTGGAGTTGGAGCAGTCTTGTTGCAGAATGGTCATCCCTTGGCTTATGTTAGTAAGGCTTTGGGTCCCAAAAACCAGGGTCTGTCGACCTATGAGAAGGAATATCTTGCCATTTTGATTGCTGTTGATTAGTGGAGACCATATTTCTTGCAAGGAGAACTGATCATTCACACTGACCAGCAGAGCTTGAAGCATCTTAATGAGCAACGTCTTCATACACACTGGTAGCAAAAAATGTTCACCAAGCTTTTGGGACTCAATTACAAGATTGTCTATAAAAGAGGAATTGACAAGAGTGCTGCTGATGCTCTATCACGCATGCCACATGATGATCACTTGCTGTCAGTAAGTACTATCACACCTCAGTGCCTGGAAGATGTCAGTACAGGTTATGCATCAGATCCTGTGGCTTTAGATATGTTGAGTAAGTTGGCAGTCATGTGGTGTTACTGATCCCCATTTTAGTTTACACAGTGGCTTCCTTCGATACAATGGTAAGATTTGGTTGGGCTCCAATTCTACCTTACATTCCAGGGTGTTTGCTGCACTGCATTCAAGTGCGGTAGGTGGCCATTCAGTTGCCCCTGCCACATACCACCGTATTCGTCAGCTTTTCTATTGGCCATCCATGAAATCTTACATTTACCAGTGGGTTCAGAGTTGTCGAACTTGCCAGCAGGCTAAGCCTGACAGAGCCCGCTACCCTGGGTTGCTCCAACCGCTGCCGTTGCCTTCAACTGCCTGGTCATTCATATCCTTGGACTTCGTTGAAGGACTTCCAAAATTGGGATCTGCCAATGTTATCTTAGTTGTGATCGACAGATTCTCTAAATTTGGTCACTTCATTCCATTGAAGCACCCGTTTACTGCAGCAACCGTGGCTAAGCTTTTCCTTAATAATGTCTATCATCTCCATGGATTGCCCCATACTATTGTGTCAGATCGTGACTGGATCTTTACAAGTCAGTTCTGGAAAACACTATGTACCTTGGCTGGCGTGGATCTCAGGCTGAGCTCAGCTTACCATCCTCATACGGACGGACAAACCGAACGCCTTAATCAATGTTTGGAGACCTACTGCGGTGCTTTTGTGCATGCTTGCCCGACAAAATGGATTTAGTGGTTACCCTTGGCCGAGTTCTGGTATAATTCAAGTTTGCCCTCTGCCTTAGGCCATTCTCCATTTGTCGTGCTTTATGGCCGTGAGCCCTATTACTATGGCCTGACTCCTTAATCGACTGAAACCGCAGTCCCGTCATTGTCTAAATGGTTGTCTGAGCGTGAACTGATGCAGAGTCTCGTTTGTCAACATCTTCTTCGTGCTCAAGAAAGAATGAAGCGCCAATCTGACAAATCAAGATCAGAGCGGCAATTCCAAGTTGGCGATTGGGTTTTCCTCAAGCTCCAACCCTACGTTCAGTCATCAGTCAGCTATTGCTCTAACCAGAAGTTGTCCTTTCGTTTCTTCGGGCCATACCGCATTGTGGAACGTATTGGTGCAGTTGCTTACAAGCTGGCATTGCCTTCTACTTCCGCAAGGCGCAACCCACCCGGTGTTCCACGTCTCCCAGCTGAAGGCTTCTCACGGTACTGAACCAGTTACCTCCGACCCTCCCAACTCTGCTGTTGAGTTTCAGGTTCCTCAACGCGTGCTCCAGCGCCGATGGTTGACAGGCGAACATCCAGTTGAGCAAGTACTCATTCAGTGGTCCCACATGCCGGTGTCACTGGTAACTTAGGAGAACATCGAACAGCTCAAGCAGCAGTTTCCGCGCGCTCTGGCATGGGGGCATGCCGGTTCTGAAGGAAGGGTGAATGTCAGACTGTACCTGATCCGGCAACAAGTACTGGTGAGCCTGAGGCAATCACTGAAGAACCTGAAGCGATGGACGTGGGCTGTGCTACTCCGGCCGACAGGAAGAAGAAGCCCAACCCCTTTGTATCGGGCCCAATGTGGAGCCATTAGCTGTTAGCGCATAGTACTTAAGGAAGGGGAGAAAGAGAGGAAGGGTAACGAAATTGTAAACCCAAAATCTGAATTGTGTTAAGCTTACCTCTGCAAGCTGTATTCCTCCCACCTATCGTGTTCATGCTTCCTTCTACCCCAAATTCCTAAATCCTACTCCTCCCAACTACGAATCTGCTAACACACGCGTAGCCGACGATGTCGAAGCTGTACACGTCGGAGCCGAGGATGCCGAAGCTGTACACGTCGGAGCGCACGGAGAAGAGTCCATCGCGTACTCGGGCGACATGTACCCCAGCGTGCCCACGACCAGGGGCGGATCCACGGCCCGGGCTGCAGCCCGGGACGAGTCCAGGTAGCCCCTTTAACATATGTGGTGTTTAGCCTAAAAAACTATGATCTTAATTAGACAAAAGAAGGCCTAGGAAGTAAGATCAGACTATTTTGAACGTGAATCAGCAGCTCAGCCCGGGGCGCAGCCCGTTCTGGATCCGCCCCTGCCCACGACGCTGTTCGTGTTCACCTGGTTTTGTGGTTTGCGCGGCGGCCCGCCGTCCCACGTAAGTCGAATGCACAGCATGACCACAGGGCAGTGCAAAGCAAGCAAGAGATCAAGATAATTAACCTGCTCGCCGCGGTGTGCACCTTTGCTGCCCTTGTGGCCCTGTTCTTCTTGTCCGGCACTGGGTCGAGCCGTCGAGCAGCCGGTCACCGTGCGCCAGCAGCTCTTCTTCGACTACTCTCGTCTCCAACGCCGGCGAGCTAAAACTTTTTAAATTCGCAGGTATATTTATATGTGCTTTCAAAGATGCTAGAAGAGAAAAGAAAGAAAGAAAGCAAAGCTAGCTAATTGCATATGGGGCTTTAAGAGGGAAAAGAAAGCAATGCTAGAAGAAGCTAGCAGGTGCTCTGCGTACTTGCATACAAGACGTATGTGCGTATCTTCGCATGTGCTAAGGAACACACAGTACGTACTAACTACTCTGAGTAGCTAGCTAGCTAGTTGCGTTTACACATATGTCGTCCATGCATGCGTCGTGTTCAAGAGGCAAACAAGTTAATATAGCTAGTTATCTGCATCTTCATGCAACGACCATATATGCATGCATATACGTTGATGTGTGCATGTGCATCACACGGTACGCCTCCCGTGTACACACCTGGTACGCCGGCGTTAGGTGCAACCAGCGTGTGCGGTAGACATGGCACGTGCAGGGCAGCGACCAGCGAGGAGCAACCAGAGAGAAAGGCCCGCGTTAGGGGCAGCGACCAAGCGCCGTCGTTCAGCCTGCAGTGCACCTCGTTGGGCAGGGAGGGTAAGCATGTGACAGAAAAAGAAAGATAGGGGGGGTTTCTACAAATAAAGTTTAGGGACAAAAACACAGTTTTAAAGTTCAGGTGACTAAGTGACAGCCCATGACAAGTTCGAGTGCCTCTCGTGCATTTAACTCTAACTCTAATAATAATAATTTGTATCTATATATCTATATATTATTATTATAACATTAAAGACGCAAAATTGCTGTCTTATTTTTGGTCTGGCCCATTCAATATAGCCCAACCACACAACGCACTAGTGAGCCCCGCTTGGCCTTTCCTCGTATGGCTGCAAGCTCTGCTAACCTTCTCCTAACATCTTCTCGACGCTATGTGTCATTGGTAGGGATGAAAACGGTATGGATATTTTCCGATCGTATTTGAAACCGAATCCATTTAGAGGGGTTGAGGTCTGTCCGTATCCGAGTCCGGATATCCAACATCCGCTATCGTATCCGTACCCGAATACTCAAATCGCATATTTATGATGTCGACATCCAATCGTATCCTATCCGACACAGTTGACACTATCCGTATTCGAATCCGAATCCGGACAGAAATATGAAAACAAATGTAATATCGGTGATATCCGTCCGTATCCGATCCGTTTTCATCCCTAGTCATTGGCATGGTAAATCGGAATTGAATCCAAAGCGAAGTTCCTGGTGTGTCCGATATGGACTCCTTCCCTTTTCTCTATTTCATATTACTCGAGGGCTTCACACTCGCTACCAACGCCGCTCGCTTCAATCTGCACTCTGCCGGATTCGGCGAGGTGCCAATGGTGCGGAGGCGGTAGCGTAGCAGGCGAGCGGGTGCAGGCGCAGGGTGCGACTACCAAATGACGAGATTTTCGGACCAAATGAGTCCATAAGGATTCCAACAATTTCAAGCTATGCACGATAAGATAAAGCATGATTTAAAAAAAAGTCTAAAATTAGTTTCATAATTTTTTGAGGTAAAATAAATTTTCTACGGATTTTCTAAGATTAAACTAGATTTTAGGATTTTCATTAATTGCATTGGTTTTTCCATGTAAAAATATATTTAGATAAAATTTTGAATATGTATTTTTATGATTTTTTATATTTCTTTATAAAAATATTTCTGGTCGGATTTACCTCTCTAATTTACTCTCTCTGACGTGGTGTCACATAAGCAAAACCATAATCAAAACCATCCAAAAGGAAAAAAACAAATGGTTTTGAAACTTGAAGGTGGTAAAAAAAAACTGGTTTTGTAGTTTAGAAGGAAAAATCGAACGACCACACTAGTCGAGGGAGGTCGTGCGTCGGCTGCCCGCGTGTAGAGGTGGGTAGTTTGGCTAAAACTATCCTAGATTTTGATCCAAATTGTCCAACTAGTTATTATATTTTTGAAAGCCCAAACCAATTAAAGCCCAGCCCAAACATAGCTCCACGTCCACGGTAACGCCATGGCCTGCTCAAGCGGCCCAACTTCCAGATGCCGAGACATGCATCTGTTCTGTCTGCTCGATGAAGAACACCAAAGCCAGCTCCCATGCCTGCAGATAGTGGACTGCGGACACCCATATAGCTTCGTAAGTGATTTTTTTAATAATGAACAAAGTTCCAGTTTCTACTTTGCAAGCAGAAAGTACAGAGCTGTTCAATACAAAAACAAACACATAGGCTCCAACACCACGAGAGATCAAACTGCAAATAAAGAAAGGAATTCCTAAATTTTGAAGCGAAGTTCGCAAAAACCTCCATAATTACCGTCTCCAACAATCTGCATCCATTCTTGAGGTTTGATATGGCCTCTTCTTTATGTAGTAGGGACCATTGTCAAATCCAATATGTTTGCCCAGCCTGTTCAGCAGGCCGTAAACGATCGTGGATTATTTACTGCTGGCTGGTTTGACTGGTTTAGTGTGAGAGAAAAATACTATTCCGGCTGAAAATTTACGATCGTATACGAGCAAGCCCAGCCTGCTGAACAGGCTGAAGATCTTCTTTATGTAGTAGGGACCATTGTCTAATCCAATATATTGCCCCGAAGATGACCTGTAGAAATGTATTAGATTTAGAATTATTAAATGCCATATCATTTCTATTCAACCACGTAGCTCAACATAAAGCAGCAGCTCCTACAAAAATTTGATTTCTAAGTTTTGGCCAAATGGCATTCAACCAAGAATCAAACATGTTCGCAAAGCTAGAAGGCGTCTGAATTCCAAAGGTGATATAAACAGTATTCCAAACAAATCTTGCAAAGTGGCAATCAAAGAAAAGATGTATCGTCTCGATCCATATGTATAGTAGAGCTACAAAACAACAATTGGTGCTACCTTGCCATTTTCTTTTTGCTAGATTGTCTTTTGTGAGTAACCCCTTCTTGAAGGTACCAAAGGAAGATCTTAATTTTCAGAGGTACCTTCATGTTCCATATATAGAGGGTTCTTTTGGGAAACTACCCCTTCTTGTATCACATACATATAAAAAAAACGAACCATAAAATTACCTTTTTACACAAATCCCAATAAAAAAGTCCTCTCCACTTGTAAGGATTACCGAAATTATTTTGGTAACCAAATCAAGACAATCATCTGGATTAGAGCCAACCAAAGCCTTTGCCGTCTGCTCCCTGCCTGCGTATTGCGAACTGCATATGCGGACTACCCATAGCTTCGTGTGTGAGTGAACTTTTTACTCCTCTACTAATAAATGAACCTATTGTTTGAAAATCCATTTGAATCACCATGTTGTTCTCAATTAGTCTAACAAAAAAGGTTCAAATTGTACAAATCCATTTCACTCCAGAAATATTCCTTTTTCTATCTTTAAAAACATTCAACAATTTTAATAATATACTATTAGAGCGCTTAAAAGTCCGTACAATATATAGGGAAGAGGGATGACCAAGAATGCAGACACTAAAGAGAAGAGCTTGATTATCAGACTAATACAAGTAGATGTCAACACTAAAGAGCCTGACCAAGAATACTGTTAGTTAAAGCATCATAATATATTAGGAAAAAGTCTACTTGACCCCCCCAACTATCATACTTGGTCTACTTCACCCCTTCAACTATGAAACCGTCTGTTTTACCTCCTGGGGCGGTTTTCAGCGGCGGTTTTGCTACAGCAACAGCGGGTTTGCTGTCACTGTAGCAACCCGCTGTTACTGTAGCAAAACCGCCGCTGAAAACCGCCCCAGGGGGTAAAACAGACGGTTTTAGATAGTTCAGGGGGTAAAACAGACGGTTTCATAGTTGAGGGGGTGAAGTAGACCAAGTATGATAGTTGGGGGGGTCAAGTAGACTTTTTCCTAATATATTATGGCCCTGTTCGGTAGATCTCCCACTGCCTCCAGCTCTTTTTCTCTCTCCTTTCTCCTCTCACAAAGCGTGATGCCAGGTGAAGCAAAAAAACTGGCTCTACCGGCTCTGTGAGAGGAGGAGATAGGAGAGAAAGAAAAAGCTCACGTGAACAGTGCATGAACAGTGCGAGGTTGGACCCTGTGAGAGCTCTACCAAATAAACGAGGCCCCAAACTAATATAATAATGCAGCTCGATCGATGAATATGATCACATGTTCCAGTCATCGACGGGCAAAGAAAGAAAAAGGAAGGTTCTTACAATTTCATACACTTGGTGGAGAAAACGGAGGAGGGAAGCTTGCATCAAATGAAAGCCTGGTATTAGTGGGATCGAACCGTCGTGCCACCACTCTTCCGGTTCTTGGATGCCTTGCAAAGCCTTACTATACAGATCCATCGCTGTGCATCCATCGCCGAGAAGTAATAGACCAAGCCTTCCATCCCCTGCCTCCACGGCCATCTTATACTTGCCAATGCTTTCGTGTGGGAGGTCAGCGATCGAGAGTTTCATCTCACGCGTGTCAAACACAAGCATGAAGTTTGCAGCATGATGCTCCTAGCAGACGCAGCCGTGCACGTACCGGCGAAACCACAACCAAGGTAGATTCGTCCAATGATAGCTTAGATTGTGAAATGACGTGCCGCGTCGCCATTGCCCGCTGGCTGAAGAGAAGACGAAGGCCACCACCTCCGTGGCTCCGTGTTGGATAGAGCAGTGCACACAACCCGGAACCGGACCGACGACTCATCATCATCATCATCTATCTCGTCCTCGGCTGCGAGGAAGGGATCATCGAATGTCAATATCTTGTTGTTGCCATCGATACCGTGCTCTGCAGCTAGTAGCAGGTCATCGGGGATTGCTGGAATCTGGACGTGCCGCCAGTGCAAGGGGTCGTAGACCACAAGGTCCTCGAACATGTAATGAAGATTAGGGCGCCGGGTGAGGAGGACGCGGCCGTCTCGGACGTCACAGACCCGCCAGTGGCTGCGGTCAGGGACGAAAGCGAAGTTGAAGTCGGCGCCTTTCGCGAAGCTGGCAGCGGCTAGAGCGGAGATCCGCGGCGGCTGGGCTGCGTAGAATAATCCTGTTTCGTAGTGACTATGATCGTCGAGCAGCAACCCAAGGACGGTTTCGCAGTGACTATGATCGTCGAGCAGCAACCCAAGGACGGGCCGGCGGTGGAGGGACCCGAAGCGGCAGAGAAAACGGCCGTCAGAGACGACACGGCGGAAGGAAGCGCAGGCAGCGGAGGCGCCCCACGGTTTAGCCTGGAAGGACGTGGAATTCTCCACAACATAACAGTCCAGCACTTACAAGCTGAGGTGACTCTTGATTTTCATGTCTTCGAAATCCAAGATTTCGATATCATGATAGGGCATCCCTTAGAGAAGCTTTTCATTGAGACGCCAACTTTAGGGAACCTGGACATAAAGCTCGGGAAAGATTCGTTTTCCATTCCTATCACTAGAGCCAAAAATTCGGTGCTGGAATCTCTCCCTTACTCAAAACCACCCAAAGAGGTCATATCTGTTTCACCCTTTGAGTCTCTTGAGTCATCTTTGGAAAATGATGCCGAACTTTTCATAAAAGAAGAGGATGACTTAGGAGAAACTATCGAGCTTCCTAAGGAAGAAGCACCAGCACGACCTCCAGTTGAACTTAAGCCCCTACCCGCTGGCCTGCGTTATGCTTTCTTAAATGGCGACAAAGAAACTCATGTAATCATAAGTGATAAGCTTTCTGATGAGGAGACATCCAAACTAATCGCCGTCTTATAGAAACATAGGCCTATTTTGTGTATTCCCTGCAAGATCTTAAGGGGATAAGTCCAACTCTTGTCACCCATTGCATTCCAATAGACCCTTCTAGCGCACCATTTAGAGAGCCTCAGCGTAGGCTGAACAATGCGATGTGGGAAGTCATGAAGAAGAAAGTTCTTAACTTCTTCACGCCGAGATCATTTATCATGTACCACATAGCGACTGGGTTAGCCCCGTCCAAGTGGTACCAAAGAAAGGACGGACGACAGTCGTTGAAAATAGTAAGAACGAGTTGACCTCACAACGAACGGTCACGAGGTGGAGAATGTACATTGATTGCCGAAAACTCAGCTCGGCTACAAAGAAAGACCACTTCCCACTGTCCTTCATTGATGAGATGTTAGAGCGGTTGGCAAAACATTCTTTCTTTTGTTTCCTTGATGGGTATTCGGGGTATCATCAAATCCCTATCCACCCCGATGATAAAAGCAAGACGACTTTCACTTGCCCGTATGGAACATATGCTTATCGACGAATGTCATTTAGGTTGTGTAATGCACCCACATCATTTCAACGCTGTATGATGTCTATTTTCTCTGACATGATCGAAGACATCATGGAAGTCTTCATGGATGACTTTTCCGGTCTATGGGAAAACCTTCGATCATTGTCTAGAGAATTTAGACAAAGTCTTGTAAAGATGCCAAGAAAAAGACCTGGTACTAAATTGGGAAAAGTGCCACTTCATGGTCCGAGAGGGCATCGTTCGGGGACACCTTGTGTCCGAGAGTGGGATTGAGGTGGATAAGGATAAGATCGAAGTTATCGAGGAACTACCACCCCCTGTGAACGTGAACGGAATCCGCAAGCTTTTTAGGACATGCGAGATTTTATAGACAATTTATCAGAGATTTTTTTCAAATCTCTAGACCCCTCACGAACCTACTAGCTAAAGATGCACCTTTTGAGTTCACCGATGAGTGTTTGAACGCTTTTCACACTCTCAAGAAAGCGTTCCATCTCAGCACCAATCATCCAATCTCCCGATTGGTCACTGCATTTTGAAATAATGTGTGATGCTAGTGACTATGCTATTGGGGCAGGCCCTTGGCCAAACCAAAGATAAGAAGCATCACGCAATCACTTACGCTAGCAAAATGCTGACATGAGCTCAACTTAACTACACTACTACCGAAAAAGAGCTTTTAGCAGTTGTTTTCGCTATTTACAAGTTTAGGTCTTACTTAGTACGAGCAAAAGTTATCATCTACACTGATCATGCTGCAATGAAATATTTGCTCACTAAGAAAGACTTTAAACCTAGACTAATTAGATGGATACTTCTACTCCAAGAATTCGATATCAAGATAAAAGATAAAAAAGGAGTAGAGAACACTATTGTAGATCATTTATCGCGTATGCAAGTCACTAACATATAAGAATTACCAATAAATGACTTTCTACGTGACGACATGCTACTGAATGTGATGGACTCCAACCTGTAGTATGCAAACATTGTGAATTTCATGGTTGCAGGATATGTACCACCAAGGGAAAACAGGAGGAAACTTCAAGTCGAGAGCAGACATCACCTTTGGGATGACACTGTACCTATATACGGGTATGTTCTGACGGATTGTTGAGGAGGTGCGTGCCAATAGTGGAAGGAATACAAATCATTAAGAAATGTCATGCCGCACCGTACGAAGGCCATTACGGAGTATTCCGCACACAAGCCAAAATTTGGCAGTGTGGATTCTTCTGGCCGACGATGTATGAAGACACCAAAGAATTCATCAGAAGGTATCGAAAGTGCCAGATTCATGGGAGTATCACCGCTCGCAATGCAATGCCCCTCAATTTCAACCTATAAATGGAGATATTTAGATGTATGGGGCATTGACTTCATGGGGCCATTCCAAAAGTCCCAAGATTGTGAGTACATCCTTGTCATCATCGACTACGTATCCAAATGGGTGGAAGCATTGCCATGTAGAGCTGCTGTTGCCAAGCATGCAAGGAAGATGTTCCATGAAGTGATCTTCCCTCGCTTTGGAACACCAAGGACGATGATAAGTGATGGGGGATCTCACTTCGTGGATAAGACCTTCTGAGCATTCCTGAAGGAACTTGGATCAAAGCACAACATAGCCACACCCTATCATCCTCAAACAAGCGGTCAGGCAGAGACTTCCAATAAATAAATCAAAAATATCCTACAGAAGATGGTCAATGAGATGGGGAAAGAATGGAAGAACAAGCTTCCTGAATGCACTCTGGGCATACAGGACAGCTTACAAAACCCCCATCGGCATGTCACCGTACCAGCTAGTATACGGAAAGAGCTGCCACTTGCCAGTTGAGTTAGAGCACATAGCTCACTGGGCAATTAAGAGCTGGAATATGGATGTGAAACTAGCCAGCATAAATCGACAAAAACAAATAGCCGAGCTAGAAGAATGGAGGGAGAAGGCTTATCATAGTGCCAAGCTCTACAAAGAGAGAACCAAGAGATGTCACGATCACCAAATCAAGCAAAAAAAAAAATTCAAAGAGGGAGACAAGGTTCTACTCTTCAACTCTCGAGTCAAGCTCTTCGGTGAAGGAAAACTACGCAACAAATGGAAAGGACCGTTCACCGTCATCAACACATCGCCACATGGCGCGATCACAATTCAAGATGATGACGGTAATATCTTGAAGGTATTGGTCAACGTTTAAAAGTTTTCCTAGAGCCTTCATACAAATTTGAAAAAGAAATTGATGTAATCAATTTAGTTGATTTTGACAAATTAGAATAAAACTCCAAAATAAATTCAAATGAATTTGCTTTTAATTTAACCAATTTGAAACAAAATCTAACTTAATTTTGACTAAATAATTTATCAATGACATTTTTACCCTCACTAAATGCTAGATCACAAGCATACACCACTCTTTATCTCATATCATGTGGCATAAACGTCTTGGGATATTCTTGATGCACCTTGATTTCATTTGGATGACACAATCATTGCACAATCACGTAGTTATCCTGCTCAATAAAATCCCAAACCTGTATTTCTTGAATCTGCACACATACATGTTTGGGTTGGCAAAAGCACGGCCATGGGGGTGCACCTAGGGTGTGGGTGCACCCATGGTGCGGCCGCCCCCCCGGTCTTCAGCCATTCACTCATTATGACATTTAATGCTTGAATCCTGAGGTGTGGCAGTACATTCATTTGGTTTCCATTGTAGTACAGGCCCCAAGTCCTATAAGTAGCACCCTCTTGGCCTCTCTTCCTCTCACACAAGCACCACTAGCTCTTCTCTACCCCTCCTCTCTTTGCTACAAGATCAACCATGGCTGGCCGTGCTCTTGTTTCCCGCACTAGCTCAAACACCACTTTCGCCCTTAGTGGAATGCCCGAACCAGCCAGCGAGCTCCTACTGGCTAGCGAGTTCGTTATGGAGGAGGAGAGGGCGCTCACCTTGGTGCCTCTAGCAATCATGCCACTGCCGAACAGTGGCACAAGTGGCGGCACTAGCATGAGATCCATGGCACATACCATGGCGCCTCGCGGCGGTGCCAAGGTCAAACATGCGGCGCCAACCAAACGGACGTCCACCGGCGCCATTGGGCTCAAGAGGAAGGCACCCGAAGAAGGCAAGCCAAGTCATCGTCAAGGCGAAATCTATAGGGGCTGTCTTGTAACGCCTTCGGGTGACATAGTTCACCACTCTTATTCTGGCCCCTCTTATGTACCTCTTCTAGCACCCCCTTCCCGGCTCGTGCTTCACCATTGTGGGCATAAGAAAGCCCAAAGGTGGGTACAGGAAGGCTCTCATGTCCAAGCTTACTCCTAAGGAAAAGGAGCAAGTGGAGTCATCCTCTCAGCCACTTAGAATCAAGCGGGTTAGGAAGCCAACCACCGTCCGGCGCCCCCCGCTCTTTTTGAGAGTGATGAGGAGGAGGCTCCACCTATGGGTCCTACCATCGCCTCGCTTAGCGCTGCAAACAAAACCTTGCGCGAAGAGGTTAGGAGCGTTAATGCTCGGTTGGCTGAGGGTCTCATCAAGATCAGAGATCTTGAAGATGACATAAAAAACCTTCGCTGTGGTATAGGCCAGAAAATCACTAGGCTAGCCAAGGCGGCTGGGGTGGTGGACTTTCTCGATCAACACTTTGAGGCCACTCCCGCCAAATAATTAGGCACATCTTTTAAATTCCTATAATTATTTCAATCATTTTTATCATGTAATGCACCAAGTATCAAGTTTGATAGTTCAATAAAGAATTCATTGCATATTATTAGAATTGTTGTCTCCACTTGTTTGTGTGCTCCCTTCTTTGTCTCCAAATAAAAAATAAAAATAGGTGCAAAAACAAGTGTGGGGGACACGATCCACACATGCATTTCTCTCCAAAAATATGGACAAAAGAGCAGCATTTCCTAAATCGGTTTGTGCACTCTCACTCCCTATGTCTAAACAAAAGATAAAATTTAAACAAATTAAAATATGAATGTTTAAAAATGCTTCCAACTCCATTCTACCTTTTGATTAAAATTTGCATACTCTTTATTTCCTTCGCTAAAATTCCTATTGACTTGTGAACAACTTATCATAGGGACCCCATTTTTATATGAGTAATTGGAGTATGAGATATAGAAGGATGACATAAAACTTACTCTCTCATGCAAAAGTACATGGGATTTATTTTATAAAACCATAACTCAAATAGCATGCTCCTCAATGATAAAAAATCCTACCAAGGCCATATATGATCATACACGACTTAAAGCTTTCTACATAAGCCACTTACTTTGTGTTGAGTTTTATCAAGTTCTACGACCCTTGTTGAGAGATTCTCCGTGCTCCCAAGATCAAAATCACGTACACGCCATATACAATTGCTACTTCTACACTAGAAGTATGCAAAAACATGCCATCCATCACCACGAAATAAATACTCCATGCTCTAAATATATGATCTCTCTAAGCATGTTCCTAGCAAAAGAGATATAAAGTCTATGCAAAAAGTATTGAAAAATATATATACATGAGCACATGAAGGCTCATAGTGAAGAAAGAAAGAAAGAAAAAATATAATAAGATGATAGCCATGTCTCAAAATAAAAAGCTAGAGAAAAAGATCATATCAAACAAAAGGAGTATAGTTCTACCATATACCACACTACATGCATATTTTTCATCTAAGAGTACGACGCTTCTCTCCTTGAATCCGGGCTTTGACCATAAAACATATGCAAGATAAGCTGTGCCACACTTTTCATGCCTACCCAAAAGCTCCATATAAACCCTTAGAGTAGGATGATCACAAAGAAGACAAACATCAAAAGATATGCCTTGGTGAGGAACCAAATACAAATATGAGTGGTCTGAGAGAATCATTCGAGGAGCAAATGCTATCTTTACCTTTTCAAAACCAAACAAAAACCCGAAGTTTCTAAAGATGAGTAGAGTAAGAGGATTTGAATCCATGCTACTCCATTATCCAATTACCCAAGATATTATGGTAGACACTCAGAATGTTCACAGGTTCAGGTGAAGCTTGCAATAACTTGTATGCAGATTTCATATCAAGGTAATGAAACATCTTAGTCCTAAACTTTACTCGAGGACGAGCAAAGGACTAAGTGTGGGGGAAGCTTAGTTGAGTGGTCCTTAACTCACACTTTTTACCGCCAACATTTGTATAAAATCCATCCAAATGAAACACCAAAACTAGAGATAGGGCTATAAACTAACAAATTCCATAGGTTTTGGTGCATTGTTCATTTTCAGGAGATAACGATGGAAATACAATAACATGGGCTCTAAAACAAAAACATAAAAGAATCATTTCTTCATTTTGGCCCAAGCAAACAAAAAAGAAGAGGAGAAAAGCACTACTGGAAACTCGAATACTTCTGTGGGTGATGAATTTTTCTGTGCGTTTTCGTAATTTTTCTGTGTGTTTCAAAAATCCCGATAGAAATATTCGAAAACCCACAGAAAAATTGCGTGATTTTTCTGTGCGTGTCAATACACACAAAAAATTGACATTATTCTGTCGGTCTTTTCAAAACTCACAGAAAAACTATATACACGTACAGAAAAACTATATACAAGCAAAAAAACCCTAAACCTATCTCCAGACGCGGCCGCCCATTCCTATCCCAAACACGCCGCCCGCACCCGCCCGAGACCACGCCCCGCACTCCCGTCGCTCCTAGGTCTCGCAGCGGCCACCCCCTCCTCTCTTCCACCGTCACGGCGGCCACCCCCTCCTCCACCAGTGAGGCCACCACCCCCTCCTCCACTACAACTCCTCCCCTCCCTTCCGTCGAAAGACGGCAGTGGCTGCCCATGCAAGACCGGATGGCGGCGCCTTCGCCCCTAGATCTGCCTCCTGCCGCACCAAGGAGCTTCGCCGCCCGCTGCCCCTAGATCTGCCTCCCCCTCCTCTCTACCACCGTCGCGGCGGCCACCCCCTCCTCCACTACAACTCCTCCCATCCCTTCCCTCGGAAGACGGCGGTGGCTGCCCATGCAAGACCGGATGGCGGCGCCTCCCTCCTCCAGACCGGCCGGCGGCGCCTCCCTCTCCTACCAGATCCAACCGGTGCCCCTCCCTCCACCCACATCCGACTAGCACTGCCTCCCTCCTCCAGCCAGCGTCGACTCCCTCCTCTAGATCTACGCTCACCCTGGTCTTCGTCGGGCCTTCGACATTCGCCAGCGACGAGCACCCACTAGGTATGCGCCCACCCCTTTGCTCTCCCTTGAAACCGAACACCCAAACCCTAGCTAACGTAATCTATTTGGGTTTTTGTGCTCGGTTTAGGATTCGATTTGGGGGTGGATCGATAGATCAGTGTGTGTGAGCTGCGGTTGCTCAAACCTGGTTCATGTTTAATTAACCTGTCACATGTGTGCTATTTTTAGAATTAAAAGCACACTCCTGTTTTTAGCATTGTTTGATGGGCGAGGACACATTATATCGTCTCCAAATACTAAAATGCTAAGAATATGCTTGAGAAGCATGCAAGTAAGTTTCATTGCAGTAGAATATTCCTGTGCTGTTCACAAAGAAGAAATTTGCATCACTGATTTTAGTTTCTAGACAGGTAGTGTTTCAGCTTTAGAAACCCAAATTAATTGAGGTGGAAATGGATGTGCAAGAGGATTTGTCCTATGTACTGAGCTTAGCTCTCATCACCCAAATTAATTAGGTAGAGAATAGTTTCACAACCTATCATTTTTGAGCCAAAACTGGAGAACATTAGAACAATGAATTTGGATCTTTATTTTCACAAACAAAGCTTTACTTGTTGCTGGTTTGAGTGATTTGATTGGTCAGTGCCTCCGAGTTAAGGTCTGCTGTTTAAATGTGTAATTTCGCGTGCTAATCTACGCTGACTGTTTAAGACTGAGACTTTGAGTACTATAAGTGGGTCCTAACTCTAGTAGAACTGTTAATACCCGCGCCTTGTCATCATGTTTTGTTCAGCGCTCGTGACCTGTTTTTTTTCTTCTTATTATTATTTTGAGATATCATCACTACTCTGTGCTAGTATATAACTGATCTGTTCCTTTGCACTGCCTTACTTTCTTGAGCCTTTTCGTGCTAATTATTTGTTGAAGGCAATGCTTAATTCAATATATTTGTAAAAGCTGGGTCCTTTAGATGGTGCTTTTGTTGTAGCATAGGAGTAATTGTTGTTTCTCCTCTTTTTTCAAGAAATAAAGCCCCATCTCAATAAGATCCATTTGTTTCTTAATTTCTAGGCTGAAAGTGCTACTGCTGCGCTCAACTGCAGTGGTGTGATACAGGGATCCTTGCCAATAAGGTAAAACTCTAATCTTTTGACATTACTTAATTCTCAATCTAACTTGGGTTAGCGTTTCACATTACTTAATTCTCTGTTGTACTGAAATGCTATGTATGTGTAGTGATTTCCATTGTCACAAGACCGTTACTGAACTGTACCTACATCTATTTTGGTCTACAGATTTTTTTAGACATCTTTCTCATATAAGAAAACTTGCCCATTCTACCATGTTAGCTTTCTGTTATTGCATTCATGTGATAAACCACTCAAGATTACTCGACTTCTCACACGGAATATTATGGGTTCAACTTCTAGAAGAATGTTTTTCTCCTCTATTGTTAGTTCAAACCGTTGTCTTGGTGGAGGTGGACCCCTCTCATCCGGTCTCCTTGGGGGTCTCTCAGGATTGTTTCTTTGGCTGCTCCAGTTACTAGATTTGGCACCCCATCCATCTGCTTTCTAGTCCTTGTTACTAGAATCCCCAATCAGTGGAATTGTTCGGCACCTTAGCATGCGCTTCCCATGAATTATCTTGATCTGCTGGCTTTGCAGCAGCTCCAACTCCACTACCCCAGCCTCCCCAGTCACCAGAATCATTCGCAGCACTAGCATTTTGTTCCCAACTTGAGTTCATTGTTGTGCCATTTTCCCATGAGCTGCCTTTCTGAATATTTTGCTCTCCAACTTAAGTATTATACAACACCTCAGAATATCTAATTAACCGAATCAAACTAGAATAGACACTGATCCTAAACAAGGCAAGATCTACCAATCCCCAGAAGTCCTTGGGTGGGGAATAAATGTCCCTATGGTGTTGCTGCAGTCAAAACTGCTGACTTAACCATTAATATTAAAACATGCTTGGTTGACAAACCTGCACAACTTGATTGAAGGCACATGAGATGCCAATAAGTTCCCTCACTTGCTGAATGCCATATGGAATAGCCGTGCTTGTAGACTTCATTACTGTATGGACAATATATATTTTAATATGCTGTTGCTACTCCAGCATGGTATGACTTCTACATCCTGCCTATGATTGTTACCACTGATACTGTCCAGATACTAGTGTTTTTTTTGTTGACTAAAAATATGTCTTTGCTTAACAGGTAGAGATGGAGTGGAAGGTGAAGCAGTTTCTTTCTCCTTTCCCGCTGCCTCCCCTGACCTTGAGAGCCTCCCCTTCTGATGCGACGAAGACCATGCTACAGTTCTTTAAATGTGAGATCTCTCTTCCTCCTTTACATTCTAGCATGTCTTATTACAAGCTTGAGTTGTCTAAATGCAGTGCTGCTCACTTTGGTATTTCTATTATAGCACGAGCACGATAATGTACGAACTTTACATTTTTGTTAACTTGTTAGGCAAAGGTTCTTGAGCAGTTATATCAGTTAGATGTTAAGTTACTAGCAATGATTTCATGAGCATTTTTTATGGGACTGCAGTCACATTTCTTTATATATTTCCTTCTACAACTGTGCTCTGTCAGTTGCATTCATTTAATCAGATGTCATTTGTTTGTCCAGTTACTATCCTTCTGTGTGACACTATTGCTGATACATTTCTTATCTTAGGTTGTGATGTTTAACGCTATTGTATGTCAACATTGTTGCCAAAAGTAATGAATTCTTTCATTTAGAACATCTCAATGATAATTCGAAAACTGGGTAATATTCTTCCTGAGTGTTTTGGATTTGGAGGTTGAATGACTAAAGCAAATAGAAATAAGCTGATAACACTTTTGTACTAATGATCCTTTAATTGTCGTTAGTGAAAATATCTTCTCAATTGAAAAATATATGGACGAACTAAACAAGGATTTGTTAGGGGCATGAGGCTCTCTGATTTTCTTTTTGCCGTCTTTTATGCTAAACGCATTGTGAGATCCTCGCAGATACACTAGGCTCTTTTTCCTGAGTGGTTAACCACTAGACCTCTATTTATATCAACAGTTTAATACGTTATTTGTGAAGCAAAATATACATATCGTTGAAAGTAAAAGCCGCTGCTCACTAGCTGTCTCTGTACGTGGTTCTTCTAACTGGACACATTTTGTGATGCATTAGAAACCTGATGCCATTCTATATTAACAATGTAATATACTTGTGCAATTGGTTTCATAGAATTTTATCATGTGCAGTACCTTGAGCTAACTCGTTCATTTTAACCGATGGTGTAACAGACTACTCTGTTACTGGTAGCAAGTCAAAAGGAATACTGGTGGCTTAGACAAGTAAATCTACAGATATGCTTCATCTTTAGACCCCAACCATCACTCCACCAAAATCCTCGTTCAACTTCAAGCCCAGCACCTCCATTCTTGATTAACAGATGGTGATGGAGTGCTGATTGACAGTTTCTTTCACAGCAGCAGTTAATTCTTTGATTCTTTCATTTGCTAGTGGGTCCATCAGTAATGCTTCGTTTCTTTTATCTGATAGCAGGTCCCTTCGAGTACTGTATTTGTGTATTATTTGAATGAAACCTTGTTGGTCATGCACAGAAATTACTGTATGGAAAATATATATTTTAATATACTGTTGCTACTATTTTAAAATAATTTTTTTTGTGCATTTAACTCTTTTTTCCTGTGAGGTTGGCTACACAGAAATATTACTTTTAATCTGGGCAAAATGAATTTTTCTATGAGTTCACCTAGACCGACAGAAAAAAACGTGTTTTTCTGTGCGTTTATTTCTTTTTTCTGTGTGGATTAATACACAGAAAAATTAGTTTTAATCTGGGCGAACATAATTTTTTTATGCGTGTGAGACCCACAGAAAAATTGTTTCTGACGGTGAACCCACAGAAAAATTCGATTTTTCTGTCATTATATTTCTGTGTGTATTTTTCTGAGGGTACACCGTCAGAAAAATATTTTTCTGACGGTATTCGTATTTTTCTGTGTGTTTTCGCACACACAGAAAAAAGCGAGATTCCAGTAGTGAAGCCCCCCTACCTTGCAAACCTGGCCCCCAAACCTATGGAGGAGTGGCCTAGGCCCAACTAGCAGCCCACTTGCCAAAGGCAGTTGCCCGATGGGGCCATCCTGGTGTGGCCGCACCAGGGGTGAGCCCGCACCCCTACCGCCTCAGCTTGGGCCCAGCCTCCGCAGGTCAGTACATTGAATGGAGGGGAGGGCGGTTTGGCATGGATCCAAGGAATATTCCTCATACAAACCGCCCTAGAAGAGCTTTGTAAAGAGAAGGCTACCCCCTCACGACACACAACACAAGAAGCAAGAAGAAGAAGAGCCGCACTCCTACCTTAGCTCTCCAAGCTAGAATTAGTATAGGGAGTGAGTAAGGAAGAGTAAGAGGAGTTTCGGAGTTGTCGGATCACTCGTGCTTGTACCTCAACGAATATCTTCGCTATTTGGAGTAAAGAGTTCGTGTTTCTCTACAGTGGTGAGTTCTTGAGTAAGTTAGCTTTGATTACTATTTACTTATGGGTTCATCGTTTGTTCTAGTAATGAATACTCTAGTAGAGGACTCCTCATAGAGACAGAAGTTCCTGGCCAACGCTAGGGTAGCAGCTAATAGCATGTACATGGTGTCTAAGCTAGTAGTTACCTTAGTTTGCCTTGTTCCCCACAGTTGAGGGGTAGGTGACAGGTGGTGACAGCCCTATTCGTCCCTCGTAATCCCCCACATTCGGGTTCGGCGTAGAGCTACAGGTCGGGCTCACTTGGCAGACCAAATGCTACCCGGTGCCCGAAGCAAGTCTTTAGTAACTAAGCTATCTTTACCTAAGAACTCTATCCATAGAAAAACCTCACTACCCAAGTTCTCTTCTTCCTTGTTTTCTTGGGGGAACTAGCTATGAGACCCTTTACACTTCCGTTCCTCGTGGAAATACAATACGCTGAATACCACCGGATGAAGTGCTACAACGGTACTTTCGTGCGCTTGCGGATTCTTTCGCTTACGCTAAGAAATACCAACATGCAACACAGCGCCACCATGTGCACCGTCTTCACCGCCTCATCGTCCATGGACGCCATGGCCGCGTCCACAACCCCCAAGACTTTGCCCCGCACCACCTTCTCGCGTACGATGTACGGGAAGTAGTCCTGAGTGAGGTCCGGCGTCTCCAACGAGGGATACATGTTCGAGGAGTGTCATGCCGTAACTGAACACGTCGGACTTGTCGGACACCGCGCTGTAGAGCATCTCCGGCGCCATATACCCTAATGTACCCTTGAGGTGCTCCGTGTCGACGACGCTGTTGAGGCCACGGGTGATGGAGAGGGAGATGCCGAAGTCGCAGACGTGCGCGCGGAGGTCGCGGTCGAGCAGGATGTTGCCTGGCTTGACGTCGAGGTGCAGGATCCGCCAGGGGCACTCATTGTGGAGGTACGCGAGCGCCCTGGCCACGTCGATGGTGATGCACAGGCCGCTGCTCCTTGCTGTGAAAGGTCCACCTGTCCATCGAGCCATTCTCGAAGAAAGGGTAGACCAGGTAGAGGCCGCCCTTGCATTGGAGGCAGTAGCCGAGGAGGCGCACCAGGCTGTGGTTGTGCACGTTGGCAATGATGGAGAGCTCTCTTCGGAAGTCCTCCTCACCGGCCCCACGGTGTGTCCGCCGTGGATGTTCATCCTCTTGACGGCGACGGGCGTGCCGTCATCGAGGTTCCCTCGGAAGACATGGGCGGAGCCGCCGCGCCCTATCATGCTTCCGAAGTTCGCGTGGCAGCACCGCGTCATCAGCATCAAGAAGGCAACTTTGGAGCCAAGGGTAAATCTTGAAGAGAATCAAGACATAGTACACGGATATAGCCACGATATTGGCCCAGAAAATGAAGGAGGGGCGAAGATATTTGTTTGAAAAAATGAGGAGATGAGGAAATTAAAGAAAGCAGAACAAGTATAGGAATTCCAGTGGAGATAATCTTCTTCTTCCGACAGGTGTAGATGTATAGGCAACCAATGGCATTGCAGGCTACTAACTGAATGAGCCTACCTGCGATATTATAACAAATATATAGTGATAAATTAATCCTATCAGAATCCATTAATAAAACAGAAATATCGAATTTAGTATATTGGAAATCTATCGGTGATTATACAAACATCTGAAGGCAGAAAGAGGCAGGTGTGGTCTGAGGATCTGAGCAAATTCGGAAAACATGACTTCATTTGATTATACAAATAATATATGGTTTCAAATTTCGAATAGGAAATCCTGTGTTCAATTGTGCACATAACTACATAAAATGGTAAAATACTTGGAGAATAACATCTGAAGTGGAGAGACCCAATCCACTGGCGTTACCCACCGTGCATGTCGATGACGGCGTGCTCCGAAATCGAATGTGGCTCCGATAAATTTACAACAGAAGATGATGGACGACGGGTCTCTGGCGGGAAATTAACGGCGATCCGGCCTTCGAGCATATCCACCACATTTTGCATGCTTGGCCTCATGTCCCGCTCGTGCTGGATGCAGCAGAGCGCCACCTTCACCACCGTCTTCACTGCCTCCTCATCGTCAACAGCCACCGCCATGGCTGCGTCCACCAACTCCATGTGCTCGCCTTGCGCCATCTTCTCCCGCACGTTCCGCGCCAGGTTCGGGTCCGGCGTCGCCGATGACGAGGGGTCGAAGTTCCGGTGCCCGCCGATGAGCTCGAGAAGTGTCATGCCGTAGCTGAAGACATCGGACCTGTCCGACACCGCATTGAGGAGCATCTCCGGCGCCATGTAGCCGAAGGTGCCCCTCCCGCGCGTGTTGATGACGCTTGTCAGGTCCCGGGTGATGGAGAGGGAGATGCCGAAGTCGGAGACATGCGCGCGGAGGTCACCGTCAAGCAGGATGTTGCCCGGCTTGATGTCGAGGTGCAGGATCCGCCGGTGGCAGTCTTTGTGGAGGTACGCAAGCGCTCTGGCCACATCGACGGCGATGCACAACCTCTTTGGCCAAGTCAAGACGCGCCTTTGCTCGTCACTGCGGTTGAAGATCCACCTGTCCAGTGACCCGTTCTCGAAGAAGGGGTAGACCAGGTAGAGGCCACCCCCATGCTGGAGGCAGTAGCCGAGGAGGCGCACAAGGCTTCGGTGGTGCACATTGGCGATGATGGAGACCTCTCTTCTGAATTCTTCTTCGCCGGCCTCGGTGCGCCCACTGTGCAGATGTATGCGCTTGACGGCGACGGGCGTGCCGTCGTCGAGGTTCCCTCGGAAGACCTGGGCGGAGCCGCCTCGCCCTATCTTGTTTCCGAAGTCTTGCGTCATGGCTTGGATTTCATCGCTTGAGAATTCCTTCGGCATGTCTCTTATGCGAAATGGGGTCTGTTGGACTTGGAGCTGAAGCACCGCCGCTTCTTGTTGCCGTGCCGGTTCACGTGGCTCTGTCTCCGTGTGGGCATCAAGAGCATCGAGCCATCGTCGGATCCACGGATAAAGCTTCCAGATGCAGTACGAGCATATAGCCACGATGTTGGCCCCGAAAATGAGATCGGTGCGAAGTTCGGTGTTGGCAAACGAGCTGAGTAGGAAGGCAAGCAGAACAAGGACAAGAAGTCCAGCGGAGATAACTTTCTCCTTCCGACCAGAGGAGTTGCAAATGTATAGGAAACCAACGGCGTTGTAGGCTACTAACTGAATGAGTAGCCGAACTTTAATACTGCTGTAGTGGTACGGTTCGGCGTAATCTAGATAATTACAATAGGCAATTATAATCGCAACCAATAGGATAGTTACAATTGCACCATGTAAGATGGTTCTCACAAGCTTTTTCAGCCTACAGTAGTGCAGGATAAAGCTACACTTCCAGACGCAATACGAGAATATAGCTACCATATTGGCCCAGGAAGCGAGTTCAATGAGGTTGGTGCGGTCGTTGGTATGAATTCCAGAAAGGTAGGTGCGGTCGTTGGTATAAATTTCAAGAGGAGAGATGAGGAACACAGACATAACAAGTACAAGATATCCAGCAGACATAAACTTGTCTTGCCGACAGGAGGAGTTGTAGATGTATAGGCAGCCAAGGGCAAGGTAGGCTATGATCTGAATCACCAGCGATGCAACGGCGTAGAGGTGAACGCAATAAAGATAAATGTAGGCATACATGATCACGGAGAAAAGGGTAGTTACCATCACAACATGTAAGATGGTTGTCCATGCATTGCAGCATCGTTGAGAAGGATCGACAAGAGGGCTGGAGTCTTCTACGTCCAGCATGTTTATTGTACCTACTAGACTCTGCAGGCTGGAACTGGAAAGATGGAAGCAAAGCAAAAGCGCTGCGGAGATGAAAATCCGGGACGATAGAAGAGTCTACAAAGGGTTGAGAAGAAAAAGGCGCGTGAACTACAAACGACAAGGCATTGGAGCCAGGCAATTCATATGAAGATCCCAAAGCGAATGGGGCCCGGCTGGCCAACCAAAACACATGTCACCATGTTCGCTTGATCATATCAGCCATACTTATCAGCTATGATACAGTGGTTTTCACTCACAACAAAACAGCATCAGCCAGCTTATAAGCTACAGAAACAATCCAAGCGAACGGGGTGCATGATGTACTTGTACCATGTATACGTTGAACTGACCATGGACGAAGAACTTCCCAGTCGTACATACTTGGTCTGTCTCCACGGCTGTCTAGCCGCTCCTTGAAATCGATGTTTAGAGGTAGTTGAAAATAACAACTGTCTTTAGAAATGGGTTTCCAAATATGACTGCTGTTTCTAGCTGTCTCTACGACTCAATTTTTTTTAAGAGGCGGCTGTTGTTCCTAATTAACCATTTCTAACCACCTCCAAAAATCTCTTTTTTGCCCATATTGAAAATTCTAAATTCTAAATACACATATAAAGTGTTATATATAATGTATATATAGGGAAATTATTTCCTATTATTAGGGTGTAGTTATTCTCATGTGTACATCTCCAGATTCATGGTGAATATGACCCGATGAAATGTACGTAGACAGAGTGTGATCATGTTAGACCATCTAGAGTAGTATGTATGTCAAGTATGCACTATAAATATACACGTATATATGTATATTTAGATGAGGAGAAAACATCACATGAATTGGCCTTGTTCGCTTATCTTATAATCCGTCTTTTTCAGCTTGTTTTTCAGTCGGAACAGTGTTTTTCTCTCACAACAAATCAACCGGAACAGTGTTTCGGCTTATTTTTTCAGCGAAGCAAACGGGGCCATTGGTATACTAATATAATAATAATAATGTGTTACATCAAATGCACACTGTTTTCAGCAACCTAAGTCTTTTGTTGTATATAAACGTGACAGTCGAGAAGTCTCAACCAATCAGCCTGATGTCCTATCACGGACGATGGATCCTGGTACTCGTCGTTCTTGTATATCACTTTGCTCAGTAAAAACTGACCGAGGTCCCCGACGACATCTAGGAGATTGTCATTATCTACTTCCTTGCCGTTAAAATCTAGGTCTTTATGCCACTACAAGAAAACATAGTTTAAAATGATGGGTTCAAATAATAACATGTTTGCGCTGTCAATCTCAAAATTTGCCGGCTCAGTCATTCGAAGGTGCTCATAGAGATAGGGTTTGCATACGTGTGTTCATAGGGTTGACACTACTACACTCAGACTTTTCACAGCCACGTCGTAACCCCAATCGCAGTCCAATTTCGGTCTCGGCAGTAAGCTGTCGGCAGTGATGGTCATTGCCCTCACTGTCGGCATCTGGGACCGACTGCGGTGTACAATACATAGCCGTTTTGGCTTATGATCCATCCGTGATAAGGTCCTTACTTTGGTCGCATTGGAGCATGACCCGTCTATGTGGGTATGCACTAACACCGCCGCATTGTCAAATAATCCGCCTGTGTGGAGGCTATCATCACTGTTGTCTGGGCACATCAACCGCCTGTGTAGTGGTCACGACACCGTCGCCTTGTACTTTGACCCAACTGTCTACTGTGCAGGTTCATTGTCGCTTCGACGGCCAAGACGTCTGTAGAGGTAAACATCACCATCGCTTCAGCGTATGAACCATCAGTACAAAGGTCATGGTCACCGTCGCCTTGCACCACGATCCGCCTTTGATGATCGTTTAGTCGGTGTCAGGTTACTGAACGATTCAGCGGTGATACACTTTTGATCCCTGCCGCATAATACATATAGCGACGGTGTTGGACGTTTGTACCACCAACGACGGTGGTGATAACAAAAAAATAAAATAGCTTTCTGAACACAAAGCATACAGATATAATCATTACATCCATAAACCATGTTCTTACAATAACAATGGACACTTACCATAATGTATTTCTCAACTGATTTCCTAACACAAGCGGTACATAGATCGCAAACTAAAGGTAATGATCTCTACAGACTTACATAACGAAACGATGTTGCTGTGCTCCGCCTATGTGGCACTCCTGCTTGCTAGGCAAAAATGAATATAATTAGTCTATCCTTCGGATTGGTAGCCAATGTACCATGAAACCCCTCTTCTTCCTACCATAGCTAATGCATGAAAATTATTCAAAAGCACTCAGACTCAACCTGCACAAAGCAACAAAATTAATGATATTAAACACACCATTCCTTTAGTTACCAAGCCCAAATTGGTCTATATATAGAATCAAAACAACTGCCTACCTGAACAAACAAAATACAATAAATGCACCTTTACTGCTCTGCTAATGACTCCATGAACAAGGGAACATAAGGAAGATAGTGAGGTCCGTTGATACATAGACTCCAGGTAGGTCTAGGACAGCGCATTACCCATGTAGGGAGGACATGAAGTTTTCTATGGTTTATGTCATATGCAAGCAGTGTTCTGTCCTCCCCAATAAGGAAAATCAAATTCTATTCAAGGTGAACTGCAATCACTCTGTACTCCGCATCACAAACCTCATAACCAAGTTCAATATTGTTCTGTCCAAATATCTCCAGCGTGGTCACCGTATGCTTCAATGTCCATCTATTGCTACCATAGTCTTCAAGGATTCAAATTGAAAGCTGAGTCATAGTGTAAATATCATTAGTACATAAACACGACTGATCCTGGGCTTCATAGATGGAGATTGCATCACCACGTGGCTTCTATATTTTCATCCATATCTTTCCGTCCATATCAACAGCAACGATCTGAGGGAACTCAAGACAGTGCATAAAACCATTAAGAAACACACTTCTCGCATATGTGGATACTATAATACCGTTGCCCCATTCAAATTCTTTAAAGATCCAAGCTGCACTCTTAGATGAGTAGATGCTCACACCTGTGGATTCACCCTCCCTCATCTTCCCATATTTAAACACATGGAAGTGCAAGGAGACTGTCGGATCGAACCCCATGCGAGCCTCGCCACAAGAACAGAGGTTATCCGATAGTAGCAACCATTTGTTAGTCGCCATTGCAGACAACATAGCGACACCTAAAACACCAGTAGAGGATGAGGCCACTGCAGCAATCCGACACGATGACATCATGAATGGGGAAGGGCAAGAAGGACAAGGAGGGGTGTTCATCGGTGATGCTGGTGAAGTGGTGTTTGCCTTTCTAGGTGTGATAGAAGAATCTAACAACAATCTGGGGTAGCTCCTTTTGGTACTCGGCGTCCGAGATGAGGTGGTTCCAGGAGCGGCTGACACACTTGCAGTTGCACAAGGAGCGGGCACTGAGGCGGCGGATGATGAGGACCAAGACATGGTCTGTGAGGATGCCCACTCCCTTCATCTTGTTGGGGACCTCCTCCATCTTGACAAGGATCTGCTGGAGCGGCAGACACACACTAATCAAATGGAAGCTTGCTTCCTACGTACATGAGTGAAGAGAGGAATAAAAATCCAAGAAACATGGATAAGGGAAGTGCGAAAGCGTTACCCTTGTGTTTGGATCTTGCAGCAGTGAGCTCGAGCCGGCACGACAGTGAGTACCACCTTGGTCACCGATGGATCTGTGCGGGCCAGTGAGGCATACCGACGCCGCGGCGTAGAGCACTAGATTGTCGGCGGTGAGTGGCGGTGATGGGAATAGTAGCACTGAGGAGGAGGCAAACAGGGTGGAGAAGAGGCGGTCTTTGTAAGTTAAAGTAGGAGCCGCGGGAATGCAAATTTGAGCGTAACTTTGTAAATACGCGTGGGGGACTTGGGCGGTCTTGGAAAATGATGATAGCGGTGCCATATTGAGTTCCTGACTGTCTGGAAGCGGTGGTGAAGGCTGCCAGTGGTGGTGGTTGCGTGTTACGAATATCACCTAATGACGGACGTGACATACGGTCGCAAAATCTATGGTGCTCGGAGGCTACCATCACACTACCGCTTCCCCATCACACAAAATAAACATCGCAGCAAAGATAAGGAAGGTCCCAAAAATACATAAGTTAAGAACATTTCATATTTCATCTAAATAAAATATACATATTCTACGCTAAAAATTCTGTACATAAAATAAAAATCCTACTACAAGACTAGCTTCAGCGGGATGCGGATGACCCTCCGTCGGGCCTTCTGCCGGGCTTGTAGTAGAGGCCCTTTCCCATGCGGCGCTCGGTCCGCTGTGTTAATGAAAATATAGTTAGTTTCATTTGGTGATAGGAACTATGTAGTAACTTAAAAAATTGAAAGAAGGTTGATAAAAAACATCATCACACAGAGTTATTTCATCAGTACCTTGTTCTTGCGCACTTCCTTGTCGGACCTATTGGCCGCGTGGTGCTTGTCCCTACGAGCCTTCACCGCTTAATTGCCGCCACAGTCTCCAACTCCACCAAGCTCATGGTTGCAGGCCATGGCATCATTCCTTAGGATATACTTGGCCAAAGCACTATGCTCTGGCCCAAATATCATGTCGCCTCTGCGAGACTTCCCATTGGCGTGCTGCAACAACTCGTGAAGACTCCATGATGGCACTTTCTTGCCGTGGCAAAAAGGACACACAAAGGTTCCCTCGCCATGACCATGAAACCTGACGCCTCCATTGGAGAGGCCAAGTAGGATCTCGCTCTCCTTCTCTTTGAATTCATCCTCGTCTGAATATGAGTTTTCGCTCTTGGAGTCACTGTGGCCTGCCATGCTTGCGGAGAAAGTGGAAGAAAGAAAGGGAAAGATCAACTGCAAAATTTGGCAAGTTCAGAGTGGAGAAAGCAACACACCGCACCCCATTGTTATATGAAGCAATGGCGACAATTCGCATGGCAACGTTGACTTCCCTAGGCGCATATTTCCCGTCGCCTCACCTCGCAGCGTACCCAATGCATCCATTCAATGGCGACCATTCGCATGGTAGCGTTGAGTTTCAAGGCACGTATTTCACGTCGCTTGGCCTGGCAGCGTACCCAAAGCGTTCAAAAACATTGGAAAAGCAACCGCCACAATGGTCATCAATTAGGAGTGTGATTCACACGTAAGAACACGCTGTACCCAACAATGATGTTGTGGGCTATGCCGTCAAGATCGCTCCAACGTCCAAGATCAAGTGGCACAGTGCACTGCGTGGCCGGACGATACTCTTTACATAACCGAGAAACAAGTTCGTCACAATAACTATTCCTCAATCAAATTCCTCCCAAAAAACTCCTCAATCAACGTACATCGCACCATCCACACGCTGTACCTCCATCCATGCCAGCAATCATGGCGGTGAGGCGGCAGCCCATGTCGCTAATGGCGCTCCCTACCGAGGTGCAAATTGAGATTGTCGGCCACCTTGCTGCGACCTCGGAGTGGCCCATGAATGACCTCCATAGCCTACAGGCGACGTGCTCATCCATGCGCCACATCTGTGGTGACCCCACCATCGGTCGGCACATGGCAGTGGATCGGTGTAGATGCGGGGCGAGGTTGTCTAACGACCACGTCAACTACTTCGCCCTCCTTACTAGGCTGACCCAAGTTGGCAACCCGAAGGCTTGCTTGCTCACCGGGATACAAACCATATTAACAGAAAACCACAGCCCCTAGCAATGCCTCGATTATCTCACCCGCGCTGCCAATGGCGGGCACAATATGGTGGGCTATCTGGTCGCCATATTCCTCTATAGACACAATGGCGGTGCTGGCGACGACAACACTGCTAGGCGGTACATAAGATAGGTCGAGGGTGAGGAAGAATCACGGGTGGCGGCGGCAGACCAACGAGCAGGTGGCTAAGCAACCAGGGGGTTCGGCTGTGCCATGAGGCAGCCGCGAACGTGATCCACCAAACGACATGGTGGAGCAACAAGTGGCTGCCACCGTCATTGGCACAGGTGCGTGGCGATCTTCCGTGCTCAGGTAGCGATTGCGGCGTTCCAAAAGGATGGGAATAAAGGACTCTGTTTTGCAGCGAGGACTGTAGGCTTGCCGCGAAATTATTTTGTTCAGGAAGGCAATTGGAAGAGGAAACTAATTCACTCTTTACATGTGAGAGTGAATTAGTTAGGTTTTGATTTTCTGTTGTGAGAGTAAATAGGACACTACTCCATAATTCAATATAGGTGTTCTACTACAGTACTCTTTGTGCTACTAATGTTGAATCACCGTTTGAAACGGCGACGTGAACTGTCACACCACTGAGAATTGATGTGTAATTTCTGATTCATCGCATAACAGAGTTCATCCGATCAAGTCTCATGTTACATTTTTTGTGAGGAATTAAATTAAAAGCCAAGCAGAAGACGGTACACGTGACCACGTGCCTCTATTAAAAGCCAATCAGAGGAGCCATTGGTTTTAAAATGTTATTGTAACACCACCGTAACGCATATGTGCACCAAATAAATAATTCAATTTGCAAACAAAACAGAGATGGCACACTAGTTTAACTGAAATAATGACAACATCCATCATTGAGGAAATTAACATGTCTATAGGCAAGCAAACAACATTGGTCCATTTAAAATGCATGACAGAGAGATACATCAAATGCAGCTTTATTTACTACTCTGTTATTAATCCAAGATAAAGGGAACATAAGGAAGATAGTATGGTCTATAGATAAACTCTTTTTTAACGCTACAAATGCAATACCGAAACACCCGGACAGGGATGACATGAACATTTATGCGGTCCATGTCATATGCGATGATTGTTCTATTCTCCCAAGCAAAGAAAATAAAATTCTATTCTGGGTGAACTATAATCACTATGTAGTTGTCAACACAATTCACAAAACCAAATTTAATATTAATCCTTCCAAACAGGATTTGTGTGCTGACCGTATGCTTCAATGTACAATTATTAGTACCATAGTCTTCAAGGATCTAGATTGAAAGCTTGGAATCATTGGGACCACCAGAAGTACATACACACAAGTGACCCTGAGTTTGATGCATGGAGTGTTGAAAGACCACTAGGCCTATCAATTTTCCTCCATGTGTTTCCCTCCATATCCACAGCAAGTATCACAGAGTACCCCCTAGAGCCCCCCATAATGTGCAGACAACCGTTAAGAAACACACTTGGTGATCTTGAAAATGTCACATCAGTCTCCTCGCCCTATTCAGATTCCTTATAGATCCATACTGCAGTTCAGATGAGTAGATCTCCACACTTGCGCACAAACCATCGACATCCACATATTCAATCACGTGGAAGTGCGAGGATGCTATCGAATCGAATCCCAAGAGAGTCTCACCAACAGAATGTCCAACATCATAGGTGCTAGGTGGCAGTATGTTAAACTTCTGGGTCATTGGATTGTAGACGACATAGTGGTATCTAGTAGCCCCAAGGAACCAACATAGGATGAGGCCGTTGCAGCAATCTGAGATAGCTACACATTGTCCTTGTGGAAGGGCAAGAAGGACAAGTCGGGGGGTGTTCACCGGTGACGCTGGTGAAGTCTCGCTTGCCGTTCTCGGTGTCGTAGAAGAAGCCGGCCACAGTCTTTGGTAGCAGCTGATGGTTGTTAGAGATGAGGGCGCTTCCAGGAGTGACAGACACATTTGCAGGAGCACAAGGAGCGACCGGGAGGTGGCGGAGAATGTCGAGAAGGAGATCGTCTATGAGGCTGGCCACTGCATTCCTCTTGTTGGGGTCCGCCTTCATTTCAAAGAGCCTGTGACAAAGATCCATTCCTTACTAACAAGATCTAAAGAGGAAAATAATCCGACAAAGATCCATTAGTAAAGTGCAAAAGCATACCCTTGCCTTTGGATTTGGTGGCAACGCGGCGCGAGGCATGCAATGGTTCACACAAATTGCGAGAGAAACAATACGCCGGCCGTGTGGGAGGTGGCGGCGGCGCTGCGCGAGGCATGCAATGGTTCGCATATACTGGGAGAGAGGAACAATGCGCCAACCTTGAAGATGGAGAAGTGGAAGTACTACGGGGTAATATTGGTGATGCAACTGTGTTGTGGGTAGTTGGGAAATAGGGAAATAACTCACACTAAATTTACTACCCCCGGTAGACCCAACGGTCGTGTAGGTCCAGCGGCCAGAACGCCTATCCTAGTCGGCTCGGCTTTTCTTGCGATGGAGAAAATACCACTGCCGCATCTATTGTTAACCCGTGGGTGGCAGAAGTTTCAACGGTCGGTTTCCTTCCTACGAGGCCTCCCTATCGGTCCAACCGGTGGTGGAAGTATGACACCGTTGCTTCTATCACTACAGCTGTGAAAGTGGCGACAGTGATAAATCAATATGTAGTAGTGAGTGTGTGTGCGTGTTTTGGGCGTCTATATTGTACTGTGTAATTCTAAAAAAAAACTTACAAGATACCACAACACTAACATATAACGTCACATGTGTGTCATTATATATTCACTTATACTATTGAGAGTCAATCGGTATATATAACTAACCCATAGATCAAATGTCAAGAAATGTACTTTTTTCGAGCAACAATCAGTTGGTATAAGTAATTTACTTATACCATCAAACTATCTGTCGGTATAAACTAGTAAAAAGGCCAACCTTCAGTCCATATAGGACATTGGCTGTTGAAAGGCCCATAGGCTTTGTTGGTCTGTAAACCCTAAATCTTACCGTAACCCTGCTCATCCCAAATTTTCAGCTTCTTCATGCACCGCCCCTGCCAACTCCCAGTGCCGCCTCCACCAAAATCTTCCAACAACTGCCCAACTCGTATATGAATCCAATCCCAGCATCATGCCCAAATCCCTCATTCTTGCCCTTCTCCATTGTGCCGTCACCCTCTAACTCCTTCCCCATCCCCTCTCTGAATTGAGCATGTCACCAAAATACCTCGCGCCCACCAATTCCATTGTGTCGAGCTGCGATTGCGCCACCTCCTACCCAAGCCCATCCCCCCTGTCCAATTCAAAGGAAGAAGGTGCCCACTCCCACCACACATCTTCCCTAGGATTGCTTCTGCAAGAACAAGGGCAACACCAACTTCCCCAAGATCAGCACAATGCTTACACCTCTTAATCTCTCTCTTGATTTCCTCCATTATAAGAACTCTCGATTGAACATTCCTAACACAAAGAACACCACTGCTAGACGTAGAGCTCAAAGGCCCAAACAAGGATAAATCGCTCATGTTCTAAGTGCTTTGAGTGCTTAAGCCACTGGGGTACACACATAGACCCACGTCGAACAACCCGATGACCGCCACGTTTTTGGACCCACGACAGCTAGCGAGCTAGATACATAGGGGGCAGCGTCAGGTGTGATCACCACCCTTTGGTGGTTCAAACCAACATCCTCATCGCCGGAGCTAGAGGCATTGCCCTTGAAGGTGCCTTACTCTTCTCCAACGAGATCATCTCTGCCGGTAGTGCCTTCACCCCACTATAGTCTCAGCTTTGGGAGTCTATACTATGTCATTGATCACAGTGGTGAACTCCATCTCTTCGAGGAAACCTTGTTAGAGTACATCGAGTCCCTGACGTCGTTCCCCCTGTAGGCCTCCTGCACGTCGACCTGGAGGTGCTTTCCCATAAGATCCACCTCAGTCTTGGCCCGAACCCTACCATGGTGAAGCGCCGTCAAATGTTCTATACACTAGCGAACATTCAACATCATATCGTCACTAGAGAAGGGCTACCGCCAGCCCCCCCCTCCGCTTCTGGTGCATACTTCCAAGTCGAACCGGAGCAGTCCACGAGCCGAGAGGCACCATGCAATGTTGTCTTCTCGGGCGCTTCTAGACAAATGTGTCTCTAACAGGCCCTCTCACAGACATGGTCTAGACATAACTCGTCTGTGATAAGAGTCATCACAGATGCATTTTAATCATATGCATCTGTGGTGACTCTTATCACAGACGTGTTCTGTATATACGCGTTTGTCGCCTTTTACATAGACACGTATGTGATAAGAGATATCAGAATTCTAACGCGTGTTTATGCGTTTGTGATTTGTGGTCATCACAGACGTGTTATGGGAGATGTGGCAAATCCACGTCTGTAATGTGCATTTAGACACGTCTGTGATTAGCTTTTTTTACATAGTGGCGGTGATGGAACCTTCGAGCCAAAGGCCAAAGGCAAAGGCCAAAAAGGGGGAATGGCCAAAGGCCTCCGAAAGGACCTTCCACAGTCGCCCAGTTGAGACTCACCAGGATGATTGGGTGGTAGCCTTCGTCCCGGCGGCCCTCAGAACGGGTCTGATGGACCAACGAGCCTGGTGGTGTCTCGACAAAGGCCCATCAACCAAGTCAGTGGGCTTAGGGTTTGGGGGCTTCTCATCCCCTCTCTCTCTCTCGTCTCTCACAGCTCACCCTGCATCGTCTCTCTCGTCTCTTGCAGCTCACCTGGCGGTGGCGCCTCTCTCTCTCTTTTGTCTCCCACTGCTCTCTCGGCATGGCATCGATGGAGGCAGTCACTTCTGCACACGCCCGATGGTGGAGGTCGCGCGCGCTCGGCATTGGAGGACCCACACGTGTCCCTAACCGGTGATCGTGTGCCCCACCGACAGCGGGGCTTCGATCCGCGGTGACTAGGCATCAGATTCGACACTGGGTGCTCAGATCCGACGATGGGAGGTTGAGGACCGAGCTCCGGCGGCTGCGTCCGCGCACACCTAACAGCGGGGTGGTGGAGGCGTGCGCCAGGTGGTGGAGGGCTCACGCACCCCGTCGGCGGCGGGGCTTTGATCCGCTTGTCTCGGTCGCGGAGGCTTCAATCCTCAGCAGCTAAGCATCGGATTCGGCGTTTGGTGCACATATCCGGCGGTGAGAGGTCAGGGCCCGAGCTCCGGCGGCGGCAGCCACGGTGAGGAGGGCGGTGCCTGTGGATCTTGGCGTGGATGTCGTGGATGTGCTCGGCGGGCATGTCCATAGGTTTTTCTTTTTTTCTAATTGATTTATGCAGGTGTGCAACAGGACAGCCCGTGTTAACAGCGATTAAAATAGGCAGGCTATAGGACCATCTGCATTAATGCTCATTATCGTAGGCCTTTCAGTTTCGGCACAGGCGGACAGGATGCCCACCTACGAAAAGCCTTTTTGACCGCCTATGTTGTTTTTAATGCAGTAGTGGGTGGTGGAGAAAGACCCTTCAACCCTTGTGTTTATGCCTGTTGTTTAGTTGGGAATATTCCAGCGTATTCTGCAGTAGGTGGAGAGCTAGCGTTCTTGTATAATGAAAGGGGGACTCCAATATCAATGTAGTGAGATCATTTGGCTCGATTTTAAAAAGCACATTGCCTCGTAATCGTGCTCGGCATGGCTTTTTTGGTTGTCTTCTTCGTTCGGCAGTAGCTCCGGTACTTCCCTTGAAATTAATTAATGTATGCATGGAGCTGTCAATGAGTCATCGTCAGTGCATATTGTAGCCGGCAGAATAGTTTGTCGTTATTAGTTATGCAAACTTTCGTTTGTCCCACTATTTGAAAATCCAGACAAAACTATGTTGTAGATGATTCCCAACTTTCTAAGAGCAAGATGTCATAAAGGACTCGATGCACAAGGACAATATGAATGTCAGTATTGAACGAGCCGTAGCTCGAGTGGCAACGCTGCCGGTAGTGCAGCGGCCGGTCGTGGGTTTGAGCTCTGCTCGCCCCACGATTTCTCACCGGGGTTTTCCCCATTTTAACAGGTGCCTCTCTCGCGTGGAGCTACAAAGGGAATGCGGCGCGCCCGTCACCTACGGAGCCTTGGATGGTTTCGGTGATCTCTTAAAGGACGTGATCTCAGAATCTAGGTGTAGTTATATGGTCTGTTTGTGTTCATGTGGGTGTGAGTGTGGTGTGTGTGAGTGTGTGTGGTGTTGGTATGTGTCTGTTCATGAACAGATACTACATTTGTACCTAGATGAGAGGCTCAAAAAAATATATGAATGTCAGTATTTAATATCTTTTTATCGGATACGGATATGGATCGTCCTAATATGACTGGATAATAATACAAATTGGATAGTTTAAATTCGGATATACATTTAAAGTTGTTGCCTATAAATATTCACAATGATTTAAAAAAAATCATATAATAAGAAATCAAAATATAAGTATTTAAACTCTATACATATAAACAATATAAAAAATGAAAAATTTAGGCATATTAACTCTACAAATTATAAATCATCGATCATATTAATTAGGATTAAGTCCACTTTTGGCCCCTCAACTATTGTGTCGGTCTAATTTTAACCCTCAACTATAAAATTGTCTAGTACTGGTACCCCAACTGTCAAAACCGTTCACTTTTAGCAGCTGGGCGGGGGCAAGACTGTTTTGACCGACGTTGAGGGGTTTTGACACGCAACCTCCATCTCAGTGACATGTGGGGCCCACGCGTCATCGACTCAATCACTCCCTCTCCATCCTCACGGCCATGGTTCGCCGGCAACCGGCCAGCTGTGCTGCTCACGCCGCCGCCCTGCTCGCGCGTCATGCGGGTCGTGCTGCTCGAGCGCCACCGCCATGCTCGTGCACCGCTGCCGTAGCCTACTCGCGCACCGCCGTAGCCTGCTCGAGCGTCGTCGCCCTGCTCACGTGCCGCCGCTGCAACTTGGCATCGGTGCCTCGGCGCGGACGTGGGCACGTATGGCTCGAGGAGCAGCCCGTGAGCCTGTGCCGGCGGCGACATGCCCTCCTTACCGCGTCTCGGCAGACGTGTCCCGATGACGCCACAGCAGCCCCCATGCGCGAGCACGGCAGTGGCTCGGCTGGCCCCACGGCATGTATGCCCGACAGCCTTGGCGCGCTCGGCGTGGTGCCGCGGCTGGTCCATGTGCTCAAGGTCGGGTCCATTGGCGCGTAGCAGGCTGCTAGGACCGCCGAGCCCTGGATCAACTCCGACGGCCTCACGAACTAACTACGACAGATGCAGGCACAGCACGGGCACAGGCAGTAGCACCGCGCGGCAGCGGCACTTCTCGGCACAGCATGGGCGCAACACCAGCACGGCGACGACACAGCACCACGACGGCCCCGGGACCGCCAAGAGGAGTGTAGGCCAGCGCCGCCGCGTCGCTCGTGCCGGGACCGCCTGCAGCGCGAAGGTCAGCGCCCGCGCCCGCGAGAGGAGTGAAGGCCAGCGCCGCAGCATCGGAAGGAGCAGCGCTCGTGAGGGAGCCGCCCGAGGGAGCAGCGCCCGTCTCACGCGCGTGGAGAGAGGACGCGTCGGGGGAGTGGCCGTGAGGATGGAGAGGGAGGGGTTGAGTCGATGACGCGTGGGCCCCACATGTCACTGAGATGGAGGTTGCGTGTCAAAACCGCTCTACGTTGGACAAAACAGCCTTACCCGCGCCCAGGTGCTAAAACTGAACGGTTTTGACAGTTGGGGTACCGGTACTGGACAATTTTATAGTTGGGGGATAAAATTAGACCAACACAATAGTTGAGGCGCCAAAAGTGGACTTAATCCTATTAATTTTGTATGAGTCACTAGTATTTTACAGATAAAACATGAGCTATTAATTACTGGTACACACTTTTAAATAGTTTCAACTTTTAAAAGCTAACTGTGAACTATTAATAACTATATTAAGTTCTGTTCTGAAGACCAGTACTCTGAACATCATTAGACTGCACATCACTCCACTTGATTCTATTAAAGACTGAGGGTTTCAGAAAGACCAGTTCGCTTGTCTGAATTCTGGAGGAATTTGGATGGTTTTGAGGAATGCTGGATGAAATTGTGAGAGAAAAATATTGTTCCGGATGAAAAAAATAAACGGATCAAGCCGAGTTTAAGGGCACGCGAACGATGAAACTCTGCCTGAGGAAGACCCAATCTTAGCACTCCAATGAGAACCAGCATCCACTGGAATACCATTGGCGGCCAGTAAGAACTGAAGGAGTACGTCTGACCATGTTCGCATAAGACAAATTCTTCTTATATTTCACCTCTTGCCAAGAAAACTTCTGAGCATTTCTTGAATCAGACAAAGAACAGGCAAAAGTTAACGAGACCAACATCATTGAAAAGATGAAAAGAGAGCTAAAAATCGTCAAAAATTAGGTCTCTGATCTTATAAACCTCAAATCCCACAGCTTTACAGGAAACAAATTTTTTTTAAACCAGTGGGGGGGGGGGGGGGGGGGGGGGGGGAGAGCTTCCCCACCAAATTTCATTCAAAGCTCCAGCAACGTGGAGGCAACAGAAGTGTTACAAGAGAGGACGTAGCGTCGCCAATTGTTCAGGCTAGTTACATCCTGATCATGTTTAAAACGTTTAAGCCTAATTTTCCGGAATGAGTCCCCCTCTAGTCGCTCTATTAATAGAGCGACTAGAGGGGGACTCATTCCGGAAAATTTCACCATTCCTAGCGTCCCACAACCGCCATAGGAGAGTCTGCAGGATGAAAGGCCAAAGCTTCACGTCCAGGTGACGGGGAGTGCTAGCATTCCATATCTCAACATCGGAGAGGGTTGCAACATTGCAGAGCTTGAGCCTGTTCCAGAACCCAGCACTGATATTGGACACCCGAGGAAGACATGATACCGATGTTGACACTGAAGAGAAAAATTGTCCTCAGTCAAACCAACTTTGAAAGAATATGAAGAAGTCCCCAAGAGCGAGAAGAAAGTGTCGGCAACAAAAGGAACATCCTAGCAAAAGTGGCACCTTCCAAATGCAACCAGCAACGAGAACTCATCTTCAGATTGAGGGTCTGCAGCCATAGAGTTGCCATATTTGCCTCGGATGAAGGTGGCAAAGGCAGAGCCCACCGCCAAAGCAAAGAAGGGGGGCATACCAGGGAGAAGCAGAGGGGGGCAACACCAGTGGGGAGGAAGAGAGAGGGCAGGCCGGCCACCGGAGCGGCATGGCGGAGCTGCGGCCACCCAGTGGTGACGCGAGCGTCGACGACATGGCCTCTTTCCTAGCTATACCTAATATTAAAGATCCTATTGGTATTTATTAGGGTTTCGGTTATGCTTTCTAAAACTTGTACTCTAAACTATGGTCTCTAATTTAACTGAACAAAACCTATGCAAGAAAGTAATCTATCTAGATCTGTAACTAAGATTTTGCTAAATGTGTTGCTATCTCTGCTACTAAAGAGTTATGCAAAGGTTCCAATCCTATTACTAGTCTAGAAAGCTAAACAAGGAATGTAAAGCACACAACCTAAGTAACAAAGTAAACACCAAAGCAAAAGGGTAGAGAATGCAAGCTCTTGTTCGTCGATGATGATTATACCCTAGGTATCGAGAAAATCTAGTCCTTGTTGGAGTCCATGGTAAGGATGCCCTAACAAGGGCCAAGCTCCACTGGTCGAATAACTTCGTGGAGCCGGCGGGCCTTCCCCACACGCAAGTGGGTCTCCGCTAGGCATTCTCCCAAACTGCTATCCGCTGTTTTTACTATATATCGAGCTTCCGGTCAAATCGTCATCGGCATACTACAAACGCGAATGGGGCGATCTTGCAAAACTACAAGCTCCTAGGAGTACAACACAATGGTACACACAAACACAAGTGGCAAGAGGTGTGGTAATAAAATATGTCAAGCTTATAAAGTTACAAAATAAAAAGATTTACCACATCCAATATATCACGCATGTATTAATTAGATGTAGAAAAAAGATTCTTATACCTAGAATTTTCCTTATCAATCCTATTTTACAAAAATTAAAATTAAATAAATATATTTCACCTATTAATAAGTAATAGATGATCATAACCATCTGATCTAGTTAAATGAACAGGTCACAGTTACTTAGGAGTACTATAGTAAAGCCCTTATAAGAAATCTATAGATGATAAACTAATTTTATCACGCTATAAATTCAATTATCAGGGAGGAGTCGTGTGAGGCTCTGAGCAAAATTCAGAAAACATGACTTCATTTGATAATCTTTGGTTTTATAAATTTGGAGTAGAAATCCTATGTTCAATTGTGACATATAGCTACATAAAATATTTCGAGAACATCTGAAGTGCAGAAACTAAAATATCTCCGGCGGGAGATTAACGGAGACTCGCCCTTTGAGCATATCCACAACATCTTGCATCCTGGGCCTCTTGTCCGGCTGTTCCTGGATGCAGCAGAGCGCCACCCCTCCACCACAGTCTTCACCTCCTCCTCGTCCACACCATGAGCCATGGCCGCGTCCACCGCCTTCAGGAGCTCGCCTCGCGTCATCATATCCCTCACGATATACGGGAAGTAGTCCCGCTTGAGGTCCGGCGAGGCTGATGAAGCATCGTCTGCTGACGGGACCGGCGGGGCAATGTAGTTCGAGCGCTCGCCGACGAGCTCGAGAAGCGTCTTGCCGTAGCTGATGAACAAATCGGACCTGTCGGACACCGAATTGACGAGCATCTCCAGCGCCATGTAACCTAACGTGCCCCTCCCGCGCGTGTTGATGATGCTGGGCACGCCCCGGGTGATGGACATGGAGATGCCAAAGTCGGAGACGTGCGCACAGAGGTCGCTGTCGAGGAGGACGATGTTGCCCGGCTTGACGTCGAGGTGCAGGATCCGCCAGTGGCACTCATTGTGGAGGTACGCGAGCGCCCTGGCCACGTCGACGGCGATGCAGAGCCGCTTCGGCCACGTCAGGAGACGCCGCTGCTCGTCGCTGCCGTGGAAGATCCACCTGTCCAGCGAGCCGTTCTCGAAGAAGGGGTAGATGAGGTAGAGGCAGTAGCCGAGGAGGCGCACCAGGCTGTGGTGGTGCACGTTGGCGATGATGGACAGCTCTCTCCGGAAGTCGTCGCCGGCCACGGTGCGCCCACCGTGATTGTTGATCCGCTTGACGGCGACGGCCGTGCCGTCGTCGAGGTTCCCTCGGAAGACTTGGGTGGAGCGGCCTCGGCCTATTATGCTCCCGAAGTCCTGCGTCATGGCCTGGATTTCATAGCTCGAGAATTCCCGCAGCACCTCCTGGATGCCGCCAAACGGAGTTTGGAGTTGAAGGCTTGAAGCACCGCTTCTTGATGGCGTGCCAGTTTGCGTGGCGGCAGTTGGCACCGCGTCATCAGCATCAAGAAGGCAACTTCGGAGCCAAGGGTAAATCTTGAAGAGAATCAAGACATAGTAGTACACGGATATAGCCATGATATTGGCCCAGAAAATGAAGGAGGGGCGACGATACTTGTTTGAAATGAGGAGACGAGGAAAGAAAGCAGAACAAGTATAAGAAATCCAGTGGAGAGAATAATCTTCTCCTTTCCGACCGGAGGAGGTGTAGATGTATAGGCAACCAATGGCATTGTAGGCTACTAACTGAATGAGCAGCCATACCGCAATGTCTTGGTAATAATCGTCATCAGACTCATTAGACGAGCTGGGTTTGGGCGGATTTGCATAATAGGTTCCTATGACCAGAGCCAATAGGGTAGTTGCGATTGTTTCATGTAAGATGATTCTCACAGTCATTTTCAGCCTAGAGTGCAGGATATAGCCACGATATGGGTCCCAGAAACGAAGTCAACGCGAAGACTGTGAACTGGAATTCCAATGGAGGAGACAAGGAAGACGAACTGAACAAATACAAGATATCCAGCGGAGATCATCTTTTTCAGCAAACCAGAGGAGTTGCAGATGTATAGGCAGCCAAGGGCAAGGTAGGTTATTAACTGAATGACCAGCGATGCAACGGCATATCTATAAGTATCAACGAGATTGTACTCGGCGCTAATATATTGAATGCGATAAAGATATATGTAGGCAAACATGATCACAAAGAATATGGTAGTTACCATTACAACATGTAAGATGGTTCTCAATGGCTTGCTGCTGCATCCTCGAGAAGGATCGACAGGAGGGCTGGAGTCTTCTACATCCGCCATGTTTATATAGTCTCGCTACACTATGCAGGCTGGTAGTGAAGAAAAAGAGTGTTGCAGAGATGAGAATCCGGGCTGGCACCGCAGTGGGGCGTGCTCTTCTTCTTCGAATTGAATGGGTTGAGAAGAGAAGAAAGGCGCGTGAACTACAAGATATGAAGGTTCCAAAACGAGTGGGACCCGGCCAAAACAATGGTGCACGTTGGGCCGACCATGTACAAGCAATTTTTTGTCCAATGTGTGTACAAACTTCACGGTAGATACAGATACTACACAAGTATATCCACGACTCTATCGCCCAACCAATCATGTCCACTCAATCCCTTCGATTTTCATTGCCACATATATCTTCTTTATTCAACAGATGTAATCTCCGATGTATAATATATAGAGTGAGACTACCTGCGATATTATAACAAACATATAGTGATAAATTAATCCTATCAGAATCCACTAATAAAACAGAAATATCGAATTTAGTATATTGGAAATCTATCGGTGATTATACAAACATCTGAAGGCAGGAAGAGGCAGGTGTGGTCTGAGGATCTGAGCAAATTCGGAAAACATGACTTCATTTGATTATACAAATATATGGTTTCAAATTTCGAATAGGAAATCCTGTGTTCAATTGTGCACATAACTACATAAAATGGTAAAATACTTGGAGAATAACATCTGAAGTGGAGAGACCCAATCCACTGGCGTCACCCACCGTGCATGTCGATGACGGCGTGCTCCGGAATCGAATGTGGCTCCGATAAACTTACAACAAAAGATGATGGACGATGGGCCTCCGGCGGGAAATTAACGGTGACCCGGCCTTCGAGCATATCCACCACATTTTGCATGCTTGGCCTCATGTCCCGCTCGTGCTGGATGCAGCAGAGTGCCACCTTGACCACCGTCTTCACCGCCTCCTCATCGTCTACAGCCACCGCCATGGCTACGTCCACCAACTCCATGTGCTCGCCTTGCGCCATCCTCTCCCGCAAGTTCCGCGCGATGTTCGGGTCAGGCGCTGCCGACGACGAGGGATCGAAGTTCCGGTGTCCGCCGATGAGCTCGAGAAGCGTCATGCCGTAGCTGAACACGTCAGACCTGTCCGACACCGCATTGACGAGCATCTCCGGCGCCATGTAGCCGAAGGTGCCCCTCCCGCGCGTGTTGATGACGCTGGTCAGGTCCCGGGTGATGCAGAGGGAGATACCGAAGTCGGAGACATGCGCGCGGAGGTCACCGTCAAGCAGGATGTTGCCCGGCTTGATGTCGAGGTGCAGGATCCGCCGGTGGCAGTCTTTGTGGAGGTACGCAAGCGCTCTGGCCACATCGACGGCGATGCACAACCTCTTTGGCCAAGTCAAGAGGCGCCTTTGCTCGTCACTGCGGTTGAAGATCCACCTGTCCAGTGACCCGTTCTCGAAGAAGGGGTAGACCAGGTAGAGGCCACCCCCATGCTGGAGGCCGTAGCCGAGGAGGCGCACAAGGCTGCGGTGGTGCACGTTGGCGATGATGGAGACCTCTCTTCTGAATTCTTCTTCGCCGGCCTCGGTGCGCCCACTGTGCATATGTATGCGCTTGACGGCCACGGCCGTGCCGTCATCAAGGCTCCCACGAAAGACCTGGGCGGAGGCGCCTCGCCCTATCCTGTTTCCGAAGTCTTGCGTCATGGCTTGGATTTCATCGCTTGAGAATTCCTTCGGCATGTCTCTTATGCGAAATGGGGTCTGTTGGACTTGGAGCTGAAGCACCGCCGCCGCTTCTAGTTGCCGTGCCGGTTCACGTGGCTCTGTCTCCGTGTGGGCATCAAGAGCATCGAGACATCGTCGGATCGCATCGAGCCATCGTCGGATCCACGGATAAAGCTTCCAGTAGTACCAGATGCAGTACGAGCATATAGCCACGATGTTGGCCCCGAAAATGAGATCGGTGCGAATATTGATGTGGGCAGACGAGCTGAGTAGGAAGCCAAGCAGAACAAGGACAAGAAGTCCACCGGAGATAACTTTCTCCTTCCGACCGGAGGAGTTGCAAATGTATAGGAAAGCAACGGCGTTGTAGGCTACCAACTGAATGAGTAGCCATACTTTCACACTGTTGTATAGATCCATTGGGTGGGGAAATAGATCTGGATAAAGAGGATTAGAACGATAAACACCATAGGTAGATGTAATCACAACCAACAGCATAGTTACAATTGCACCATGTAAGATGGTTCTCACAAGCTTCTTCAGCCTAGCCCTACAGTAGGGCAGGATAAAGCTAAGCCTCCAGACGCAATACGAGGATATAGCTACCATATTGGCCCAGGAAATGGTTTCTATGACATAACTGTAGCTGCCGGTTTCTTGAAATCCAAAGAGGAACACAGACATAACAAGTACAAGATATCCAGCAGAGAGAAACTTGTCTTGCCGACAGGAGGAGTTGTAGATGTATAGGCAGCCAAGGGCAAGGTACGCTACGATCTGAATCACCAGCGATGCTACGTAGCTATTATCGCCGCTAGGATAAAGATGAAGCTGGTAGGCAAACATGATCACAGAGAATAGGGTAGTTACCATTACAACATGTAAGATAGTTGTCGTCCATGCATTGCAGCATCGTTGGGAAGGATCGACAAGATCAGGGCTGGAGTCTTCTACGTCCGGCATGTTTATTGTACCTACTAGACTCTGCAGGCTGGAACTGGAAAGATGGAAGCGAAGAAAAAGCGCTGCGGAGATGAAAATCTGGGACGATAGAAGAGTCTACAAAGGGTTGAGAAGAAAAAGCCGCGTGAACTACAAACGACAAGGCATTGGAGCCAGGCAATTCATATGAAGATCCCAAAGCGAATGGGGCCCGGCCGGCCAACCAAAACATCGATTTCAAGGAGCGGCTAGACAGCCCGTGGAGACAGACCAAGTATGTACGACTGGGAAGTTCTTCGTCCATGGTCAGTTCAACGTATACACGGTACAAGTACACCCACTACGGGAGACTGTGTAGTTACTGAGTGCCCCGACAATTACCGAGTGTCAAAAGTCGGGCACTCGGAAAACAGTATTTACCGAGTGCCAACACTCAGAAAACATAAACACCCGGTAGTCTACCGCTTTACCGAGTCAGCACACTCGGTAACTTCAGACACTCGTTAAAACTACAAGTTTACCGAAGGGGCGCTCTCGGTAAAAACAGCCACTCGGTATTGAGGTGCCACGTCACCTAGGATAGCAACCGTGCGCCAAACGGCGTCACGGCATGACATGTTTACCGAGTGTTATGAGCATACACTCGGCAAACATCACGGTAACAACAGCTCCGCCCATCAAGCGCTCATAGCAAATAAAAAAGACCGAAAATGTTTACCGAGTGTCACACTCGGTAGAAGTATTTGCACTCGGTAATAATAAAGTTTTACCGAGTGTAAGTGCACAACACTCAGTAAACACTATCTTTTACCGAGTGTATTGGCGCAACACTCTGTAAAATTCAACCAAATTTCTTGTTTTTCCCTTCATTCTTTTTCCTCTATCCACATGATATTTAGTACTCCATTCCAAAATATGGTGTTTATTTCGATTTATTTACTATATTTCACAAAATTTTCATTCTTTATGAAAATTAGGTACATATCGTGTAAATTTAATTGTAATAATTAAAATCGAACTCGATAAATCACGAGATTGGAAGAATTAACATTGAAGCATACATCTATGTTATAGAAAAATTTTCATAACGTTTCGGAAGTATTTTTACATTCGTCGCTGCCGAACCGGTACATCTCCCAAAGAGACGCTAAACATTCACAATGACGAGTAGGATTTCTATTAAGAGTGAAATTCAACATTATGATTTGAACTTCGAATTTTTTAGATAGTAAATAGATGACATGAAATAGTTCATGTGAAAGTTTGGTGAATTTTAGGATTAAATTGGCATTTTTTCTTTTTTGTTTTGCATGAAATAATGGATACTTTTACCGAGTGTGACCTCAAACACTCGGTAAAGGTTAGCCACGACCCACCTGTCTGCCATAGTGGGCTGCCATGCTTCTGTTTACCGAGTGCCGTAGATCTGGGCACTCGGTAAACATGTACCAGGCCCACATGTCATTGGGCTGCGGTGCTTCTGTTTACCGAGTGCCGTAGATCTGGGCACTCGGTAAACATGTACCAGGCCCACATGTCATTGGGCTGCGGTGCTTGAGTTTACTGAGTGCCGTACATCTAGGCACTCGGTAAACAGAAGCATTCAACACTTAGCCGTTTCTCCCTCAAATCGTGCACAGACACACACACACACCGCACACGCCCGCGCATCCCCGCCGCACCGCCGCCGTCCCCCGCGCCGGCGCCTCCCCGCCAGCGCCGGCGCCTCCCCGCCGTCCCCCGCACTTGCGCCCGCGCCTCCCCGCGCCCGCGCCCGCGCGCTCCACGCCGACGCCGGCGCCTCCCCGCCGTCGCCGGCGCCTCCCCACCGCCGCGGCCGCCTCCTCCCCTCCACGCCGTCGCCAGCGCCTCCCCGCTGTCGCCGGTGCCTCCCCACCGCCGCGGCCGCCTCCTCCCCTCCACCACCGCCGCCACCGGGCGGTCCCCCACAGCCGCCGCCACCGGGGGAGGGCGGTCACCTGCCGCCACCACGGGACTGCCGCCGCCGCGGCCGCCTCCTCCCCTCCACCACCGCCGCCATCGGGCGGTCCTCCACCGACGCCGCCACCGGTAAATGCCCTAAGCCACCATATTTTCCTTTTTTCGAGTTATGACTATATGCATTTGTGCAATCTCTTTCTTGTTTCATTTTTTCTTGTATCTTGCTACTTTTGGTTTTGATGTTTTCTCTCAGTAGGGGGGCAATCCTTCCTGCCCCCTCCAAAAAAAAGGCATAGGAAAAGTCATTCACGTTACACTTGGTTCAAAACTAATTACAGCATATTCATATTTTGTGGCCAACAAAAAGGAAGCCTTCCCATTATCAATATTCATTCTTAGTAATTAAAAAAAATTACATCTATAATTAAAAAATAAGACAAGCCTGCACTGGCAAATGTATATTATTGCAAAGCATAAAAAAAGAGAGGAAATGCCTGCCAACAATCAATATAGCAGTCAAGGTATACTTGAATTATTTGGCAAATAAACCATGTGGATAAAGTCATTTTGTGATTCCACACTTTCTGTTAGTATGCTAGAATGTAGGAAAAAAAAGGAGAAAAATGGATCTAGCATAAGACTATAGCAGAGATAGCGTACCGCATCCATCAAGCGTTCCAATGGGGTCAGCATTACTGATGCCATAGCAGTTAGATATCTCCAATTCTCCAGAAAAACTCCTGTTTTGTTTCACCAACTTTCCTTGCCTGTCATTGATTATTTTGGCCCCATTCTCACCATTGCTATGGCCAAAATCATTAGCATTTCGATGCCCAGGGTAATCAGCAGGGTGCAAAAGGGATGAAGATTGTGGAGGCAAGGAAGTAGTATCCCGAGCAGCAAGAGTGGCAAAGATGGAGCGAGATGGTAGGAGAAAGTAGAATTTTATTCCAGCAATCTCAATGAGGTCCTGAGAATTCAATTTAATAGGGACACTACCTGGGAGATAAGAGACCTCCCGAATGGTGCATCCATTTCTTCCAATGACTTTAATGGCAAAATGGTGGAGTTTAAAGTCATAGAATATACATTCATGGCAACGGGAAACTCGTTGGCTTCCGCATTCATATTTTGAGAGATCAAAGTCTACAGTATAGCTTTCAGTGTTGCGCCCCAAGATGACTGAATAAGTTTGTATAAAGTACACAAAATTTTCACCCTGAAGCTTGGCAAAACCAGGCACCTTTTGACTCTGGCCAATAGATGTCACTGCAGAATTTGAGGCTGCCATCTCTGGTGTTCCTGGTAGTCAAAGAAAACATTATGTGTTTACTTTCAGTTTCTTGTATGGAGTAAATAGGTTATTTGTTAAAATACAGTATGAATGGATTATATTAGCTGAATTGCATTATATGTCTATGCAGTCTCTTGCTAGACAGCTAAGGTAATGATGTTAGATGAACTAAACATTGTAAAAACATACTGATATGAGAAAAGGGTCCAAAACAACAAATTTATGCTATTAGAGAATACACTGGAGGTAACTACAGAAGTAGACTTTTTGCTTCCTTCAAATCATTCCACATAAGACATAGTGCACAGTACAAATGAAACCAATTTTCACTGTGACTTTAATATAGTTCAGTAATGTCTTTGATTTCACGAAGATACAGTTTTGGGGAACAAAAGTTCCATATTTTGTTCCAATATCTATCAGTGCTATTGATAAAAATATAAGATTATGTGTGCAATTACACTATGCTTCTTAGATCCAGACAGATACCGTGACGCTTGTATTTCCAAGTGTCTGGCCGTACGTTGCCTTATTGTGTTTTGAAGGGTAACAACTAACAGCTGACAACATTATTTTCCCCTATCATAATGTGTGGATCAACCTCTAACAAGGTAAAAGATGAATGCCTTTCAAAAAATGGCATGGCCCTAAAATTATATGTTAATAGCAACTCTCTATATCAAGATTCAAAAACAGAACCGTTGAAAAAATGATATATCAAAGTAATAATGTAAAAATACATGAAGGACCACAGTTAGCCTGTGATTTTGATTATTGATAGTGATGTCTACACAATAGCCTTGATGGTTGTGAAGCAAGGAGAGAAATAATATATACTGTACAAATCTTTTTGAACAAAAATGATGGGCTACGAGACCATATGAACAAATCTTTTCGATAGTGATGCCTGCACAATAGCCTTGATGGTTGTGAAGCAAGGAGAGAAATAATATATACTGTACAAATCTTTTTGAACAAATCCCGCCCGAGGCATACAACAACCCGAGTGTGCACAGGCGCCTCAGCGAGTACACGGCGATGGCGAGAGAGATCCATGGGTCAGAATTTGATCCGAGCACCGCTGACCTCGAGGGTGACATCGTCATGAGGTTGGGACCAGGTAAGCCACACGGGCGGTACTATATGGGCAACAGCACCATAGACACGGCCAACACTCAGACACTCGCCCAGATTAGAGCCCGGAGCACGAGTTCGAGTCCGGCCATACGCCCACGCTCACAGCCCCAGGTGGTAGCACTCCAGGTTAGTTCTGTTGCATTCGTTGTCCATTCATTTTCTACTCGTTCTTTATTTGCATTCTAACTATGTGATAAATAATTGTAGGCCCAGATTGAAGCCCTGCAGGAGTCACAACAGGCCTCACAGAGCCAGCTTCAGGCCCTCGAGCTGTCGCACCAGGCTGAGTTGGCACAGGAGAGGGCGCGAGTGCAGGCCCAGCTTGAGGCCTTCCAGCAGGCGCACAAGGACAGGTACGAGTATATGGCCCGTTTTTCTCAGAGCATGGGCCAACCTCCACCGCCTCCGCCGCCGCCGATGATACCGTTGGTGCCTCCACCTCCGCGCGACGGCACTCCTGTGAGTCACTTAGATGCACTCTTCACTTTCGTGTCATATAGAGCTACCTTCGACTTATACCTTAGTTTGACCTACCATAGCTTAGACCTTAGAATTTGCTTTGATCCAGATAACTCACATGTGCAATCTCATTCTAGGGACCTTCTACAGCTGGATCGAACAACGATATGCAGGGTGATCAAGACCTGGACTTGACTCCGTTTCTCCGCAGGCCTCCGACCATGTGACAGGCCATCCGACCTTGTTTGATGGGTTTGTATGTTGAACTGTGGACTTGGTTGAACTTTGTGGACTTTGGACATATGTTGATGGTGTTTGTGGACTTTGCATGGTGCTTGTCGACATATGTTGGTTATTGTGAGTGGATGTGACATTTGTGGACATATATGTGATATATATTGCCTATCTGTCATGTTATTATAATTTCCTGTGATTTTGTTGCTTATTGTGACTGGATATGCACTGAAACAAACAAAAAAAATTCTGTGGACATATTTTACCGAGTGTAGCACTCGGTAAAACAGAGATTCTGTCAGTTTTACAGAGTGTAGCACTCGGTAAAACAGCGAACAGAACCAAATTGGTTCTGATTCTGTGAATTTTGCCGAGTGTGCCATTTTTTACCGAGTGCCGCGTCCCCACTCGGAAATATTTGACTACTTTTTACCGAGTGGGAACACTCGGTAAACATTATTCCTGAAGTTTATTTGCGGAATTGTTTTAATCACGAAAATGGTTATTCTTTTACCGAGTGTTAGGAGCTACACTCGGTAAACATTATTCAAAAAATTTATTTGCGGAATTGTTTTAATCACGAAATGCTAATTTATTTACCGAGTGCTGCTAGTGACACTCGGTAAACGTCGCCGTTAACGGTCAGTTTGGAGGATGACGATCGTCAAGTCATAATTGTTTACCGAGTGTCATTGTAGCACTCGGTAACTCTCTGCTCCGAGTGCGCCGATATTAGACACTCGGTAAAATAACTTCACCGAGTCGTTGTTTGCCGAGTCCACTTTACCGAGTGTGGCACTCGATAAAGAGTTTGCCGAGTGTGTAGCACTATTTGCCGAGTGTTACTCACACTCGGTAAATACACAGTATCCCGTAGTGACCATCACCCCCGTTCGTTGGATCGTATCAGCCATGATAGTGTTTTTCACTCACAATAAAACAGCATCAGCCGATTTATAAGCCACAGAAATGATAAAGCGAACATGGTGTATTTGTACCGTGTATACATTGAACTGACCGTGGACAAAGAACTTCCCAGTCGTACATACTTGGTCTGTCTCCACGGGCTGTCTAGCCGCTCCTTGAAATCGATGTTTAGAGGTAGTTGAAAATAACAACTGTCTTTAGAAATGGGTTTCCAATTATGAGTGTTGTTTTCAGCCGTCTCTACGACTCAATTTTTTTTAGAGGCGGCTGTTGTTCCTAATTAACCATTTCTAGCCACCTCCAAAAATCTCTTTTTTGCCCATATTGAAAATTCTAAATTCTAAATACACATATAAAGTCTTATATATAATGTATATATAGGGAAATTATTTCCTATTATTAGGGTGTAGTTATTCTGATGTGTACATCTCCAGATTCATGGTGAATATGACCCGATGAAATGTACGTAGACAGAGTATGTGATCATGTTAAACCATCTAGAGTAGTATGTATGTCAAGTATGCACTATAAATATACACGTATATATGTATATTCAGATGAGGAGAAATCATCACATGAATTGGCCCTATTCGTTTCTCTTATAATCCGTCTTTTTCAACTTGTTTTTTTCAGCCGGAACAGTATTTTTCTCTCACAACAAATCAGCCAGAACAGTGTTTCAGCTTGTTTTTTTTAGCGAAGCGAACGGGGCCAATATATATACTAATATAATAATAATAATGTGTTACATCAAATGCACACTGTTTTCAGCAACCTAAGTCTTTTGTTGTATATAAACGTGACAGTCGAGAAGTCTCAACCAATCAGCTTGATGTCCTATCACGGACGATGGATCCTGGTACTCGTCGTTCTTGTATAGTTGTATATGACTTTGTTCAGTAAAAACAGACCGAGGTCCCCGACGACATCTAGGAGATTGTCATTATCTACTTCCTTGCCCTTAAAATCTAGGTCTTTATGCCACTACAAGAAAACATAGTTTAAAATGATGGGTTCAAATAATAACATGTTTGCGCTGCCAACTCAAAATTTGTCGGCTTAGTCCTTCAAAGGTGTTCATAGGAGTAGGGTTTGCATACGTGTGTTCATAGAGTTGACACTACTACACTCGGACCTTTCACGACCACGTCGTAACCCCAATCGCAGTCCAATTTCGGTCTCGACAGTAAGCTGTCGGCAGTGATGGTCATTGCCCTCACCGTCGGCATTTGGGACCGACTGCGGTGTACAATACATAGCCGTTTTGGCTAATGATCCATCCGTGATAAGGTCCTTACTTCCGTCGCATTGGAGCATGACCCATCTATGTGGGTATGCACTAACACCGCCGCATTGGCAAATAATTCGCCTGTGTGGAGGCTATCATCACTGTTGTCTGGGCATATCAACCGCCTGTGTAGTGGTCACGACACCGTTGCCTTATACTTCGACCCAACTGTCTACCGTGCAGGTTCATTGTCGCTTCGACGGCCGAGACGTCTGTAGAGGTAAACATCACCATCGCTTCAGCGTATGAACCGTCAATACAAAGGTCATGGTTACCGTCGACTTGCACCACGATCCGCCTTTGATGATCGTTTAGTCAGTGTCAGGTTACTGAACCATTTAGCGGTGATACACTTTTGATCCCTGCCGCATAATACATATAGTGACGGTGTTGGACGTTTGTACCACAAACGGCGGTGGTGATAACAAAACAATAAAATAGCGTACTGAACACAAAGCATACATATATAATCATTACATCCATAAACCATGTTCTTACAATAACAATGGACGCTTACCATAATGTCTTTCTCAACTGATTTTCTAACACAAGCGGTACATAGATTGCAAACTAAAGGTAATGATCTCTACAGACTTACATAACAAAATGATGTTGTTGTGCCCCGCCTATGTGGCACTCCTGCTTGCTAGGCAAAAATGAATATAATTAGTCTATCCATCGGATTGGTAGCCAATGCACCATGGAACCACTCTTCTTCCTCCCATAGCTAATGCAGGAAAATTGTTCAAAAGCACTCAGACTCAACCTGCACAAAGCAACAGAATTAATGATATTAAACACACCATTCCTTTAGTTACCAAGCCCAAATTGACCTATATATAGAATCAAAACAACTACCTACCTAAACAAACAAAATACAATAAATGCACCTTTACTGCTCTACTAATGACTCCATGAACAAGGGAATATAAGAAAGATAGTGAGGTCCGTTGATACATAGACTCTAGGTATGTCTAGGACAGCGCATGACCCGTGTAGGGAGGACATGAAGTTTTATGTGGTTTATGTCATATGCAAGCAGTGTTCTGTCCTCTCCAACAAGGAAAATCAAATTCTATTCAAGGTGAACTGCAATCACTCTGTACTCCGCATGACAAACCTCATAACCAAGGTCAATATTGTTCTGTCTAAATATCTCCAGCGTGGTCACCGTATGCTTCAATGTCCATCTATTACTATCATAGTCTTCAAGGATCCAGATTAAAAGCTGAGTCATAGTGTAAATATCAGCAATACAAAAACATGATTGATCTCGGGCTTCATGGATGGAGATTGCATCACCACGTGGCTTTTGTATTTTCATCCATATCTTTCTGTCCATATCAACAGCAACGATCTGAGAGAACTCGAGACAGTGCATAAAACCATTAAGAAACAGACTTCTCGCATATGTGGATACTATAATACCGTCGCCCCATTTAAATTCTTTAAAGATCCAAGCTGCACTCTTAGATGAGTAGATGCTCACACCTACGGATTCACCCTCCCTCATCTTCCCCTATTTAAACACATGGAAGTGCGAGGAGACTGTCGGATCGAACCCCATGCGAGCCTCGCCACAAGAACGGAGGTTATCCGACAGTAGCAACCATTTGTTAGTCGCCAGATTGCAGACAACATAGCGACACCCAAAACACAAGTAGAGGATGAGGCCGCTGCAGCAATCCGACACGACGACATCATGAATGGGGAAGGGCAAGAAGGACAAGGAGGGGTGTTCACCGGTGATGCTGGTGAAGTGGCGTTTGCCTTTCTAGGTGTGATAGAAGAATCTGACAACAATCTGGGGCAGCTCCTTTCGGTACTCAGCGTCCGAGATGAGGTGGTTCCAGGAGCGGCTGTGTCGATAGAATATCATCGGCAGTCCACCGAGGGGTATCCTGCGATGGTAGATTTGTCGGTGGGGGTGCGCATAATCAGGAACCGGATGGTGACACATGGCGTAGAGACAGCGATTTAGACAGGTTCGGGCCTTCTGATCGACGTAATACCCTACGTCCCGTGTCTTTGGTGTATTGTATTGATCTGTATGTAGATCCGATCTGATGGATCGTGTCCGCTAGGGGACCCCTGCCTCTCCTTATATAGTCTGGAGGGACAGGGTTACAAGTAAAGTAGCCTATTTGGTACTATACAATGTCTTGCGGTGCACGCTGAGCAGCGCCGTACACGCCTTGATCTTGTGAGCCGAGCCACCTTTGATGGTGCGGCCCATGTCTTGGGGGCCATACCCCCACAGCTAGTCCCCGAGCCTAATAGTAGGTGACATAGTCACGTGGTGCCAGGGTCATAAAGTAGAAAACCAGCCGAGCTGGCAGCCAGTCCCCGGGCGTAGCCTCGAGATGAGAACAAGCACATTCACCGCAAGGTGAAGTGTGCCCACATAGTCCCTGAGCCTACTGGAAGATGAAGAATGAATCTTGTAGCAGGGTCAAAGGAAAAGAAGTCTGAAAGCTTACCGACGTCGTCTGACATGCGCGTATCAAGACCCCAGACATGCTGCCCAAGATCAGCACCCTGATTCGAATAGCATGGAGCAGCTTGATAGCACACTGATGAGACATAGCAAGATCTGAGCACCAAGGAGTTCCCGGCGTAGCCGGTGATGTCCGACCACCCAAGGAGTTCCCGGCGTAGCTGGTGATGACCGAGCACCAAGGAGCGAGGAGTCCCCGGCGTCGCTGGCGATGACTGAGCACCGAGGAGCGAGGAGTCCCTAGCATAGGCGGCGATGTCTGAGCACCGAGGAGCGAGGAGTCCCTAGCATCGCTGGCGATGACCGAGCACCGAGGAGCGAGGAGTCCCTGGCGTCGCTGGCGATGACCGAACATCGAGGAGCGAGGAGTCCCTGGCATCGCTGACGATGACCGAGCACCGAGGAGTGAGGAGTCCCTGGCGTCGCTGGCAATGACCGAGCACCGAGGAGTGAGGAGTCCCCGACATCGCTGGTGATGTTCGAGCAGCAAGGATTTCTCAACGTAGCTGGCAATCTCTGAGCACCGAGGAGATAGGAGTCCTCGACGTAGGCGGCAATGTCCGAGCACCAAGGAGTCCCCGGCGTCACTAGCGATGACCGAGCACCGAGGAGCGAGGAGTCCCCAGCGTCGCTGGCGATGACCGAGCACCGAGGAGCGAGGAGTCCCTGGCGTCGCTGGCGATGACCGAACACCAAGGAGCGAGGAGTCCCTGACGTCGTTGGCGATGACTGAGCATCGAGGAGCGAGTAGTCCCCGGCGTAGGCGGCGATGACCGAGCACCGAGGAGCGAGGAGTCCCCGGCATTGCTGGCGATGACCGAGCACCGAGGAGCGAGGAGTCCCCGGCGTCGCTCTCGATGACTGAGCACCGAGGAGCGAGGAATCCCCGGCGTAACCGGCGATGTTCGAGCAGCGAGGAGTTCCCAGCGTAGCTGGCGATCTCCGAGCACCAAGGAGCGAGCAGTCCCCAACGTAGGCGGTGATGTCCGAGCACCGAGGAGCGAGGAGTCCCCGGCATCACTGGCGATGACCGAGCACCGAGGAGCGAGGAGTCCCTGGCGTCGCTGGCGATGACCGAACACCAAGGAGCGAGGAGTCCCTGACATCGCTAGCGATGACTGAGCACCGAGGAGCGAGTAGTCCCCGGCGTAGGCGGCGATGACCGAGCACCGAGGAGCGAGGAGTCCCCGGCGTTGCTGGCGATGACCGAGCACCGAGGAGCGAGGAGTCCCCGACGTCGCTCCCGATGACTGAGCACCAAGGAGCGAGGAATCCCCGGCGTAACCGGCGATGTTCGAGCAGCGAGGAGTTCCCGGCGTAGCTGGCGATCTCCGAGCACCGAGGAGCGAGCAGTCCCCAACGTAGGCGGTGATGTCCGAGCACCGAGGAGCGAGGAGTCCCCGGCGTCACTGGCGATGACCGAGCACAGAGGAGCGAGGAGTCCCTGGCGTCGCTGGCGATGACCGAGCACCGAGGAGCGAGGAGTCCCCGGCATAGGCGGCGATGTCTGAGCACCGAGGAGCGAGGAGTCCTCGGCATTGCTGGCGATGACCGAGCACCGAGGAGTCCCTGGCGTAGGCGGCGATGTTCGAGCACCGAGGAGTCCTAGGCGAAGCTAGCGAGGTCCGAGCACCGAGGAGTCCCCGGCGTAGCTGGCGACATCCGAGCGGTGAAGTGTGCCCACTTACTCCTCGAGCACGAAGAAACCGAGCGCTGAGGAGTCCCCGGCGTAGCTGACGATGAAGCACGAGCGACGAACAGTCTGGTCAACTGGTCGGCGGCGAAGTGAGCATTGAGTAGAAGCGACCGGCAAACAATCCGATCAACTGGTCGGCGATAGAGTCCATGAACCGAGTGGTCTGACCAGTTGATCGGTGGAGAAGCCCGAGCACCAGGTGATTCGATCACCTAGACGATGATCCTGCAATACAAACATGTAGAACGGGTAGTACATGATGTAAAAATGAATGAACTCTGGAGAAAAATCAGCAATGGTGATGAAACGGCTTATGCAGTTCGGCGATCAGTTGGCGTGAAAATATATTTATGTTTAATATAAACCGTTCGAGCAGTTAGTGTGTAGCTGAGTCTCCAGCCCTAGCTAGCCCATAGTCTATAACGTCGAGCGCGGAGCCCGTGCACGTGTAGGAGGAATAGGCGTGACCAAGGAGCCGCTGCCAACCACGCATAGCGCAGAGCATGGAGTCCGTAGCACGTGTAGGAAGGAGCCGAAGACAGGGCCGTCTCTGGAGGCGTCCGAGCATCAACGCGACTGTTCCGGGGCTCGGAAAATCGTTTGGAGAGCAAATATGGAGAAAACGGCTTGGAGAAATATTATGGCGATATACGGAGATTGGAGAATATTTATAAAAATATTAAAGCGTGACTTAGCTTTGGACGGAGCGTCTGGTCAGCGGCGTACGACGTTATCTGGTCGGCGACGCAGGCAGATTAGGTACAGAGAGATCGTTGTCGTAGCCGCATTCAATCTGGTCGGAGAAGCGATGTTGCATGGCGCTTTGATAGACGGTCGAGCGGAGTAGTCGGCGTGTCACGATGTCCGAGTAGATGGATATGGCTCGAACGGCTTGATGCGTGCGTCGTCTTTGTATTCGCCGCTGGAGTAGATAAATCCATGGCCCTGACGCTAAGTACATGCAACGTATATGCATGAATACATGCAACTCCTGAGTACACACTTGCAGCTGCACAAGGAGCGGACACTGAGGCGGCGGACGATGAGGACCAAGACATGGTCTGTGAGGATGCCCACTCCCTTCATCTTGTTGGGGACCTCCTCATCTTGACAAGGATCTGCTGGAGCGGCAGACACACACTAATCAGATGGAAGCTTGCTTCCTACGTACATGAGTGAAGAGAGAAATAAAAATCCAAGAAACATGGATAAGGGAAGTGCGAAAGCATTAACCTTGCGTTTGGATCTTGCAGCAGTGAGCTCGAGCGGACACGATAGTGAGTACCACCTTGGTCACCGGTGGATCTGTGTGGGCCAGTGAGGCGTACTGGTGCTGCGGCGCAGAGCACTGGATTGTTGGCGGTGAGTGGCAGTGATGGGAATAGTAGCACTGAGGAGGAGGCAAACAGGGTGGAGAAGTGGCGGTCTTTGTCAGTTAAAGTAGGAGCTGCGGGAATGCAAATTTGAGCGAAACTTTGTAAATACGCGCGGGAGACTTGGGCGGTCTTGGAATATGACGATAGCGGTGCCATATTGAGTTCTTGACAGTCTGGAAACGGTGATGAAGGCTGCCAGCGGTGGTGGTTGTGTGTTACGAATATCACCTAATGACGGACGTGACATACAGTCGCAAAATCTAAGGTGCTCGGAGGCTACCATCACACTACCGCTTCCCCATCACACAAAATAAACATCGCACCAAAGATAAGGAAGATCCCAAAAAATACATAAGTTAAGAACATTTCATATTTCATCTAAATAAAACATACATATTCTACGCTAAAAATTCAGTACATACAATAAAAATCCTACTACAAGACTAGCTTCAGCGGGATGCGGATGACCCTCCATCGGGCCTTCTGCCGGGCTTGTAGTAGAGGCCCTTTCCCATGCGGCGCTCGGTCCGCTTTGTTAATTAAAATATAGTTAGTTTCATTTGGTGATAGGAACTACGTAGTAACTTAAAAATTGAAAGAAGGTTGATAAAAAAACATCATCACACAGAGTTATTTCTTCAGTACCTTCTTCTTGCGCACTTCCTTGTCGGCCCTATTGGCCGTGTGGTGCTTGTCCCTGCGAGCCTTCATCGCCTAATTGCCGCCACAGTCCCCAACTCCACCAAGCTCGCGGTTGCAGGCCATGGCGTCATTCCTTAGGATATACTTGGCCAAAGCACTATGCTCTGGCCCAGATATCTCGTCGCCTCTGCGAGACTTCCCATTGGCGTGCTGCAACAACTCGTGAAGACTCCATGATGGCACTTTCTTACCACGGCAAAAAGGACACACAAAGGTGCCCACGCCATGACCATGAAACTTGACACCTCCATTGGAGAGGCCGAGTAGGATCTCACTCTCCTTCTCTTTGAATTCATCCTCGTCTGAATATGAGTTTTCGCTCTCGGAGTCACTGTGGCCTTCCATGCTTGCGGAGAAAGTGGAAGAAAGAAAGAGGAAGATCAACTGTAAAATTTGGCAAGTTCAGCGTGGAGAAAGCAACACATCGCACCCCCTTCTTATACGAAGCAATGGCGATGATTCACATGGCAACGTTGACTTCCCTAGGCGCATATTTCACGTTGCCTCGCCTCGCAGCGTACTCAATGCGTCCATTCAATGGCGACCATTCGCATGGCAGCGTCGAGTTTCAAGGCACGTATTTCACGTCGCTTGGCCTGGCAGCGTACCCAAAGCGTTCAATAACATTGGAAAAGGAACCACCACAATGGTCATCAATTAGGAGTGTGATTCACATGTAAGAACACGCCATACCCAACAACGATGTTGTGGGCTACGCCATCGAGATTGCTCCAACGTCCAAGATCAAGTGGCACAGTGCACTACGTGGCCGGATGATACTCTTTACATAACCGGGAAACAAGTTCGTCACAATAACTATTCCTCAATCAAATTACTCCCAAAAAAACTCCTCAATCAATGTACATCGCGTCGTCCACACGCTGCACCTCCATCCACGCCGGCAATCATGGCGGTGAGGCGGCACCCTATGTCGTTGACGACGCTCCCTACCGAGGTGCAAATTGAGATTGCCGGCCACCTCTCTGTGACCTCAGAGTGGCCCATGAATGACCTCCATAGCCTATAGGCTTCGTGCTCATCCATGCGTCACATCTGTGGTGACCCCACCATCGGTCGGCACGTGGCAGTGGATCGGTGCAGATGCGGGGCGAGGTTGTCGAATGACCGCGTCAACTACTTCGCCCTCCTTACTAGGCTGACCCAAGTTGGCAACCTGAAAGGCTTGCTTGCTCACCGAGATACAAACCATATTAATGGAAAACCACAGCCCCTGGCAATGCCTCGATTATCTCACCCGTGCTGCCAATGGTAGGCACAATATGGTGGACTATCTGGTCGCCATATTCCTCTATAGACACAATGGCAGTGCTGGCGACGACAACACTGCTAGGCGGTACATAAGACAGGTCGAGGGTGAGGAAGAATTACGGGTGGCGGCTGCGGACCAACGAGCAGGCGGCTAAGCAACCAGGGGTTTCGGCTGTGACATGAGGCGGCCATGAACGTGATCCACCAAACGATGTGGTGGCACAACAAGTGGCTGTCGCCGTCGCTGGCATAGGTGTGCGGCGATCTTCCATGCTGAGGCAGCGACTGCGGCATTCCAAAATTATGGGAACAAAGGACTCTATTTTGCGGCGGGGACTGTAGGCTTGTCGCGAAATTATTTTGTTTAGGAAGGCAATTGGAATAGGAAACTAATTCACTCTTTACATGCGAGAGTGAATTAGTTAGGTTTTGATTTTCTGTTGTGAGAGTAAATAGGAAACTACTCCATAATTCATTATAGGTGTTCTACTATAGTACTATTCATGCTACTAACGCTGAATCACCGTTTGAAACGGCGACGGGAGCTATCAACCACCAAGAATTGATGTGTAATTCCTGTTTCATCACATAACAGAGTTCATCCGATCAAGTCTCATGTTACATTTTTGTGAGGAATTAAATTAAAAGCCAAGCAGAAGACGGTACACATGACCACGTCCCTCTATTAAAAGCCAATCAGAGGAGCCATTGGTTTTGAAATGTTATTGTAACACCACCGTAACACATGTGTGCACCAAATAAATAATTCAATTTGTAAACAAAATAGAGATGGCACACTAGTTTAACTGAAATAATGACAGCATCCATCGTTGAGGAAATTAACATGTGTATAGGTAAGCAAACAACATTGGTCCATTTAAAATGCATGACAGAGAGATACATCAAATGCAACTTTATTTACTGCTCTGTTATTAATCCAAGATAAAGGGAACACAAGGAAGATAGTATGGTCTATAGATAAACTCTTTTATAATGCTACAAATACAATACCGAAACACCCGGGCAGGGATGACATGAACATTATGCGGTCCATGTCATATGCGGTGATTGTTCTACTCTCTCCAGCAAAGAAAATAAAATTCTATTCTGGGTGAACTATAATCACTGTGTAGTCGTCAACACAATTCATGAAACCAAATTTAATATTAATCCTCCAAACAGGATTTCCGTGCTGACCGTATGCTTTATTGTATAATTATTAGTACCATAGTCTTTAAGGATCCAGATTGAAAGCTTGGAATCATTGGGACCACCAACAGTATATACACACAAGTGACCCTGAAATTGATGCATGGAGTGTTGAAGACCACTAGGCCTATCAATTTTCCTCCATGTGTTTCCCTCCATATTCACAGCAAATATCGCAGAGTACCCCCCAGAGTCCCCCATAATGTGCAGACAACCGTTAAGAAACACACTTGGTGATCTTGAAAATGTCACATCAGTCTCCTCGCCCTATTCAGATTCCTTATAGATCCATACTGCAGTTCAGATGAGTAGATCTCCACACCTACGCACAAACCATCGACATCCACATATTCAATCACGTGGAAGTGCGAGGAGGCTGTCGGATCGAATCCCAAGAGAGTCTCACCAACAGAATGACCAACATCATGGGTGCTAGGTGGCAGTATATTAAACTTCTAGGTCATTGGATTGCAGATGACATAGCGGTATCTAGCAGCCCCAAGGAACCAACATAGGATGAGGCCATAGCAGCTGAGACAGCTACACATTGTCCTTGTGGAAGGGCAAGAAGGACAAGTCGGGGGGTATTCACCAGTGATGCTGGTGAAGTTTCGCTTGCCGTTCTCGGTGTCGTAGAAGAAGCTGGCCATAGTCTATGGCAATAGTTGATGGTTGTTAGAGATGAGGCACTTCTAGGAGCGATAGACACTTTTGTAGGAGCATAAGGAGTGGCCGAGAGGTGCCAGAGAATGTCGAGAAGGAGATCGTCTATGAGGCTGGCCACTACATTCCTCTTGTTGGGGGCCACCTTCATTTCAAAGAGCCTACGACAAAGATTCATTCCTTACTAACAAGATCTAAAGAGGAAAATAATCCAACAAAGATCATTAGTGAAGTGCGAAAGCATACCCTTGCCTTTGGATTTGGCGGCGTCATGGCGTGAGGCGTGCAATGGTTCACACAAATTGCGAGAGAAATAATACGCCGGTTGTGCGAGAGGTGGTGGCGGCGTGGCACGAGGCATGCAATGGTTCACATAAACTGGGAGAGAGGAACAATGCGCCAACCTTAAGATGGAGAAGTGAAAGTACTACGGGGTAATATTGGTGATGCAACTGTGTTGTGGGTAGTTGGGAAATGGGAAAATAACTCACGCTGAATTTACTACCGCCGGTAGACCAAACAGTCGTGTAGGTCCAGTGGCTAGAACGCCTATCCCAATCGGCTCGGCTTTTCTTACGATGGAGAAAATACCACTTCCGCATCCATTGTTAACCCGTGGGTGGCAGAAGTTTCAACGGCCGGTTTCCTTCCTACGAAGCCTCCCTATCGTTCCAACCGGCGGTGAAAGTATGACACCGTCACTTCTATCGCTACAGCTATGAAAGTGGCGATAGTGATAAATCAATCTATAGTAGTGTGAGTGTGTGTGTGTGTTTTGGGCATCTACGTTGTACTGTGTATTTCTCAAAAAAAACTTACAAGATACCACAACACTAACATATAACATCACATGTGTGTCATTATATATTCACTTACACTATTGAGAGTCAATCGGTATATGTAACTAACCCACAGATGAAATGTCGAGAAATGTACTTTTTTCGAGCAACAATCAGTTGGTATAAGTAATTTACTTATACCATCAAACTATCTGTCGGTATAAAGTAGTTAAAAGGCCAACCTTCAGTCCATATAGGACCTTGGCTATTGAAAGGGCCATATGTTTTGTTGGTCTATAAACCCTAAATCTTACCGTAACCCTGCTCGTCCCAAATTTTTAGCTTCTTCATGCGCCGCCCCTGCCAACTCCTAGTGCCTCCTCCACCAAAATCTTCCAACAACCGCCCAACTCGTATATGAATCCAATCCTGGCATCATGCCCAAATCCCTCGTGCTTGCCCTACTCCATTGTGCCATCACCCTCTAACTCCCTCCCCATCCCCTCTCTGAATTGAGCATGTCACCAAAATACCTCGCGCCCACCAATTCTATTGTGTCGAGCTGCGATTGCGCCACCTCCTACCCAAGCCCATTCCCCCTGTCCAATTCAAAGGAAGAAGGTGCCCACTCCCACCACACATCTTCCCTAGGATTGCTTCTGCAAGAACAAGGGCAACACCAACTTCCCCAAGATTAGCACAACGCTTACACCTCTCAATCTCTCTCTTGATTTCCTCCATTATAAGAACTCTCGATTGAACATTCCTAACACAAAGAACAACACTGCTAAACGTAGAGGTCAAAGGCCCAAACAAGGATAAATCGCTCATGTTCTAAGTGCTTTGAGTGCTTAAGCCACTGGGGTACACACATAGACCCACGTCAAACAACCCGATGATTGCCATGTTTTTGGACCCACGACAGCTGGTGAGCTAGGTACGTAGGGGGCAGCGTCAGGTGTGATCACAACCCTTCGGTGGTTCAAGCCAACATCCTCATCGACAGAGCTAGAGGCATTGCCCTTGAAGGCAACATACTCTTCTCCAATGAGATCATCTCTGCTGGTAGTGCCTTCACCCCACTATAGTCTCAGCTTTGGGAGTCTATACTATGCGTTGATCACAGTGGTGAACTCCATCTCTTCGGGGAAACCTTGTTAGAGTACATCGAGTCCCTGATGTCGTTCCTCCTGTAGGCCTCCTGCGCGTCGACCTGGAGGTGCTTTCCCATAAGATCCACCTCAGTCTTGGCCCAAACCCCATCGTGATGAAGCGTCATCAAATGTTCTATACACTAGCGAACATTCAACATCATATCGTCACGGGAGAAGGGCTACCGCCAGCCCCCCCCCCCCCCCCCCCCCCCCGCTTCTGGTGCATACTTCTAGGTCGAACCGGAGCAGTCCACGAGCCGAGAGGCACCATGCAATGTTTTCTTCTCGGGCGCTTCTAGACAAATGCGTCTCTGATAGGCCCTCTCACAGACGTGGTCTAGACATAACTCATTTGTGATAAGAGTCATCACAGACGCATTTTAATCATATGCATCTATGGTGACTCTTATCACAGACGTGTTCTGTATATACGCGTTTGTCGCCTTTTACATAGACACGTATGTGATAAGAGATATCAGAATTCTAACGCGTGTTTACGCGTTTGTGATTTGCGGTCACCACAGACGTGTTATGGGAGATGTGGCAAATCCACGTCTGTAATGTGCATTTAGACATGTCTGTGATTAGCTTTTTTTACATAGTGGCGGTGATGGAACCTTCGAGCCAAAGGCCGAAGGCAAAGGCCAAAAAGGGGGAATGGCCAAAGGCCTCCAAAAGGACCTTCTACAGTCGCCTAGTTGAGACTCACCAGGACGATTGGGAGGCAGCCTTCGTCCCGGCAGCCCTCAGAACTAGTCTGATGGACCAACGAGCCTGGTGGTGGCTCGACAAAGACCCATCACCCAAGTCAGTGGGCTTAGGGTTTGGGGGCTTCTCATCCCCTCTCTCTCATCTCTCACATCTCACCCTACATCGTCTCTCACAGCTCACCTGGCGGTGGCGCCTCTCTCTCTCTTTTGTCTCCCACTGCTCTCTCGGCATGGCATCGACGGAGGCAGTCACTTCTGCACACGCCCGATGGTGGACGTCGCGCATGCTCGGCATTGATCCGCGGCGGTGATCGTGTCCCTAGCCACTGATCGTGTGCCCCACCGATGGCGGGGCTTCGATCCACGGTGACTAGGCATCAGATTCGGCACTGGGTGCTTAGATCCAGCGTTGGGAGGTCGAGGACCGAGCTCCGGCGGCTGCGTTCGCGCACACCTGATAGCAGGGTGGTGGAGGTGTGCACCAGGTGGTGGAGGGCCCACGCACCCCGACGGCGGCGGGGCTTTGATCCGCTTGTCTCGGTGGCGGAGGCTTCGATCCTCGGCAGCTAAGCATCGGATCCGGCGTTGGGTGCTCATATCCGGTGGTGAGAGGTCAGGGCCCGAGCTCCGGCGGCGGCAGCCACGGTGAGGAGGGCGGTGCCTGTGGATCTTGGCGTGGATGTCGTGGATGTGCTCGGCAGGCATGTCTATGGGTTTTTCTTTTTTTCTAATTGATTTATGCAGGTGGGCAACAGGACAGCCCGTGTTAACAGCGATTAAAATAGGTAGGCTATAGGACCATCTGCATTAATGCTCATTATCGCAGGCCTTTCAGTTTCGGCACAAGCGGACAGGATGCCCGCCTACGAAAAGCCTTTTTGACCGCCTATGTTGTTTTTAATGCAGTAGTGGGTGGTGGAGAAAGACCCTTCAACCCTTGTGTTTATGCCTGTTGTTTAGTTGGGAATATTCCAGCGTATTCGGCCGTAGGTGGAGAGCTAGCATTCTTGTATAATGAAAGGGGGACTCGAATATCAGCGCGTGTTTAGTTGGGTGAAAGTTGAAAATTTGACTACTGTAGTACTTTATTTTTATTTGACAAATAGTATTCAATCATGGACTAATTAGGCTCAAAACGTTGGTCTCGTAATTTTCAACCAAACTGTGCAATTAGTTTTTTTTTTGTCTACATTTAATGCTCCATGCATGTATCGCAAGATTCGATGTGATGACTACTGTAGCACTTTTTTAGAATTTGGGGTGGGAACTAAACACACACTCAATGTAGTGATATCATTTGGCTCGATTTTAAAAAGCACATTGCCTCGTAATCGTGCTCGGCATGGCTTTTTTGTTTGTCTTCTTCGTTCGGCAGTAGCTACGGTACTTCCCTTAAAATTAATTAATGTATGCATGGAGCTGTCAATGAGTCATCGTCAGTGCATATTGTAGCCGGCATAATAGTTTGTCGTTATTAGTTATGCAAACTTTCGTTTGTACCCACTATTTGAAAATCCAGACAAAACTATGTTGTAGATGATTCCCAATTTTCTAAGAGCAAGATGTCATAAAGGACCCGATGCACAAGGACAAATGCAGTGGAACCAGTGTTCGCCTACACGGCCGTGTAGACCGATTACTCGGCGTGTAATCGCTACTCGGTAGCCGAACGTGCAGTTTAGGCCATAAACGGTAGGTTACACGGAATCGCCGTGTAAACGGTAAAAAACGGTCGTGTAATCGGTCTACACGGCCGTGTAGGCGAACACTGGGTAATATTTTGAAAATAATTTATCTATGTTATTTTCAAAATATTACAAATGTTTATGATATGTAATAAGTACCATTAGATTAGTTGTGGAATATACTTTCATAATAAAATTATTTGAATATACAAATATTATCTATGTTATAGGAATATATACACATGTTATTATAGTTATTTTTACAAATAAAGTAAAAACGAGTAATCCGTGTAAAACCGTGTACACGCCGTGTACACGGTCTAAACGCTACACGAGACCTCGCCGACTGTCTACCGTTTAGGAAAACATTGAGTGGAACACACTAGAAGGACAATATGAATGTCAGTATTTAATATCTTTTTATCGGATACGGATATGGATCGTCCTAATATGACTGGATAATAATACAAATAGGATAGTTTAAATTCGGATATACATTTAAAGTGGTTGCCTATAAATATTCAGAATGATTTAAAAAAATAATATAATAAGAAATCAAAATATAAGTATTTAAACTCTATACATATAAACAATATAAAAAATGAAAAATTTAGGCATATTAACTCTACAAATTATAAATCATCGATCATATTAATTAGGATTAAGTCCACTTTTGGTCCCTCAACTATTGTGTCGGTCTAATTTTAACCCTCAACTATAAATGTAACACCCCAGGTGTTTGTCACCAATTAAGCAATGGGTTTAAGCTCAACCATGGCATGTTAAGTAGTGATGGAGATGTTAGGTTAAACATATGAAAATGAGTCACCACTTAAACTTGGACCATGCACCATTGCCTACATGCTGCCCTTTCTAAAGAGTATGCTTGGGAAATGTTGGATGTACTTGTTTCATATGTCTCGCATCCATATCCATCTATATTGATCACTGGAAAAGTTTCATGAAGTTTGGAATCAAAAAGTCACATGAAATGATAAGTTATATCCTTATTGGAATGATTTTACTAAGTGCGTGAATTGCACTATTAAGTGAATGGAAATGTAGGTCATCAATCAAACCTTGCAACCTTGCCCAAATAACTCTAGATGAACTCTACAACAAAAGTTATAAAAGGTTCATGTTGAGCAGAAGTCAAGAAAATGCCTCAATCGGTCAATAACTCTAATTTAAGCTTTATAGTGATGATACTTTGACCTATGTTGACCAACCACTTACAGTGCTTGCATAGAGTTGCACCTTAAATAAAAGTTGAAGATTGAGTAGAGTAGAACAAACTTTGTTTTTGGAACAAGAGCCAGATCAACTTGGAACTAAGTCAAACAGAGGCTCGAAAATTGAATCAGCGGCTGTTTTCACTTAGAATTTTTCGAGAATTCATCGTCGTCGCCATTGGCATTCCGCGTTCTCCGAAATTCGTTAAACAATTTGAGTTGGTCCAAAAATAAAAGTGGAAGGTTATATTATGTAGAAGAGCATGCAAAAAGTTGGAACCCGTTTGGCTTCGTGTTGATGGTTAATTCTGAATTTTTCCTAATCACCGTCGTCACGCTGACAAACCAAAGTTAGGAGCATGTTATCTGCTAAACCATAACCCTAATGACCCTGAACCCTTAAGCAAAGTTGGAGAGCATCAGGTGTAGACCAAACTTCATTTTGGGCCCATGGACCAAATCGGGCCGTAGCTGGCCCAAACCTGCGCTCCACCATGTTCACTCCGTCGCTCGCCAGGTGTTCGCGGAAATGCCCCAACGGATGCCACGTGCCCCGTGCGTGGCGGCCATGCACGAGCAGCACCACCACCTCCATGCCGCGTGCCTCCTGCACCGTTGCAGATGAGGAGAGCCCCGGCCGAGCGCTCCACTTCCTTCCTCACTCGCGCTCACCACCTCTCGCTCCTCTGCTCGCGCTCGTCGTCGCCGTGTGCGTAGAACGGTGCGCCGCCGCCATGGCCGAGCGGTGAAGCTTGCCGCCACCGCGTCCCCGCCGCTCCAGGCTCCCTTGCGTCCTACCGTCCCCGCCGTTCCAATTATAGTGTTTGCTTGTATATTGTTAAGTGTGACTTATGCCTTGAATGATGACTGAGTTAGAGCACCTGAGATCTTGGGAAACTTGTGTCATGCTTGGTGTTGTCGTCTTCTTTGCCATCTTAGCATGATAGATTGTGTGATGTTTAAGTTAAGCATCGCAAAGTACTTAAGTGTGTTAGTGTAAACTATGCTTGTCTTGCTTGCTATTTTGTGATGCGTCTCATGGTACTATTCTTCATATTTATGCACTTGTATATTGCATCTCATCTAGGTACGCTAGATGCACCACGTGAAGGATGCGATGTTGGGGCCAAACCCGAAGATTTGGTTTGGTGGATCTATCTCGAAGATGGAAGGACTAAGCAAGTGCTAGGACTGGAGATGTCACCATGACGGTGTAAGCTAACTAAACTGACTTGTGTCGGATCCTAGGCAAGTCCCGGAGTATATTAAGCCTCCTAATTTCTGAAATGCAGTTAAAGTATTATTGTTACATATATATATTGTTGCATTAAGTTTAGGTGTTGGATGCAAACACTTGCTGCATTGGTTATCCAATCCTTGTCCAGATATTGATACCCTGAATCCTATGTAGCTCAGGCTCGTGTAGTGCTTAGCCCTGCTTAAAAGCGGTAGAAGTCAGGTGATTTCCTGTCACCTGCGAGATATAGGAATATACATATGGCACGGTTGGCTATATTTGCTATCGTGGAAAAGAACCTGTCTTAATTTGAAATGAAGACCGGGCGGAGGCTTGCCGGTTTGTAGTGACTCCGTCTGTGTCGCTTAAGGACTGAATCTTGGAGCCTTTTCTGTTCATGTTGAACGCATGCCTCTCTCTTAGTTGGCCGTGTCCGAAGACTGACCACGAAGCCGAGTAGCTCACCTCAGGCCAGGAATCGATAAGTATAAAGTGCGTCTCGGAAGGGAGCCGTAGGCGTGAGTCCAAGGGCAGGTGATTTAAAAGTCCTGATCGTCCTGGCAGAAGGGTAATCCCTGAGAGTGCTGGCGCTGATCGAACCCATGAATTTGGTTCCTGAGTTGTCCCAAAGGTGACCCACGGCTACCCTTGCAAAGTATGCCAGGGTGAGAGTTAGGAATACCCCCTCAGCTGAGTTGTAATTCGATTCGAGTCGCCGTCTCTCCTGGTTAGTGAGAACTTGACGGGCTTATCTCCAAAGTAGATACACTAAATAACATAATGGTTCAGAAACGATGATATGATGATGACAACCTTATTATACCTGCTATGGTTAATATTGATTGCTCCTAATAAGTGAGTGCTCTAGTACAGGTGCTAATCTAGTGGACAGGTAAATGATGATAAACTCGATGCTAAGTTTAAATTGGTCACTATATTCATAAGCTCTTTTATGCAACTGTGCCAAGCTAGCCCACCTCATAAGCCTTGCATGACCCTTGGTGTCCTTTATTTCTGGTTTTGACGGGTAAGTCTAGCTGACTACCTTCTCGTACTCAGGGTTTATCCCCACCATGTTGCAGGTGAAGTTCGCGGCCTATTGAAGATGGTGGCTAACCACCGGTGGGCTCGTTGATTCTATAGTTACTTCTCGTCTATATGCTTTTGTCGGATGATGTCACTTATGCTAGCAATATATTTGGAACTTATATTAATGTAATCATTTGAAAGCTATGTTGTTTTCACTAAGCGGTTTTGAAACCCAAACTCGTACTTTTATTTGTGAACCTATTTGTAATATTATTTCCGCTGCAACCCTGTGTATGTGATGTGTATTTGCTTAATCACGCGATCTTGGTTGTGATGTTGATTTACCGAGGCCTTTTGGGACACTCGGCGGACTACTGGGTTTATATGAGTGAAAGTATGCGCGTGTCAACGTGTTAGCGGGGACAGCCGTACTTGATCTTGTATAAATTGGGCGGTTCTGTTACAATAAAACCGTCTAGTACCGGTACATCAACTGTCAAAACCATTCACTTTTAGCACCTGGGCAGGGCAAGGCTGTTTTGACCGACGTTGAGCGGTTTTGACATGCAACCTCCATCTCAGTGACATGTGGGGCCCACGCGTCATCGACTCAATCCTTCCCTCTCCATCCTCACGACCATGGCTCGCCGACAACCGGCCAGCTGTGCTGCTCGCGCCGCCACCCTGCTCGTGCCACCGCCCTGCTCGCGCACCGCCGTAGCCTGCTCGAGCGTCGTCGCCCTGCTCGCGTGCCGCCGCTGCAACTTGGCATCGGTGCCTCGACGTGCACATGGGAACGTCTGGCTCGAGGAGTAGCCCGTGAGCCTGTGGCCGACAGCGACATTCCCGCCTTACCGCAACTCGGCAGACGCGTCCCGGTGATGCCACATCAGCCCCCATGCGCAAGCCCGGCAGCGGCTCGGCTGGCCCCACGGCATGTATGCCCGACAGCCTTGGCGCGCTCGGCGTGGTGCCGCGGCTGGTCCACGTGCTCAGGGTCGTGTCCATTGGCGCGCAGCAGGCTGCTAGGACCGCCGAGCCCTGGATCAACTCCGGCGGCCTCACGAACTAATTACGACAGATGCAGGCACAACACGGGCACAACACGGCACAGGCAGCAGCACCGCGAGGCAACAGCACTGCTCGGCACAGCACGGGCGCAACACCAGCACGGCGACGACACCGCACCACGACGGCCTCGGGACCGCCGAGAGGAGTGGAGGCCAGCGCCGCCGCGTCGCTCGCGCCGGGACCGCCTGCCGCACGAGGGTCAGCTCACGGAGATGGAGGTTGCGTGTCAAAACCGCTCCACGTTGAACAAAACAGCCTCACCCGTGTCCAGGTGCTAAAAGTGAACGGTTTTAACAGTTGGGGTATCATACTAGACGGTTTTGTAGTTGAGGGTTAAAATTAGACAAACACAATAGTTGAGGTCCCAAAAGTGGACTTAATCCTATTAATCATGTATGAGTCACTAGTATTTTACAGATAAAACATGAGCTATTAATTACTCGTACACACTTTTAAATAGTTTCAACTTTTAAAAGCTAACTGTGAACTATTAATAACTATATTAAGTTCTGTTCTGAAGACCAGTACTCTGAACATCATTAGACTGCACATCACTCCACTTGATTCTATTAAAGACTGAGGGTTTCAGAGAGACCAAATGGTTAAACACTGAAACTCTGCCTGAGGAAGACCCAATCTTAGCACTCCAATGAGAACCAGCATCCACTGGAATACCATTGGCGGCCAGTAAGAACTGAAGGAGTACGTCTGACCGTGTTCGCATAAGACAAATTCTTCTTATATTTCACCTCTTGCCAAGAAAACTTCTGAGCAGTTCTTGAATCAGACAAAGAACAGGCAAAAGCTAACGAGACCAACATCATTGAAAAGATGAAAAGAGAGCTTGAAATCGTCACAAATTAGGTCTCTGATCTTATAAACCTCAAATCCCACAGCTTTACAGGAAACACTTTTTTTTAAACCAGCGGGGGGGAGAGCTTCCCCACCAAATTTCATTCAAAGCTCCAGCAACGTGGAGGCAACAGAAGTGTTACAAGAGAGGAGGTAGCGTCGCCAATTGTTCAGGCTAGTTACATCCTGATCATGTTTAAAACGTTTACGCCAAATTACAAGGTCATCGCAGACGACCTTAGAGACAATAATAGAGCGACTAGAGGGGGACTCATTCCGGAAAATTTCACCATTCCTAGCGTCCCACAACCGCCATAGGAGAGTCTGCAGGATGAAAGGCCAAAGCTTCACGTCCAGGTGAGGGGGAGTGCTAGCATTCCATATGTCAACATCGGAGAGGGTTGCAACATTGCTGAGCTTGAGCCTGTTCCAGAACCCAGCACTGATTGGACACCCGAGGAAGACATGATACCGATGTTGACACTGAAGAGAAAAATTGTCCTCGGTCAAACCAACTTTGAAAGAATATGAAGAAGTCCCCAAGAGCGAGAAGATAGTGTCGGCAACAAAAGGAACATCCTAGCAAAAGTGGCACCTTCCAAATGCAACCAGCAACGAGAACTCATCTTCAGATTGAGGGTCTGCAGCCATAGAGTTGCCATATTTGCCTCGGATGAAGGTGGCAAAGGCAGAGCCCACCGCCAAAGCAGAGAAGGGGGGCATACCAGGGAGAAGCAGAGGGGGCATCACCAGTGGGGAGGAAGAGAGAGGGCAGGCCGGCCACCGGAGCGGCATGGTGGAGCTGCGGCCACCCAACGGTGACGCGAGCGTCGACGACATGATGGCCTCTTTCCTACCTATACCTAATATTAAAGATCCTATTGGTATTTATTAGGGTTTCGGTTATGCTTTCTAAAACTTGTACTCTAAACTATGGTCTCTAATTTAACTGAACAAAACCTATGCAAAAAAGTAATCTATCTAGATGTGCAACTAAGATTTTGCTAAATGTGTTGCTGAAGCTAGGCGGATCTGCTCCATCGAGCGGACCCTTCCGGCTTGCTGCGTGTGTCATCGGCACGGAAACGAAAATTCTGTGTCGACACTACCATGTTAGCAGGGCAGGCACAGGGGAAAAGGAAGACCCGGCTTCCTCGAAGAACCTTCTCTACCTTGGGTTTTTTTCTCTTTCTCCCATCTGTAACCCCTGCTCTCCCCTTGGTCTATAAAAGGGAGGGCAGGGCACCCCACTAAAGGGACGGATCGTTTTGATATACGCAAGACGAGAGATCAATTCCACAGACAACATGCAGCTAAGCAGCAACCGAGCTCTTGGCATCCTTTCGACCTTTCCATCAGAGACTTGAGACCAGTCCCTCTCTCGACCGTTTGTACCCCCTACTATAAACCTTTTTCGGTACTAATAACATGAGCAGCGGCAAACTGGACATAGGGACATTCTGCCTGAACCAGTATAAACCTTGTGTCCTTTAGTACACCATCCGAGCCTAACGCGTAACGATTACAAATTTACTAGCCGGTGTTTGTTCGAAACACCGACACTTTGTTTCCGGGACCAATATCGTGGCAATATCCTCCTATTGCGTCTAGAAGTTTCATCACTTCATTATCCTGCACTACTGTTGGATGAAAAAGATTGTGAGAACCATCTTACATGGTGCAATCGTGGCAATCCTATTGTTTGTGATCATAATTACCTATGTTATTCGAGATTACCAAGACATTGCAGTATGGGTAGTCGTTCAATTAGTATCCTACAACTTCGTTGGTTGTCTACACGTTTGCAAAGCCTCTGGTCCGAAGGAGAAGGCTATCTCCGCTGGATTTCTTATGCTTGTTCTCCTTGTCTTCCTCCTATCCTCATTTGACAACATCGATCTTCGGCCCTCCCTCATTTTCTGGGCTAGTATGGTGGCTATATCCTCGTACTGTCTCTTGAAGCTTTATCCCTGGCTCCGACGACGCCTTCTTCACGCTCCTGATGCTGCCATGGCACCGCCCCGCCAACCGGCGCCGCAAGACGAAGCAGTGTTTGAACTCCAACAGACCCTGTATTGCATAGAATGCGCCCCCCCCCCCCCCCCCCCCCCCCCAAGGAATTCTCAAGCGATGAAATACAAGCCATGACGCAAGACTTCGGAAGCATGATAGGGCAAGGCAGCTCCGCCCAGGTCTTCCGAGGGCACCTCGACGACGACACACCCGTCGCCATCAAGAGGATCAACATCCACGGTGGACGCATCGTGGCCAGTGAGAAAGAATTCAAAAGAGAGGTCTCCATCATCGGCAACGTGCACCAGCGCAGCCTTGTGCGCCTCCTCGGCTACTGCTTCCAGCGCGGGGGCGGCCTTTACCTGGTCTACCCATTCTACGAGAACGGCTCGCTGGACAGGTGGCCCTTCCACGGCAGCGAGGAGCAGAGGCGCCTCCTGACGTGGCCCAAGAGGTGCTGCATCGCCGTCGATGTGGCCAGGGCGCTCGCGTACCTCCACAACGAGTGCCGCCGGCAGATCCTGCACCTCGATATCAAGCCGGGCAACATCCTCCTCGACGGTGACCTCTGTGCGTTGCGTACGTCTCCAACTTTGGCATCTCCATGTCCATAACCCGGGACCTGACCAGTGTCATCAACACCCGCGGGAGGGGCACATTCGGCTACATGGCGCCAGAGATGCTCGTCAATGCGGTATCGGACAGGTCAGATGCGTTCAGCTACGGCATGACCCTTCTCGAGCCCATCAGCGGGCGCCGGAACTCCGATCCCTCGTCATGGGTGACGCCGGACCCAAACCTCGCGCGGAACTTGCGGGAGAAGATGGCGCAAGGCGAGCACATGGAATTGGTGGACGTAGCCATGGTGGTGACTGTAGACGATGTGGAGGCGGTGAAGACGGTGGTGAAGGTGGCACTCTGCTGCATCCAGCACGAGCGGGACATGAGGCCCACCATGCAAAATGTGGTGGATATGCTCGAAGGCCGGGTTGCTGTCAATCTCCCGCCGAAGGCCCGTCGTACATCATCTTCTACTGTAAATTTAGCAGAGCCACATTCGATTTCGGAGCACTCCGTCATCGACATGCACAGTGGGTGACGCGAGTGGATGGGCTGGGGTCGCTCCACTTCAGATGTTCTTCTCCAAGTATTTTATCAGTTTGTGTAGTTATATGTGCACAATTGATCATAGGGTTTCCTATTCCAAATTTAAAACCATTTGTAAATTATCAAACGAAGTAGTCATGTTTTCTGAATTTGCTCATAGCCTCAGAGGGTTTACATTGGCGAATTTTCAAGAATTTAACGACGATGTTGTGCATTCAGGGTCTGCAGTCATATTTTCTAAATTTGCTCTAGTTTCTATCTACTGTGCAGTGGTGGCATCACAGGCCCTTTCGCTATATGTGATGTGTTTTATTTAGACCAAAGACCATGGTCCCACATTATTATAGAAAAGCAAATTGAGTTTTGCTGGGAAACCAGCTTACATTGCCGAGTTCAAAAGGTGCTCAAGGCACAACCCTCAATATGTGCTGTGTTTTGATCGTGAGGTCGGAGAAGGCAAGCTCCTAGCCAATTGTAACGTGTGTGATTCACATTACAAAGAACACATGAACCATTATCTAAAAAAACAAAGAACACATGAATACTGATATATGAGTCTTCATCATGACTGAGATGAGACAGGCCAAGTAGGCATATAAACGTTACCGAGATGTCCGGATGACTGCCAGCTGCACATCGTGTCTCCTAAAATATCACTTGAACTTTTCTTTTGTACAATATACTTATCGACATACCATATTCACTACCGGACTCAGTGAATTTGCCGAGTGCCAGGGGCACTCGGCAAAGCCCAATTTGCACTCGGCAAAGGCTTTGCCGAGTGCTGCACTCGGCAAAGACCACTCGGTAAAAAATGAGTCGGCAAAGACGTCTTTGCCGAGTGTCTTTTGTCGGGCACTCGGCAAAGTTGGAATCGAAAAAAAACCCGAAAAAATGGGAATTTTTACCAAAAAAAAATGGAATTTTTTTTAATTGGTGGAGGCCCCCACCGGTCAGCGCCCATCCATCTCCGGCTTTTTTCGCGTAAATTTCACGGCTACGTGGCCGACGGGATTCGAACTCGAGACCTCCCGCTGCGCACAAACCTCCTCTACCACTACACCACACTGTCACTTATGTCTGGATTCCGTTTTAGTTCCCAATATATTATACTAAACCGAGTGTAAATTGTTTGTTTGAGGCCCTAAACGAATTCAAATAAAAAAGTTGTGAACTACAAAGTTTCATAACTTTTTGAGATCTACACTTTTAGTTTAGGAAGTTTTTCCATTCGAGGTCGTTTACAAAATTTGAATTTTAAAATTTAAAAATTCAAACGCAGTTTTGCATGACAAGATGTTTTCAAATCAAAAAGTTGCCAACTACAATGTTTCATAACTTTTCGAGATCTACAGAGTTTATTTTGGTCATTTGTTCATCCGACATAGTGATAGTAACATTGTTCACAAATCATATATATCTGTCTTCTACTTTCATGAAACAAATATGAGAGATATATATTTTATGAACAACGTTATTGTCGCTTTGTCAAATGAAGAAATGACCAAAATAAACTTTGTAGATCTTGAGAAGTTATACAACTTTGTAGTTGAAAAGTTTTTCATTTGAATTCATTTAGGGCCTCAAAAATTGATTCGAAAAACTGATTTGCCGAGGGCCAAAAAAAATGCACACGGCAAAATGCCTATTTGCCGAGGGCCAAAACATAGGCACATGGCAAAATGCCTCTTTGCCGAGTGCCAAAACAAAGGCACTCGGCAAAATACGGCTTTGCCGAGTGGCTGAAAAAAGGCACTCGGCAAACTTAGAGTAAATTGCTTGTTTGAGGCCCTAAATCAATTCAAATCAAAAAGTGGTCAACTACAAAGTTTCATAACTTTTTGAGATCTACAATTTTCATTTAGTAAGTTTTTCCATCCGAGGTCGTTTGAAAAATTTGAATTTTAAGTTTGAGAGATTCAAACGTAGTTTTGCATGATAAGATGATTTCAAATCAAAAAGTTGTCAACTACATAGTTTCATAACTTTTGGAGATCTACAATTTTCATTTAGGAAGTTTTTCCATCCGAGGTCATTTGAAAAATTCAAATTTTAAAATTTTCAAATTCAAACGTCGTTTTTGCATGACAAGATGATTTCAAATCAAAATGTTGCCAACTACAAAATTTCATAACTTATCAAGATCTACAAAGTTTATTTTGGTCATTTGTTCATCCGACATAGTGGTAATAACATTATTCACAAATCTTATATATCTGTCTTCTACTTTCATGAAACTAATATGAGAGATGTAGATTTTATAAACAACGTTATTGTCGCTTTGTCAAATGAAGAAATGACCAAAATAAACTTTGTAGATCTTGAGAAGTTATATAACTTTGTAGTTGAAAAGTTATTCATTTGAATTCATTTAGGGCCTCAAAATCTGCTTCGAAAAACTGATTTGCCGAGGGCCAAAAAAATGCACACGGCAAAAAGCCTATTTGCCGAGTGCCAAAACATAGGCACTCGGCAAAATACATCTTTGCCGAGTGCCAGAAAAAACACTCGGCAAAGACGTATTTTGCCGTGTGTTTTTGTTTGCCGAGTGTATTTTATTTGGCACTCGGCAAACACGGTCTTTGCCGAGTGCCCGATAAAATACACTCGGCAAAGCCTCCGGCACTCGGCAAATCACCGGTTTCCGGTAGTGATTCAGCATAACATAATTTTCTCGCAGTTTCCATGATCGTGATTTTCGTAGCTTTTCCATAGAGTGGGCCCACGTACGAGAGAGCACATGCCACCACTCACTATTCTGTCAATGCTAACATGTCCTGTGCCTCAAGGCAGTTAACCCCTTGACGTAGGGAACAACCGTATAGCTAGCTAGTGGGCCTACTTGACTAAGTTTTTATCTCACCTCTATTATGTACCACTCAAGTTTGCCCCGTTTTATAATCTTCCATTCCCGACATTATTGCCGGTATCTGTAGAATCATATTCAGGTGGGAACTATTGTCCTTCGGTTACTTCTTTTTTTTACCTTAGAGATATGTTTCAACTTTATTTGATCATTTGGCTGGCTGCCACCTCTTGAGTGTTGACTCTTAAGCCTTGGGAAAAATTGAAAGTCTGCTGTTCTCCCAAACACAACACCATTTTTTCCTCCCAAAATCATGTAGTTTTGCAACTCTCCAAAAGGTATTGGGAGGAAAAAAGAAAACCATCTCCAAGAGTTTCCAATAAATGGCTTTAAAAAATTAAATTTGAGTCCCACGTCAATTTTTGCTCGGTTTTTTTTTTTTGTCTCGCGCGACTTTTCATGGGGTCGCGATCCCTTTCGGAGGCCGCGACGTGCCTGCCGCCGCCGCCAACTTGCAGCGAGCTGCCACCTTCTGGCCGGCCGCGCCCTTCTCCCTGCCGGCCGCTGCGCCCTCGCAGCCAGCCGCGACGACGACGTCCCAGGCGGCCACGGTAGTCTGGAGCCTCGCAAGGTCGGAACACATCATTTTATCATTGTGATTGTCTGATGCACGCGGCCACAAGTTCGAAGCAGGAGCAGCGGCACGCTGCTCAGGGCGTGATGTTCGCCGAGGCCGACGCCGGCGACCTCAACGCCGACGAAGACGTGCAGAGCCCGCCGTTCGGGGACGTGCAAAGGCCGTTGTGGGTACGAGAGCAAGACCGACGAGAAGAAGCGCAAGGCGCACGAGGCCGGACGCTGCAACCGCCGCATGAACATGGCTGCGCTCTGGCTGGCTTTCCCTGATGCTACGTAGACCAATCGAGCTACTCCATAGATTGGATAGGATAGTACGGCTTGTTCAGGATGCTGTCCGCACTGCGCAGCAGTGCCCCTGTCCTTTTTTTGTCGTTGGTGGTGGAAAGCGTGGGTCCTCCAGTGGTGGCACCGGCGTCCTATCGCCCTTGGGAAGAAGAGGCATGGGCAGCGTACTGCACCTCGGAGTACCGTGAGCCTGAAGTCCCGAGAGGATCCGCAGACGCCCAATCGCGTGTATTTTTACGCATAGAGGTGACCGGTTTGGCAAGTGCCAAAAAAATGAAAATGGGAAAGAGATATGGGGTACTCTTGAAGATGATTTTTTCTCATTTTTTTCAAAAAACATGGATGAGGAAGGAATATGGGGCACTCTTAGAGATGCTCAGCTGCATCATCATCTCCCCCGTTTCTTTGTTCTCTAGTTTACCTTGGAGACAAATAGAAAGATGTCATACGTCTAAATACGAGCCCCCACGTCAATCCCAGCAGGCCCAATGAGGCCTAGCGTTGGGCCTGGGTTGGCCTCGGCCTCTTCCTGCACACACATGGGGAGGCACGCGAGATAGGGGGCGCGGACACCGTACTGCCTCGATTCCCTTGCCAAGGAGGAATCCGGAATAGACGGAAGGTTTGGATAAAAAATAGGAAAATAAATAGAGTTTTGTTTAGAAAATAAGATTGAGTTTGTCTAGGAAAAGAGGTTGGCTCCCGTGGGCTAGGCCGCACGCGCAAGGCCAGGCCGCGTGCCCGAGGGTCGTTCGCTCACCAGGAGCGTGCGCGCAATAGAGTTTGCGAAAAAACATACCCGGACGCCATAACGTGATGACGGGAGGACCATGTAACGCGGCCCACACGGCAAGTGAACTCCATACGTTAGTACGTGCGCTCTGGTTTCAGTTTCCTAATCTAAACCCGATCGGGGGAGTAGGAAGCCATGGAGGAACACGCCGTGTCGCTGCCTGACCAGTGAATCTGTGCTGCCCTGCTTGCCCTGCTTTGAGTCGGAGGATCGCCGTCTATTTCGCATGTCTCTTCTGCAGTATATACGGTCATGCCTGTTAGGGCTTATCGTCTTTCGCTATGTTGCTTAGGTAAAATTTAATCTTTGCTCTTTGTCTTTTAAAAAAAAAATTGTCTACTTTATTTGCGAACATCACAAATAATGAATGGTTTAATTATTTGGTAATATGTTTTTTTAATATTTGTGCAATTACGAAGAGAAACTTAGATATTGCATCTCTATTTTAGAAACTTGCAGCAAAGAAGGCGGCGGTGGCTGCTGATACATCTAGTCATTTTTATTGAGGAGGATATTTCTCTGAAGTAGATGAAGATGATATATTCAAGACATTCAAGTCCCTTCGAAAGCGTCGAATAAAACATTCACATTATAAGTCTCTAGTACTCATCTATGTCTATATTTGAACTATTGGTATGGCTTTTGAACTATTTATATTGTATACTAGGGGATGGTTTCAATTTAATCCTTGAATTTAAGGCTTATCAAGTTACTTAGTGCATGTATACCGAATCACGTTACATAATTTACAATTATTACCGAATTGGCTAAATGGATCTTACTATTACTAATTAGATGTCCCAACGGAGCCTCCACATTAATCCTCACCAGAAGTGCTAGAAAAAAGATAAATGCTAAAAATTCTCACGTTAATCAGAAACATCTGGCCATTAATCAAAAGACTTCAACCATCCTTAACGATTAGATCTATTTTGTTTTTTTAATATCCAGCTCCGCAATTAAATATAAACAAAAAATAGCCCAAAATTTCCTTGATAAAACAAACTTTGACGTACGTGAAAAAATTCTTCAAGAAAAAAAAAACGTAACAGAAAAAGTCCCAAAGTGACGTTCACACAACTTGGAGCGTACATGAGTGAATTCATTTTTTTCAAATAAATTATCCACCTCCGCAATTAAATATGGAAAAATAGCCCAAAATCTCCTTGATGTAAAACAAACTTTGACGTATGGGAAGAAAATTCCTCAAGAAAAAAATGTAACAGAAAAAATCCCTTAGTAATGTTCACACAACTTGGACGTACCGGAGAGAATTTTTTTTAAAAAAAAAATTATCCACCTCTGCAATTAAATGTAGACAAAAAACAGCCCATGTATATCCATGCGAAACTGGAATCATCTATTCATCATCCATCCAGTTGTTTTCATCATTCATCAAATAAAAAAAAATACTCCATCCATTCCAATCTATAAGACGCTTTGGCATTTTCAGTTACATTACTTTAGCATTTATCTAAATATAATGTATATCCAAGTGCATTGGAAAAACTATGTATCCAAAAAAGTCAACATTTTATAATACATTTTAATCTGTGTCAAAACTATGAATGTGGAATGGAGGGAGCAATTCAAATACCCCCTAAATTTAAAAATGAAGTACACCTTAGCCGTTACGAAAGGTAATTCAAAATAACCTTCTATTACATTTTATAAATTATCCACATGTGTCATTATGAAAAAAGAAGCAAACTATCCCCCGTGCATTCAAAATAACCATATAATTATAAAATATAATATAGAATTATACCTTTTAGTTAGTATCAAACTTATCAATATGCAAATACTAATACAATATATTAAAATAGTCCAATATCCATAAAAGTACGCTATATATTTCAAAATTACACACTTCAATGCTCGCTATGTTCTGTCATGCGGAGCAAGTAAACATGTATACATTTAGGTTTAGCTAAACATGTGGTTCAAAAATTTCAACAACTTGATTAAAAATTTAAATACATATCTTAAAATTCTTCTAAAAGAACAAAGTTGTAAGGTCATCAGGCCAGTAGAGTCTAATACCATTCAAAATTATAGACATTAGGATCTATCCTATTTTATAATAATGACTCACCTCTGTGATTGTGTAAAATAGTTAAAGAAGTCAATGAATCTTATTTATATTACCCAGTACTAAAACCACAATCTAAAGTCAACTTAAATATAATTCTAATTACCCACCTGCTATTATGAGAGATAATCTATTATAACCACTTAAATCTACATCTAATGTAACACTTTTGTCATTATTTAAAAGCCAACAAGAGCCCCTCAAATCTATATCTAAGTTATTATCTTCTATTAAAACAAATATTTAAATTACCATAAAGCACATATATGTTTCTACATTTATATTAGAACTGTATTGAAGTAAATATACATAATATGTCATCATACATATCAAGTACATGTGCATACTTGAGATGAATATATATATATATATATATATATATATATATATATATATATATATATATATATATATATATATATTCTAGAAACTATGAAAAATATTTTCTTAACAACTCATATACTAATGATACTACACATTATTTAAAACTATATTACTATGAAATATATTTAATATATTTTTTACCTTTCTAGATACATAGTAAAGCTATGCATCTAGACATATTATATATTTAAATATATAGCAAAACCTATTACCTAGAAAAGTCAGACAATTTATAACTTGGAATGGAAGTACACTTTAACTAAAATGTTAACTATATTGATAGTAGAACCATTATTGCACATATAATTTCTTGATAAATAAATTTAAACGCATCTTGAGAAGTGGGGGTAGTGCGGACCATATGTGTCTATATATCTTCATGACCCTTGGGATTACTTTAGTGTAAACAATCATTATATGTCACACCCGATTTTAAGGATAAAATGTGATACAAAATCCTATGTGCGCCCAGAGATCAGTCACACACATAAGCCGACAAATTAAAAATAGTATCATCATAAGTGTTTATTACATCATGAATAATAAGATATAGTCTTCACATAAATGTAGCGGAAGTATAAGAAAAATCTCTCGTGGAAACTCCATATCATAGGGACATCAACTGGTTGACCACAAGTCTAGTATTCCTCAGGAAAGTCGACATTACCATAGTCATCTATTCCCCATCCGAGATTTTTATCCAAATAATAAAAATAAACAAGCATAAGTACGTGTCGTACTCAACAAGTGTAACATGGGGTTCATGAGGCTCAAAAGATTTGACACAGGTTTAACAGCATTCAGCTTTTAGTTGTCACAAATTTAGCATAAGAGTAGCAACAAGTTGTTTCAATCCCATATAAACACATGATCAATGTAAACAAGAATAATGAATAGCATAAACGGATAATTCTTAGTGATCATCTATTCCATAAATGTTCCAAGGCCGCTCGTGACCGTGAGCACAGCTGATATACTAGTTTTACAGTCTGCAGAGGTTGTACACTTTCACTATAAGTCGTGATACCCATATGCCCGGGTTAATTACTCCCAAAACACATCTGAGGTGAGAAGGCAGGGTTCACTATGAAGCTTTTCAAAGGTTCGTCTAATAAGTTAGGGCCATTTGATTCACTCGGTAAGTCATGGCACAATTCCCTGTCGAATGGCACAACCCCCTGTCGAATGGCACAATTCCATCATGGCAATACACATAAGAGTAGAGGTTGTTCTATACCCGATTCGGCAAGTCATTCTTACGCCAATAAAGGTAACCTCTAACTAGCTAGAAAAGGTCCTCATACTGAGCTAAAGCCAGAGCCATGTTGCCCTCATAGTTATACTGTAAGTCCCGGATGATCACTTATAGATAAGTTCTTAGGGAGAGGAATCTGAAGCATTTAGAAAGTAGCTAAACACTCCAGTCCCCTATTTCTAAGTTGCTAAAAAGTCATGTTTTAATGTTTATTGCATATACCATTAGTCAAGTTACAAAATCATGATTTAGTTGAGCACTAGCAAAGCTACCCAATGCATATCCCATAGAAGACAAGGTATAAGTCCAATTTCTAGGAAATCCTTGTCGAGGTCACATGCAATCATGAATTAAATGCATTAAGGTGAATAGAAACAAGGATGATCCCATGCTATACTTGCCTTGATCAAAGTACTCCTACTGATCCTACTTGTTAAAGTAGTACTCTTCGTCATCCACGAATTGCTCACCATCTATACTCGATAACCACAGCAACATCCAAGCATCCAAAAGCAATCATGCATAACAAATAAAAGCTATAGATTAAAATAGTACACCAATCAATATAAAATCAAGATGAAAAGTTTGTAAAATGAATCTACATCTCGCTACGATCACACAGACACGAAGATCACAAAAATCAAAGCTAAAACGTAGAAGTTATGATTTAAACAAGATTTCCTTTAGTAAAATAATAGATTAAATCTAACCTCAAATTTTAAAAGTTGAAAACATACCTAATAGTAGTATGAACATGTAGATTATGGAATTATGAACCTAACGCAAGTTGAACGGATCAAATCAGAGTTAAAACAAAGATTTTATGGCCTAAAGAAGATAGTGGCAATTTTGTAAATAGATGAAACTCAATTTCCAAATTTAAAATAATTAAAATCTGATTTTAAACCGAAACAGGGACTGCGGGCATGAAAACGAAGAAATATAGGGGCTCTTTGACAAAATTGCAGGGACGGCGGGTTGAGACCCAAATAATTGTAATGACCTTTTTGCAAAACGACAGGCGAAGGGGTATCTTAAGATCTGGATCGTTGGATCGGAATCGAACGACGTAGATCTGATCAGAGGGAAGGGAAAATAGCCTTTCAAGATTTTATGGGTGGAGCTGGCTTGCTGGGCCACAGGGGAAGAAGCGAGGCAGGCCATGGTGAAGAGGGGAGAAGTAGGGTGCGAGCGGGCCTGCGGGTGAGCGAGGCCGAGCAGCTGGGCCAGCAGGCCATGAATGAGAGAGGGAGCGAATTTCTTTTTTTTTCTAATTTTCCAAACAAATTTTGAAATGCAAATTCAAATTAATTTGAAGTTTTTTTAAACCACACAATACAAAAATAATATGCAGCAACATGAATGCATAGACATGTAGGTAAACCTTATATTTGATTTTAATTTCATAAAACTTTATTATTTACTACATTGCATGCACACACATAAGCATAATTAAATCAATTTACCTATTTTAAAATAATGCAAATTTTAGGGTGTTACAATTCTACCTCCTTAAAATGAATCTCGTCCTCGAGATTCGGACAATGCTTACTCAAATAATTGCGGGTATGTTTTTCTCAGATCCTCTTCTCTTTACCAAGTAGCCTCATCTTTTGTATACCGATTCCACTGAACCTTACACATCTTTATAACTCAGCTCCTTGTAACCCTTTCCGCTGTCTCCAAAATCTTTATCGGAAATTTCTCATATGTAAGATCTTCCTTAACTGTAAGCTCCTCTAACATTATCTGCTCCTCAGGTACACGCAGACATTTCTTTAATTGTGACACATGGAACACATCATGTACACCTAACAAACTCTCAGGCAATTTCAACCGATAAGCTACTTCACCACGTCTCTCTAAAATCTTGAAAGGCCCAATATACCTTGGTGCTAACTTTCCTTTCATGTTAAACCTTCTCACACTTCTCATAGGTGCCACCTTTAGGTAAACATAGTCCCCTATTTCAAAAACCAATTCTCTTCTCCTAGTGTTGGCATAACTCTTCTGTCGAGACTATGCCACTCTCAAGTTATCCCTAATCATCCTTACTTGCTCTTCTACATCTCTTAAAACATCAGGTCCGAACACTTGAGTTTCTCCCATTTGATTCCAAAACAACGGGGTTTTACACTTTCGTCCATACAAAGCTTCAAAAGGTGCCATATTGAGACTCTTCTGACAATTGTTGTTGTTCAAGAACTCTGCATAAGGCAAACTCTTGTCCCAACCTGTACCGTATTGCAATGCACAAGCTTTCAACATGTCCTCTAAAATCTGATTAATCCTCTTAGTTTGTCCATTTGTCTGAGGATGATATATTGTGCCAAAATTCAACTTTGTTCCCAACGAACTATGTATTTGTTGCCAAAAATGAGATGTAAATTGAGTACCTCGATCAGACACAATTTTCTTGGGAACTCCATGCAAACATACTATTCTTTCCATATATAATGTAGCCAATTGGGGTCCAGTATAGGTAGTCTTGACCGGTAAGAAGTGAGCAACTTTAGTTAACCGATCCACTATCACCCAAATTGAATCATAACCTCTCTGAGTGCGTGGTAACCCAACAATTAAATCCATACCAACTTCTTCCCACTTCCACTCAGGTATCTTCATTGGTTGTAACAATCCTGCAGGTCTTTGATGTTCAGCTTTGACTCTCTAACATGTATCACATATAGCAACATACTAAGCAACATCTCTCTTGAGTCCATACCACCAATACTTCTCCTTTAGATCTAAATACATCTTGGTACTTTCGTGCAGAATAGAGTAAGCAAACTCATGTGCCTCATGAAGAATTGCATCTCGTATAGCTTTAATCTGAGGTACACATAGTCTTTTCCCAAACCAAAGAGTTCCATTATCATCCATACGGAAACCTGGTGCCTTGTTAATCACTATGTTCTCAGCTATCTCTTTCAACTTCACATCCTGTAACTGGCCCTTACATATTTCTTGCTCTAGTGTGGGTTGTATCGCCAACTCCATTGCATTAGTGACAAAGCTCAAGTTCAGTTGCTCAAATTCTGCACCACAACTCACTTGACATAGTTGCTACTTGCACCTCCTTAGCGTAACTCTTCTTGCTAAGAGCATCGGCGACAACATTCGCCTTTCCCGGATGATAGTGTACCTAATCTTTAATCAACTATAACCATCGATGTTGTCTCATATTCAGATCTGTCTGAGTAAAAATGTACTTCAGACTCTTGTGATGAGTATAGATATCACTCTTATGTCTAATAAGATAGTGTCTCCATATTTTCAAAGCATGAACCACTGCTACTAAATCCAAATCATGAGTAGGCTAATTCAACTTGCTTTCTCAACTGTTAGGATGCATAGGCCACTACTCTTCCTTCTTGCATAAGAACACATTCGAGACCTTGATGAGATGCATCATAATAGATCAAAAAGTTCTTGCTTAAATCTGGCAAAACCAATACTGGGGCTGTAGTCAATCTCTTCTTCAATTCTTCAAAGTTAGCCTGGCACTTTTCAGACCACACAAACTTAGCATTCTTCTCCAACAGAGCTGTCATAGGCTTAGCAAGTTTAGAAAACCCTTCTATGAACCTTCTGTAGTATCCAACCAATCCCAAAAAACTACGAATCTCACCCACATTAGTTGGCGGCTTCCAATTCAACACATCTCTCACTTTGCTTGGATCCACTGCTATTCCACCATTAGAGACAACATGGCCTAGGAAAGAAACTTCCTTCAACCATAATTCACACTTGCTTCACTTAGCATACAACTTGTGTTCTCTAAGCTTTTGCAAGACCAACCTTAGATGTTCAGCGTGCTCTTCTTCCGTTTTGGAGAACACCAATATATCTTTAATAAATACCACCACAAACTTATCCAAAAACTCCATGAACACCTTATTCATCAACTACATAAAGTATGCAGGTGCATTGGTCAAACCAAAGGATATAATGGTGTACTCATACAAACCATACCTCGTAGTAAAAGTTGTCTTGGGAATGTCAGTTGCACGAATCTTCAGTTGATGATAACCAGAACGAAGATCAATCTTAGATAAAACACAAGCACCTCTCAACTGATCAAACAAGTCATCAATTCTAGGTAATGGGTACTTGTTCTTGATAGTAACTTCATTTAGTGACCGATAATCAACACACATTGTCTGGGTACCATCCTTCTTATCTACAAATATAACCGGTGCTCTCCAAGGTGATGAACTAGGACAAATGAAACCTTTCTCCTATAACTCCTTTATTTGTTTCTTAAGTTCCTCTAGTTCATTAACCCCCATTCTATATGGACGCTTAGCTATAGGTGCAGTTCCAGGTAATAATTCAATAATAAACTCAATGTCATGGTTAGGTGGCATACCTGGCAAGTCATCGGGGAACACATCTAGAAACTCATCCACTACTGGGTCCTCCTTGTTGACGCTATCATCAAGCTGGTTCACTGTGGCTGTCAGCTGCTTCTGCACTACAACATCGATACTGATTCTATCCCCATTCGGTGCGGTCACAACAACTACCTTCTCCTGACACTAAATTACTGCTCAGTTTTGCTTCATCCAGTCCATACCCAGAATCACATCAATGCCAGAGTTCTCAACACAATGGGGCATACTTTGAACTCTATCCCCCTTAAGGACAGACTAGTTGGAAGACAACAATAAGAAGCTTGCATACTACCCCCTGGTGAGTTTACTAGTATAGGATCTTTCATGGCACATAAGGGTATGCTATGGTTTCTAACAAATGCTTCTGATATGAATGAATGTGAAGCTCCAGAATAAAAAAGAACAGTGGCAGGAGTAGAATTGACATCAAACGTACCGAGCATGACTTCTGGTTCCGCAAACGCCATCTTTGTAGACACCTGATTCACCTTTCCCGTGTTGGGTGCTGGCTTTTGAGGTGTTCCCTTCTGATTACTATGCTGGCCCTGGGGTGTTTGCTGATTCTGCTTCCTGGGACAATGGTTAGCATAATGCCCAACCTCTCCACAACGATAGCATACGTTGGGGGTGCTCGGTGCACTGGTCTTCATGGGAGTGTTGTTAGACATTCCTTGGCGTGGTGTCTGCTGGCCACTCTGCTACTAAGGACGTTGATTGCCATTCTGCTGTTGGTACGGCAGACGCTGCTAGAACTAATTGCGCTGAGGGTACTGACCATGATTCCACTGATTCTGTCATTAGGTTACTCAAAAACAGAACACAACTGAAACTGTTCTAGATTCCAGACTGCACAGAAACTTTAACTTGAAACAGCTATATCTCTCAAACCAGATCAGATATAGGGGTGATTCTAGAGGCATTGGAAAGATACTTAAGTCTAGTTATTCTCATAAAAAAATTTATAATTTTTGGTCAAGTAGATTTAGATTGGCATTGAGATAAGGACAGACTACTTTGAAAAATAGATTCCGAGAGAGCAAGATATACCAAATCCAACTATTTATTTATTAACTCAAACTCTAATATTCTTAAATATGGAACTTGCGGACATGCCCACAAAGTTTCAGCACTCATTATAAAAATCCAACTCACACATAAACATAATAACAAATCAACTAGGCACACCAAAGTTCACACCGCACTACTAGACTCGACTTGACTCAACTTGACCCGAGCTACTAATGTCTTATTACATAGAAAGGACTCCAACACCTATGGGCGAAATTTATGAGGAAGCTCCTCGTAGATCCTTGGCAGGTTGAGGCACACCCTTGGCACATCTATCACTTGTCGGTATCTCTTAAGGGTCGCCTCATGTGCCTTCAGCTGATCTTCTAGCCATCGATTCTTGTCTACTAATTCATAGGCAAAGTTCACCATCACTTGAGTAGTGGAATCCGTGCCTTCAGGGTCCATTATTACCCATCCTAAGTCAGGGTGTTGGCGAGGGAGGAAGCGATATTGATATTCCTTCATATCATCAAAGCGACGATCACGGAGACCCATGCAGGCTACAGCGGCTGCATCTTCTATGCTATCTTCCATGATGGCACAGAGGGCATGATGCGCATAGTTTGAGTCAGCTGGTATGCTTCCTTTTTTCATCCCAGATGGAGATGCACACCCTGGTCTTCCAATAAGTGTCCTCATGGCTCTGATACCAATCTGTCGCACCCGATTTTAAGGATAAATTGGGATACAAAATCTTATGTGCGCCCAGAGATCAGTCACACACATAAGCCGACAAATTATAAATAGTATCATCATAGGTGTTTATTACATCATGAATAATAAGATATAGTCTTCACATAAATGTAGCGGAAGTATAAGAAAAATCTCTCGTGGAAGCTCCATATCATAGGGACGTCAACTGGTTGACCACAAGTCTAGTATTCCTTAGGAAAGTCGTCATTACCTTAGCCATCTATTACCCATCCGGGATTTTTATCTTAATAATAAAAATAAACAAGCGTAAGTACGTGTCGTACTCAACAAGTTTAACATGGGGTTCATGAGCCTCAAAAGATTTGACACAGGTTTAACAACATTCAGCTTTTAGTTGTCACAATTTTAGCATAAGAGTAGCAACAAGTTATTTCAATCCCACATAAACACATGATCAATGTAAACAAAAATAATGAATAGCATAAAAGGTTAATTCTTAGTGATCATCTATTCCGTAAATGTTCCAAGGCCGCTCGTGACCGTGAGCATGGCTGATATACCAGTTTTATAGTCTGCAGAGGTTGTACACTTTCACTATAAGTCGTGATACCCATATGCCCGGGTTAATTACTCCCAAAACACATCCAAGGTGAGAAGGCAGGGTTCACTATGAAGCCTTTCAAAGGTTTGTCTAATATGTTAGGGCCATTAGATTCACTCGGCAAACAGATATAGGAACACTCCTGTCGAATGGCATAATTCCATCATGGCTATACACATAAGAGTAGAGGCTATCCTATACCTGATTCGGCAAGCCATTCTTACGCCAATAAAGGTAACCTCTAACTAGCTAGAAAAGGTCCTCATACAGAGCTAAAGCCAGAGCCATGTAGCTCTCACAGTTGTACTGTAAGTCTCGGATGATCACTTACAGATAAGTCCTTAGGGAGAGGAATCTAAAGCATTTAGAAAGTAGCTAAATACTCCAGACCCCTGTTTCCAAGTTGCTAAAAAGTCATGTTTTAATGTTTATTGCATATACCATTAGTCAAGTTACAAAATCATGATTTAGTTGAGCACTAGCAAAGCTATCCAATGCATATCCCATAGGAGACAAGGTATAAGTCCAATTTCTAAGAAATCCTTATCAAGGTGACACATGCAATCATGAATTAAATGCATTAAGGTGAATAGGAAATAAGGATGATCCCATGCTATACTTACCTTGATCAAAGTACTCCTGCTGATCCTACTCGTCAAAGTAGTACTCTTCATCACCCATGAATTGCTCACCGTCTATACTCGATAACCACAGCAACATGCAAGCATCCAAAAGCAATCATGCACAGCAAATAAAAGCTATAGATTAAAACAGTACACCAATCAACATAAAATCAAGATGAAAAGTTTGTAAAACGAATCTACGTCTTGCTACGATCACACAGACACGAAGATCACAAAAATCGAAGCTAAAACGAAGAAGTTATGATTTAAATAAGATTTCCTTTAGTAAAATAATAGATTAAATCTAACCTCAAATTTTAAAAGTTGAAAACATACCTAACAGTAGTATGAACATGTAGATTATGGAATTATGAACCTAACGCGAGTTGAACGGATCAAATTGGAGTTAAAATGGAGATTTTATGGCCTAAAGAAGATAGTGGCAATTTTGTAAATAGATGAAACTCAATTTCCAAATTTAAAATAATTAAAATCTGATTTTAAACCGAAACGGGGACTGCGGGCATGAAAATGAAGAAATACAGGGGCTCTTTGACAAAATTGCAGGGACGGCGGGTTGAGATCCAAATAATTGTAATGGCCTTTTTGCAAAACGACAGGCGAAGGGGTATCTTAAGATCTGGACCGTTGGATCGGAATCGGACGACGTAGATCTGATCGGAGGGAAGGGAAAACAGCCAGCGAGGACGGCGGCGAGCTCCACGGCAACGCCATGGCCGGAGACGGCCGTCGCTCATAGAATACGTTCTACGGAGGGGCGGCGCAACGCAGGGGCGCTATTTATGGGCGGAGCTGGCTTGCGGTTCACGCTAGGCGTGGCGTAGCGGAGGCAGATTCAACAGCGGCAGTGGTGGTGATGTCCGGCTCGAACACGAGCCGAAGGAAGGGGACGACAGCGCGACTGACTCACAGGCCTGGGCCATCAGCGAAACAAAGAGGGAGAGGGGAACGACGCCCATGGCTGCGCTGGGCCGGCCTACTTGTTGGGCCATAGGGGAAGAAGCGAGGTGGGCCACGGCGACGCGGGGAGAAGCGGGGTGCGAGCGGGCCTACGGGTGAGTGAGGACGAGCAGCTCGTCCAGCAGGCTATGAATGAGAGAGGGAGCGAGTTTCTTTTTTTCTAATTTTCCAAACAAATTTTGAAATGCAAATTCAAATCAATTTGAAGTTTGATTTGAAACCACACAATACAAAAATAATATGTAGCAGCATGAATGCATAGACATGTAGGTAAACCTTATATTTGATTTTAATTTCATAAAACTTTATTACTTACTACATTGCATGCACACACATAAGCATAATTAAATCAATTTACCTATTTTAAAATAATGCAATTTTTAGAGTGTTACATTATATAATTGAAATATTAATATTCTCTCTACGTTAGCACCATTCTAGATCTCACTTCAAGCTCTAGTCTCGATTTTGAGTGATGTGGTACCCTTTTTTAAATGATTGTTTATGTCATAACACTTTGCAACCTAAAATCCTTATTTTAAAATTACAAAAGGAGAGTTAATAAAGATACACTAGGTGTTTTAACTTAGTTTGAGAATAAAAATTTGTAATAATTAATAAGATTAAATTTTAAAATCAAATTTTTATATTTATGGCATCGAAAGATATGGGATGTAGTAAGCGCCAGCATAGTTTAATCTTTTCTTTTTTAACATAGTGTTTCAACTAAATGCATATTGAAGTTACATAGAGTCATTGCGACGCGATGTAAAGGGAAAAACTATGGACAAAACTGGAAAACATATAGATTAGTAATTTATACACAGCTGAGCAGCAACCGAGCTCTCAGTACTCGTTCGACTTTTCCATCAGAGACTTGGGACCTGTCCCTCTCTCGACCGTTTGTACCCCCCACTACGAACCTTTCAGTGTTAATAACACGAGCAGCAGTAGCAGACTGGACGTAGGGACATTCTGCCTGAACCAGTATAAACCTCGTGTCTTTTAGCACACCAACCGGGCCCAACACGCAACAAATATAAATTTACTAGTTGGTGTTTATTCGAAACACCGACACCCTCAAATCTATATCTATGTTATCATCTTCTATTAAAACAAATATTTAAATTACCATAAAGTACATATATGTTTCTACATTTATATTAGAACTGTATTGAAGTAAATATACATATTATGTCATCATACATATCAAGTACATGTGCATACTTGAGATGAATATATATATATATATATATATATATATATATATATATATATATATATATATATATATATATATATATATATCTATGTTAGAAAATTAACATAGATATGTGTTACAACAAGAGCCACCATAGTTTAAGCTAATATTTAGTAATTCATACGTTTATCACAATTGGATAAAGACTACACACAGTATCTATGTTAGAAAATTAACAAAGTGAGAAAACATGCTATTTAATATTAATATTTTATAGATCGAGGTATATTAAACAGTAATTAATGCTTATGTGTTCTAAGATTCTGTCCTGTGCAGAGCATGAGTTGATGGACTAGCTAGTTTATCGAATTGTATATAAAAATTTTTGGACGGCATATCCTGAGCAAAATCCTAAATTCACCACTGCACATGAGGTTTACTATACTATTGATCCGTCTGTCATCTGGGCAGCATTGTATCAAGATCGAGTGGACGATTCATTTGAAATATGGGCACTGCTTAGTCAAACTGAAATATCTACGACTGGGAAGTTCCTCGAAGGCACGTTTTTGAGAAAAGTAATGGAGGTCCAAACAATGCCTGTCACGTTATTGAAAAGGGACTGCGGAAGTTGACATTATTATATATGGCTTAAAAATAAATTGTATCAGTTGGACGCTATTGGAAGTTTGTAACCAATCAACCAACACCGTACCTGTTCGGCTGTTCACTTTGAAAAGGTTATTGTATATTTTTTATTCGTCATAAGTCTCCATTTTTCAACGTAGAAGTTGAAACGACCCCGATTTCTGCGAAGGGAAATCCACAGCGTCGAAGTGTAATAAGACCGTTGTAGATCATATTACCCAAATTTCAGTCGAATATCACATCCATACAACGATAATATCAGAGTACAAATGGTGCGGAATTACATAAATTATTACATCGCCGCATTGGCGGAATCAAAAGTAGCATTCATTCAGAACAGCTTGAAGATAAGATCGCCAAACTCGAGCGTAGGAACGAACCCCTCATCCGTCAAACTCCTCGGAGCTATACTCCACAGCAGAACCTGTGTGCCAAAATTTATCAGTACGATTTGTACTTGCCACTCCCAACCCTATGAGCTTTGCTTTGTGAAAATTGGATGCAAGTTGGATATAGTCAAAAGGAACCTACAAAGCTGAGGTTTCCTAGCATATCAAGTATATAATAATAGTTGGTCAAGTTTCATCGCCATTCCCACACACATTCCACCCCATTCGCTTTTCCGAGCCAGGTTTCGATCCTGGGATCGATATACCTCCATCACCACACCATCATCATACCATAACCATACCATCGCTCAGTCGACAGGCCAACTCCCTCTCGGCACTGTCTCAAGGCCCGTAGCCCCTGGCTACGACCGACACTCTCTCACGGGGAAGAAGAGAAGGACTCATCTCACTATCTAGTTTAAGCGAAACCCAGGAAAGGTCCATAGCCGACAAGTCGGCACATGTATCGATCGATCAACCATACACTCTGCAGAGGTTTTACATAACCACAAGATCCGCCCTCCTCGCTGACCGTCGTCAACTAGGCTGATTCCGGCCGCTTGCTAGCCTAGGATAATGCCACTCTACCATTCAGCCCTGGTTCACCCCAAGTCTAGTCTGGGGTGGCTGAAACTGTGAGTCATGAGCCGGGTCCACAAGGTCTCCATGAAGTCTCGGAAGGGTGTGGGGGAGATCCTCCGCGCCCTGTACCTCCTTACACTGTCCGCTATCAACCTAGCAGTAGTGGCAATATCCTACCAAGTAGTCCGGCCGTCCCGCACCATATAGGGCGAGTGGTACATAAGGCTTCCCGGTGAATCTGAGTACTAGTAAGTCCTTAGGGATGACCAAGCTAGAATGTCTTCATCGGGGTTTCCATTTATCGTGCCACCACAGCACCTCCACCCCGGGCTCCTCCCATCACAGGTTCACACCTAGGGCCACCTCATATACCGTTTACCCACCACAGGTATCCATCCCAGGGGTGCCCAGGTAGCACCCCATGGCAAGACTTGCCCTAGGCTCGTCGTATACTTCAACTTGGTCGACACAACCCTCACCCTCCACACACCCAACTCACACACACAGCACTCTCCCTATAGTCCAGATAACACCAGTTTTCCACCACGCATGTAGTATAAGCGTAGTAGAAGTATAAGTAATGAAATATATAGCAGTAAGCGTGTGTCTAGCCTAATAGCAGGGTATGCAGGGGTAAGGTTGCGTCAAGGTAAAGGCCTTCAAGTAAGCATACTACCATGCAAGTCCTATCATAATCCGATCATAGCAGTAAAGTAAAGCAATAGCAGTTCTATATTAGCCATGCGTAATAGGTGCTATGAGATTGGGTGGGATGTGGCACCTTTAGTGTAGTCGTCTCCGTTCTCCTCACGGTACTCACGGTCCTCGTCCGTCAGGTTCTCCTCCGAGTCTGCAACGTTCGCATTATAGTCGCGTTAGCGACGTCTATAGAATAGCACAAAGAAGCAATGGAAATTCAAAAGAGCCAAATGCACTCAAACATGGGTTCATTGCGTAGAGCTTGATTTTAGATGAATTTTGGTCCTGGTTTCGTATTTTTCTGAGGTCATATGAATTAGTTATGAATTTCCGAAGTTTAAATCATTTCTAAAAATGAAAAAAGGCTGAATTAATCCTAGGCTGACACGTGTCACGCTGTGACTGGTCCACGTGGCATGCTGACGTCAGCGTGACGTCAGCGTCTCGGTTCCAAGCTGACAAGTGGGGTCCAGCTGACGTCAGCATGACATCAGCAACGTCATCAGTTCTGACAGGTGGGTCCAGGGGCTCTCGGGTCACTGACATGTGGGTCCGGTCAAAGTCAACGTCGGTCAATGGTGAGTCAACGGTCAACGGTCTACGGTCAACGGTCAGGGTCACTAACGTGTGGGTCCCACGTGACGTCAGCATGACATCAGCATCTGACATGTGGGTCCAGAGTGTCCGTGCCACTGACATGTGGGGCCAGGTCAACGGTCAACGTTGATCGGTCAACGGTCAGCATGGGCCGGGTCTCAAACGGGCTCTGGTGGACTCGGGTTGGGCCGGTCTGGGCCGGGCCGGGCCGGACACGTGGCAAGCTATGGCGCTGCCACGTCGTAGCCGTGGGCCTCTACTGGGCCATGGTCCACGGCTCGCGGTCCACGGTGAACGCAAGCGCTGATCCACGGTGGACTGCTTCTCCTTCCGGTGGACCGCGTCCACCCTTCTCCTCTCTCTCTGTGGTTCATGTGCACTGGGTGTACGAGTGGGCGGTCCAGGGAAGAAATTTCCCTTCCTCTCCAGCGGTGTGCTCCCACCGGTGGCGTGTCTCGCCGACGAGCCTCGCCGAAGGCGCTGGTGCGCGATTGACGTGGGTGAAAGCTCCACCGAGCCTCGGCGTACATGGTGGTGGGATCTAGGTGGTGGCCAGGGCTTTCCAGAGCGTCGGCCACGGTGGTCAGCGGCTTGGCGTGGCGGCGCTCATCGGTGTGGCATGGTCAGGCTGGGGTGGTAGCCAAGAGCGTGTTTGGCGGGGTGTGTGAGTTTCCTGTGGCTCCGGCGAATAGGGCGGGCGAGTCAAGGAGGCGCCAGGCGCTCCCAGTGGTACTGGCCACGGTGGTCTGGTGCTCTGGCCGGTGGTGGCGGTGCTCTGGCCGGTGGTCTGGTGCTCTGGCCAAGGGGCTACGGCTGACTATCTTCCGGTCATCACGGTGATGCTCTACGGCTACGTTCTAGTCTAGCGAGGTGGTCGGGTGCGCCGGTGGTGGCTGTGCCATGGCGGCGGCGTCGTGAGCGCGGCGTGCGTGTGCTCGGCTACGGCGTCCATGGGGCTAGGAGGGGTCCCAGCAGTGAGAGGCTCACCGTAGGTGTCGTAGATGATAAGATGGCGGTGCGGTGGCGGGTCGCGGCCGTGTCGCTCCGGAGGCAGTGCGGTGCAGTGTCGGCCGCTCCGGCTTCGATGATCTCCCGGTCCTCCTCCCGGCAGTGGCCCCGCCCTCTTTGTTCTTGTCCTCCCCTCGGCCCTCGTGCTGGGTGGTCTGGTGGATGGCCACAAGTGGCGACGGGGCGATGGAAGGGCGCTAGGGGCTCCCGGGCCGAGGCTTTTGTAGCCGGAGCTTCGGCCACGGCATGGACGAGCGGCTGGAGATGGCCAGGTGTGCGCGGAGGGCTGTGATCGCGTCGAGGCTAGGGCTACGGGGTAGCGACGCGATCGTGGGTGCGATGGCGAAATCGAATCCGCGCTCTGTGGTCGAGAAGGTGCGGGACAGGGAGGGGGCAAGAGCATGGCTCGGCCATGGCCATGGCAGGCACACGGCAGTGGTCATGCATTGTGCGTGACCCTGTCGGGCAGCCGGTGCCTGCGTGGCACCCATCCAACGGCTTCGCAGTCGGTTGTGAGGCACGGACGGCGGAGAAGGGCTGAGGTGGCGTCGGATTCCCTCCCACGGCATCTGCGTTCTGTTTTTGCCGGAAACAGAGGAGGGGACCAAGGAAGGGGATGACGCCGGGGGTCCACTCGTCAGCCAGCGTGGGGAGAAGGTGACGGCATGGTGGCGTGCGGCTGGCTGCGTGGGCCAGCGAAGCCGGTGACGGCGAGCTGGGCTGGCTGGTGGTAGAAGGCAGGCTGGGCCGACTGGGATGGTTTAGCTTTTTCTTTTTTTTTCTATTTTGTTTCCCTTCTTCTTTATTTGAATTCCAATTTGATTTGGAATTTGAATTCAAAAATTGGTGTACCTTATTGGAGTTTTAGATATGAGGCCCACAACATTCTTTTATATATATATTAGAAATTTATTTAGCTATTTTGTATAACAAAAATAGGTGTGGTTTGTTATACAAAAATAGAATTAGTTTTTCTCTTTAAACCTTTATTCTTTGGTTTGAGTATTAATTATTTTATGGTTTATTACTTTATTGGAGTTGTTCATCATATCATAACTCAAATGGAAATCCAAATCATATTTTGAATTAACAATGTATGCAATACTTTATTTGTTAGAATTTAAATAAACACAGTTAACTAATGACATGCCATGCTTATGTGTTGACTTGGGTTGGGTTTCTATACATGACACTCATCATCACATGGGAGTTTTTAAGAAAAAATTTGTAGTTGGTATTTTTTTGTGTATGGATTTTTGGGTTGTTACAGAAGTATGACAACTTCGCGTCCTACTCAACCTAAGCTTTTGAATGCTCTACCAACGTGGTATATCTAATAAACCTGTTTTCAAAAAAAAAAAGAAATGGTATCTAAACCTAATGGTTATGACCTTGAGGTCTAGCTAATGCAGTTTTAAGAAAACACAAATACGGATACCCTTCTTCAAGGAAAAATCTGATGACAACACATTGAGAATTTGTTTGTGGACCTAAACTTTCAATGATAGAGCATTTTCTCACAAAGTGCTTATATAATCCAAATAGAGCCCTCCTTGTTACTTCAAGGCGGCTTGGGTGCAGCGCTATGATTGTCTATGTGGTGAAGGGGCAGGGGTGAAAACGGTACGGATATTTTCCGGCCGTATTCGATGCAGAATTCGTTTAGAGGGGTTCAGATCTGTCCGTATCCGAGTCCGGATATAAAACATCCGATACCGTATCCGTATCCGAATATTTAAATCGCATATTTATGATGTTGATATCCAATCATATCTTATCCGGCATGGTTGACACTATCCGTATTCGAATCCGAATCCGGACAAAAATATGAAAACAAATGTAATATCAGTGGTATCCGTCCGTATCCGATCCGTTTTCATCCCTACTAAGGGCCATGCGTGCACTGCCACTCTGCCACAGGAACTAGGGGAGGCGATGCCTGCGTGCACTGTCACTGACGAGCACTGTTGGCATGCCAACACACACTGACACACACATTTCACTGTACATGCAGCGAGCGCCTGAGCAGCAGCAGCCGCGAATTTGAACGCGTCGATTCCTGCGCTCACCACACCAGCTCGCGTACAGCAATGCGGCAACAGTAGCGCCGCAGCAAAACTGTGCTGTGCATGCGCAATGCAATGCTCCACCTGTTGCGGCACTGCCTCCCCCTGCTCTCTTCACGGAGCTGTTCGCCACTTCACCTCCCGTGCACACAGTGTGCTCGAACTTTTTCAATTGCTGTGAGGACCGAGGAGATTGATTGATTGTGGAGCGCACAACCCCAACGTCGCGTCCGCTCAGCCCCAACGTCAAGTCCCATCCGCGGACACGCCTACACGTCGCTCCGCACCGCACACAGCCGCAGAAAGGCGGCGTCAAGATCTGTGGCGCCGAGCTCGGCGCCATATATTCTGGCATCGAGGTATCGAACACGTCAACGCCACCTAGGACTTCCTGTTATACACGATCAGGCACCTCGGCGCCAAGATCTATGATGCCGAGACGTGTTACCTCGGCGCCAGGACTCATGGCGCCGACCCTAGGGTCAAAGATGAGTTTAAGTCTCTCAGGGGGCCAAACGTAAATTTTGTTTAAATAAAGGGTTAAATAGTAAAAAATTAGGTATGATATTGATATGCTAGCTTTGCCGCGTGTTGACCCGTTGTAGTTGACGCGCCTGATTGTAAACTCTTCTATCGTCTCGGATTTTCATCTCTGCAGCGCCTTTTCTTCGATGTTCACTCCCAAGTCCCACCCAAGCTGCAGAAAGTGTAGCTACAACTAGAAGCATGGCGGATGTAGAAGACTGCAGCCCTGTTGCCGATCCTTCTGGTTCTGGAGGATGCTGCAAGAAGGCAGCATTGAGAATAATGAGAACAATCTTACATGGTCTAGAGAAAGAATCTATCAACCACTTATTTTTTGAGTGCTGTGTGGCTAAGTTGGTTTGGGACTATATTTCTGAGCTCCTTGGTTTAAGAATTGGTCATGATTTTGAATCGGTTGCTCGTTTTTGGCTAGCCAATAAGAAACATAAGGTTACAAATACTATTTCAGCGGATGTCTTATGGTCGTTTTGGAAATTCCGGAATAAATTATGTTTTCAAGGGCACAAGTGGATGGGCCGCCTGAAGGACGTTCTCTTCAAGAGCGCCAGGATGTTACGAAGATGGATCCCAATGATGCAGCAAGATTCCGGAGTGCGTATAGAGGAGGTTATTATCCAACTGGAACGCAGAGCATCAATACTGCCTCAGCTGATGTGGTACAATCAGGTGGAATCGTCATTAGAATTGGCACCATTGGGTGTTCGGCTTACGGGTTCCAGCGCTGCAACGAGTTTACGGGAGTCTGATGTGTTCTCAGGGCGTCTGGAGCAGGATTTAGTTGCCAATGTGGCGTTAAACAATGCGGTGTTGTCGCCGTCACACTAAGAATTGTTTTGTAAGGCAGGCGCGCCTAAACGCTGAACTTGGATGCTTGTTTGCTTTTAATACAAAAGCAGGGGAAACCTCCTTTTCTAAAAAAACTCTCATTGGTCTAGTGGTAACTATATTATTCTCTGTCAGCTTGTTTGCCTACCTTTATCTTTATCGTAAACATAATCCTCATCCACAAGACGGCCATCAAGATATGTACGGCGTTGCATCGCTGGTCGCTGAGTTGGTAGCCTATGCTGCTGTCCCATCAAGTGACGCTCCGGGCGCCATCAGGTACAGGGGAAGCGCGCAACTCATCAACGGCACCACCCTCCGCGTATGATAGGCACCAATGATCCCCGACCCCTTCACGCCCCTCTCCTTCAGAATTTGGATGGTGGCGAGATGGTCCTGGATTTTCTTCTTGTCTTTATCCGGGACCCCCCACTTTCTCCACGATTCCAGCGCCTCTTCGATGAGGCATCCGGTGAACGCTGGTAAGGGGGTGGCTGCGTCGTTCTTGACGTAGAACCAATGCGAATGCCACCCCCTTGTTGGAGGTCGACAGACGCATCGACGGGTATGCGTTGACCCGGTTGTTGCGAAGCTGAATGCCGGCGCATCCCATCAGCACGCTCCGCTCCTGCCTCTTCTCCCGCTTCTTTAGGACGGTGACGGCAAAGAAATGCCACCACGGATCGAAGTGGGGACTAATCCCCAAGAACCCCTCGCACAGGGCGATGAACGCCGCAATGTGCTGGATCCCATTAGGAGTGAGATGCTGCAGCTCCACATTGTAGTAATTCAGCAACCCCCGAAGGAACTTGTGGGCGGGGGTGGCGAATCCCCGCTCATGAAAGTGAGCGAAGGACACAACATAGCCATCGGGCGGTGACAGCGCGTCCTCATTGCCGGACAGCCGCAACTCCTCGGCGGCGATCCGCGCGCAAAGAAGGTCGCGGCGAAAAAGGCCCTCCAAGCGCTGGAGGGTGACATCGGATCTGCACCATGGGTCCATTAGACGATTGGAGAGGATGGATGCGAGCTTGATGGCGGCTGCGCTATGGGTGCGGAAGGCTAAGGCGATTGGCGGCGGAGGTGGTAGATGCAAAGGCAAGGAGGCAATGTACGAAACCCTGGGGATGAACCCTTTGGTTTTATAGGGGCGGTGGATGCGATGAACGCAACTATCCGCCTGGATCTCCGCGCCTGCCACGATTTGCCACCACATCACCACGCGGGATATGCACCCCCAATCCCTATCCTTTCCCACCAAAGTCGCGTCGGACGTTTCTCCTTCCTAGGCAGACCATGACTCTTTTCCCACACAAGGGATATAGGTCAAAAAGCGTTTCTCCGGCCCGCTTGGGCCCAGGAGCTCGAGGACTGGCCCAATGATTTCGACGGCCGTCCCAACGAAGGATAGGCCCGTGAGCGGCCAAAACTCAGGCGCATGAGCCTCAAGGGAGTCTCGATCCACGATCGAGTCTCAACCGGGCTGACCCTGGACGAATCCCCGTGAACGGGATACCAGGGTTCCCTTTAAACAATCTGATTATCAAAATACCAAATCTCACATTCATACCCGCGAAGGGTCTGAATTACCCCTCGGGCGATTCTATCCGAATCACCCGAGGACTCGAGGGCTACACCCGACGGGTGCGCTCGCGCGCACCCTCTCGCGAATCGAAATACCCCCCGGGCGATTCTATCCGAATCACCCGGGGGCCTGGGGGCGCTCGCGCGCACCCTCTGGCAAGTCCAATCACCCCCAAGCGATTCTATATGAATCACCCGGGGGCTCAGGGGCTACTGTCGGGGGACCAAATACTGGGCTACACAAAGAGGAGGAGCTAATAACTGTCAATCATTGATGCTTCCGAACAGATAAGAACGCAACTACACTTCTTACCCAACGACCAAAGGTTGGCTCCGCCTCGCCCGACCCCCGAGGGCTGGGCTCTGCCTCGCTCGACCCCCGAGGGCTGGGCTCTGCCTCGTCCGACGTTTGGGGCAGACTCCGCCTCGCCCGACGACTGAGGGCTGGCTCTGCCTCGTCAGACGTCTGAGGGTTGGCTTCACCTCGCCCAACTTTCGAGAGCTGGCTCCGCCTTGCCCGACGTCCGGGGGCTGGTTCCGCCTCGCCCAACGTCTAGGGGCAGACTCCATCTCGCCCGACGTCCGAGGACTGGCTCCGCCTCGCCCGATGCCCGAGGACAGGCTCAGCCTCACCCGACGACTGAGGGCTAACTCTGCCTCGCCCAACATTTGGGGGCAGGCTTCGCCTCACCCGACGACTGAGGGCTAGCTTCGCATCGCCCGACGTCTGGGAGCAGGCTCCGCCTCGCCTGATGTCCGAGGGCTGGCTCTACCTCACCTGACGTCCGGGGGCAGGCTCCGCCTCGCCCGACGTCTGGGGGAAGACTCTGCCTCGCCATAATTACGCGCGCAGATAAGGGGGGACACTTAAGTCAACTGCAATACCGAGTACCATACCCTGCACGCCAACGGGAAAGTACCGTCAGGATGTGATGGGACGGGCACTTTAAGCCCTCCCCGGCATGACAGAGCCCGAACAGTGTTGTAGACGCCGACTTTTGTCTTATAGTGTTCTGGGCGCCAGCCCTCGAACGCGGATCCTGACATAAGTATACGACAACCACTATGATACAGGAGGGAACTCACATCACCTACAGTAATGGTCGTATGGTCACTACCCCGTCTGCTCCCCGAAGGGTCGCGGCTCGGTACCCTGGCACGCCGCACCGTACGCCAGAGTAGGATGGGACGTGACCACTTGCTGAACGAAGCCAGAGCACGGCCCTATCAGGATCAGCGAACGTGCTATCCCTGGCACCGTCTGCCACGTCAGTAGGGCAGGCTCAACGAAAAAAGAAGACATGGCACCTTCAAAGGACCTTCTCTACCTCTGGTTTTTCCTCTTTCTCCCATTTGTAATCCCTGCTCCCCTTTGGTCTATAAAAGGGGGGAGGACAGGGCACCCCACTAAGGGGATCGAAAAATTCGATACACCACGTACCACATTACACACAGCTGAGCAGCAACCGAGCTCTCAGTACTCGTTCGACCTTTCCATCAGAGACTTGGGACCTGTCCCTCTCTCGACAGTTTGTACCCCCTACTATGAACCTTTCAGTGTTAATAACACGAGCAGTAGCAGCAGACTGGACGTAGGGACATTCTGCCCGAACCAGTATCAACCTCGTGTCTTTTAGCACACCATCCGGGCCCAACGCGCAATAAATATAAATTTACTAGTTGATGTTTATTCGAAACACCGACACCCTCAAATCTATATCTAAGTTATCATCTTCTATTAAAACAAATATTTAAATTACCATAAAGCACATATATGTTTCTACATTTATATTAGAACTGTATTGAAGTAAATATACATATTATGTCATCATACATATCAAGTACATGCGCATACTTGAGATGAATATATATATATATATATATATATATATATATATATATATATATATATATATATATATATATATATATATATATATATATATATATATAGGATTTCTATATTGTACCCTGGTTACTGAATATTAATCGCTACCCAAGCCAACCCAACGCACCGCTCCGACCCTGAGCCAATCCATCGGCTGGCCGCTGGCCCCGTGTTCTCGTTTTTTTTCTCTCCCGCACACACCTCCTGTTTATTATATTCTTTTTTCCGTTCCAATATTCGTAGATCGTGGGTGGCGCCGGTTTCTTCTATCCGCTGCCGTCGCAAGAACCCAGATCGCCGCCGCCCTCGCTGCATGAGACTAGCTCTCCGCCGCCCTCGCCGCACGAGCCCAGCTCGCTGCTACTCCCGCCCCTGCTTCATGAGCCCAGCTCACGGCCGCCCCCACCTCATGAGCCTTGCTCACCGCATCCTTGTCATCTCGGTGGGTCGTGGGAGTCTGTAGGGTTACTTCCGCCCATGTTGCCCGAGCTCTGCTCGCCGCCACCGTCCTCCTGCTATCTTGCTTCGCCGCCACCGAGGGTTCTCCCGGTACCGTTTTCCCCCTCACCCCCTCAGCTCGCCATCGCTACTGGCCATGGCTGTGGTCTTGAAGGCCCAGCTGAGGGTCGACATGGAAGGTTGCTGCTGGGTTCGGCATCGGCGAGCTTGCCGAACCTAGGGCGGTCGTCCTACTCGTACCTCACCTCGCCTCCCCCTCGGGTCCAACTGGCACTGCCATGCTCCCCTCACCCCATTTGGTCACCGCCGCCACCTGGATGTTCCCGAGGGTCATAGTCACTTAGCTAGCAGGCTCCTGTGCTCGCCCGTGACCCAATCGGCAGCTCTCCCGACGCTCCTACGTGTGCTCCTCCAATACTGGTGGCAGATTCAGGTGCGCCTCCTCCAGATTCCCTTCTCCAGTTCCTCATTTGCACCATCTTCTCTTCCCCTTCCCCTTCATGTTCGATTTGATGATTGGAGTGCAGACCATCTTCTCTTCCCCTTCCCCTTCTTGATTCGATTTGATGATTGGAGTGCAGGATGTGTTCCCTAGAGCTTATCTTGGTCTGATGCGCGATTGTCAGCGCAGTCGGTGAGGAACCACCGCGGCCAGTTTGTCTCGGCTGCCAATGCTGGTTCCTATCCGTTGCAATGTAGCTTTCTGTTACTCGTCGGGAAGGATTTGTTTCATCTTTTTGTTACTCGTGGGGGAAGGATTTGGTGCTGTAAATGTGACCAAAGGATTTCATGCTATAAATGTGACCAATACCAATTGTGGATGTACTATCCTGATTATTACTGTTCTCAAGAATATTAATGAGTATTTGCAAACAAACATTTTTTTGTTTGTGTTCACAATTTAGAAAAATCAAGAGTAGTGATGCTTAAATACTACACAAACCTTATTTCGGTATCATCAATTCATTAAGTACATAGCTACTTTATGTGACTGGGCAAAAGAAAGGTCAAACAATTTGTTTATTCTATATGGTAGATTGGCAAATTTCTTATGCATGCAAGAATCGCCATTTGGATAAGTTATTCTTATAATACGAGCAACTGTTTTTTGTCCTGTACCTGTACTTGATCGCCCCACTCTGGTTCTGCCATTCTAATCCTGTTGTATGATCTATGCGGACCAATTCCATAGCTAATCACTAAGTAGGTGCTATAAGTATTTTCTATCAAATTGATATGTGGAATTTGATTATTTGAAAATGATTGCACAGGTTATCGTATCAAAGATTGTGCTTGTCTCAAAGATAATTGGGAAGGCCATCTATGTTTTCTCGGTGCTTGGGGCTGTTCAGGATTGCTATCTACTCCACTCTGTTGTCATATGTGTTATCTGTGACCCTTGATTGTGCTGATTGTTCTGTGGTCGGTGACTCGGTGGCATTGAAGTTGGACCTCTCATAGCTGCAATGTATAGGTACATCCAAATGTTCATACTTTTCATTTATTCAAGGATTAAGTCCACTTTTGGACTAATTTTAACCCTCAACTACAAAACCGTCTAGTACCGATACCCCAACCGTCAAAACCGTTCACTTTTAGCACCTAGGCGCGGGTGAGGCTGTTTTGTCCAACGTGGAGCAGTTTTGACACGCAACATCCATCTCACTGACATGTGGGGCCCATGCATCATCGACTCAATCCCTTCCCCCATCCGAGCCCTCCCTCATCACCTCTCTAGCGCGCGGGTGCGCACGACCGCGCGGCACAGCCACTGTCGCCCACGTCGGGCGCGTCAGGCCGCCCGGATGGCGCCCCTAGCATGGCGCGTGCTCCTTGTTGTTGACTCCATCAGGTGCTGCCCCTCCGCCAGCCTCCGCGGTGGTCGATGCTCCCCATGAGACGCAGTCGACTGGGCCCCTGCCACCATCGGCGATGACCGTCACAGAACCGGCCGCTGGAGAGCCACCTTCCTCCACTACGCCCGTCAGGCGGACTAGGCCTCCCACGCCGGGCCCCATGGAGGATGCCTCCACCGCCAGTGCCCCCCATCGCCATCCACACCGCCGGGAGCTGCCAGCGGCGCCGTGATTCCCAGGGCCGCACCTTCAAGGCGTGGCGCGTCTCCGACATCATCGCCGCGGCCAGGTTCGGCGGCCTTGTGCTCACCGGCTCCGCTGACGGGACTGTCAAGGTGTGGAGGCGGGAGATGGCGGCGGGCGGCGACCGGACGAGGCACATCCTGGAGCGGGTGCTCCGGGAGGGCGGGGACAACGCGGTGACAGATGCCCGCGGCGTGCCCCGAGGCCCGCACCGTGTACGTTGGCTCCTCCAACGGGCTGGTCACGTGCTGGCCGTGGGAGCTGGATGACGTGGACAATGAAGAGCCGAGGCTCGCGTGCGTGCTGGCGGCCCACGGGACGGGCGTGTTGTGCCTCGCCGTGTCCGAGCGCGTCGTCGTGAGCGGCTCGGCCGACAGGACGCTCTGCGTGTGGCGGCGCGATGACGACGAGGACGAGCGCGCGGGCCACGCATGCCTCGCCGTGCTCGCAGGGCACACGGGCCCATCAAGTATGTCGTGGTGGCAGCGGACGACGACGACGATGACTACTACAATGCGGACGGCGAGCGGCCATGCGTGGTGTACAGCGGCAGCCTGGACGGGTCCGTCAAGGTGTGGCGCCTGTCGGAGTTGCGCGCTGGAGCTGTCGTCGGCGGTAGAGGCCACAACGGCTCCATTTATGGCGGCACTGCGGAGTCGGAGGCATGGATGCCCTGGCCCCGGACAGCACAGCTGCCATCGCCGGTGCAAGCGCGGGCACCGGAGATGAAGGGTGTGGCAGCTGCATGAGCACGAAGACGCTAGTACTAGTCGATCGCTAGCTGCACTGCATGAGGTCGCGCGCGTGTTCGTGCAAGAATGTGCTGGGATGGAGAGGGAGGGATTGAGTCGATGACGCATGGGCCCCACATATCATTGAGATGGAGGTTGTGTATCAAAACCGCTCAATGTCGGTCAAAACAGCCTTGCCCCCGCCCAGGTGCTAAAAGTGAACGGTTTTGACAGTTGGGGTACCGGTACTAGACGGTTTTGTAGTTGAGGGTTAAAATTAGACCGACATAATAGTTGAGGGGCCAAAAGTGGACTTAATCCTTTATTCAATAGTTTGATACATTACCACTGCTGCATCTGCCTCTCTGCGTATTATGGTGTATAGCGGCAGTGTACAGAAGTATAGAAGAAAATACTTTCACATAGTTTTATCCATTTTGGTTGTGCAGGTGCTCTTCCTGTCCATGTAGTGGGTCCTTGGCTAGTTGGCTTCAATACTTGCACATTTCAGAAGGTGCGGAACACTTCCATACAGTTCTGTGAGCTCAGCAAGCATGAGAGAATGGGTTAGTACCTAGTTCTATTGTACGTAGTTTAATCTTAGCAGGCAGCAGAAACTTCTTCTCTTTTTACTGAGTTAGGATTGTGATTGCACCATGCTAACTATATGCCATTTTTGAAAACAGATATCTCCTGTCATATTTTAGAAACTTTTTGAAAACAGATATCTCTTGTCATCTTTTAGAAACATCAGAACCAGTGATAGCACCGACAACCATTCATCCCAGATGCCAACTAGAAGATCTAAGGTTTGGGATGGTTGAGGTTGGTGATGTCATGAAGGCAGTTTGCAAATATTGTCGAGAAAAGTTGACTACCAGCAAGAAATCAGGTACAAACAGCAACCGATATCACATCGCTGAATATTTCTCAAAAATCAGTACCAAAGATAGAAAAATGTTTCTTGCTACAGTGAAGATCACTAAACAGATGAATTAAGGTTGAGCAACTGCATCACCTTACTTTCCATCAAGAGAATGAGACTGTCAGAACATTTCAGTTTCTTTGTTTTTACATGAACTAGGTCCTGCCCGTGTGTTGCTACAGGCAACGAAACCATACTACACTATTTTTTATGAGAAACCATACATAGTACTACTAAATAGAAAATGTTCATGATGTAAAAAATATAACAATTGTTTGTTTCTCCGATTTCATAGCTAAAACTTAGTCTAAAGCTGATAGAAATCATACAATGTCAGATAAGTGGACCTTTTTAAATTTTATTTTACTACAATTTTAGGAACTCTTTGTAATTTTAATTTACTACAATATTTGAATCTCATTAGCTTGCACTATGGTTAAACAAGATAAAAGATCTGAGAGCAAATGATCACAAAAACTATATACAATGAGCCATTGCTCAACTTAAGTTGCAATTCCTTCAAAAACTTGAGTAGAAATCAACAACTTGCATGCCAAATGTATTGTGTTAACAACTTGCATGTCAAATGTTCGTTCAAATGCCTAGCAGATATTAACTTTTTCTATAGTTTTCTCATATGCATGTTTATGGCTTTATGCAATCTCACACATGCTACTAATAAGGCCATAAGGCCTTATTAATAGTAGCACAGTAGCATGCTGCAAAAAGCATTGCACATATATACATTGCAAATATCAAAGAATGTTTCTTTTCTTTTCTTTTTTAGACCCTAGGAACCAAGCTAGTTTGCTTTAATCTTTGGCCTTGGCATCATGTATGAGTGTATAGTTAGATTGATGATTCCTGAATAGTTTAATTGCCGGAGAAACACTAAAATTTATCTCCTATGCGCCCACCCCATTAGGATGTTCATTGCAGGCATGGTGCTTCTAAGACCAGGATCTGAACCTGTCCTGCCCACCTATGCTAAAATTGATTTGTCTGACTGAAAATTGTAGTCTGAGAATTTTCAGATGATGTTGGTCTCATCCTTGTGTCTGTTTATGCAGCCAGGAACGAGTAGAAAGAGAGCACTACTAGAGTGTTGAATTGGTGTCCCTCCATCCCTTTATGGCTCTAAAGTTAAGTATTTTGTTCTTTCTCTGGGAAGCCATTTTATTGTAGATTATCAAGCTATCACTTCTATTTTGGTTCTCAAGTGTCCAAGTGTCACCAACTAGATATGTTAGGCAAAACATATTAGCCGCAGATGCTCCGATAAACAATTGATGGTTAACCAATTAGCTATCACCATAAATATTTATTTCTAGAAACAGACATTAGGATTGTTCCAGAAAACAGGTGGTCAAGAAATCCTAGCCTACTACGCGACAATAAAAAATATTATTTAGAAACACATTTCATAGTTTGATTCATTAATAAAATTATAATTGAGTGGATTCACTTATTCAGTTAACGACTGATGCTGATACACAAGAGTTAGTACTTTGATTAATTTATGACATTAATTTATTCATTAATAGTGATAGGTAGTTCATCAGTACCATCCTTAAATTTCTCATTTATCTGCAGCTTGGACCCCATCGAAATCTTTTGTTTGATCTTAGCTTTCTTTTCTCACAAATTTTGTTGACAATCAAATGCTTTAGTCCTTAATCGAAACATTACTTTAAATATCACTTCTCCAACAATAATTGTTCCCAGTTGTTCGTCTGTTACAGGTGCACAAAAGGAATGAATCATCTTTATGAATGTGTTTGACTGCATCCAAACAATTAGGTACTGTAATTATATAGTGGTGCTTCTTTTGTTATTACTTCTAGTAAACCTGACATACAGTTCCTGAGTTTTTCTCTTTCTGCTGTAACAGAAAACATGGTTTTAGCCAAGTAATTATGGTTCTGTGACAAGCCTTCGTAGTTATTGCACGTGGCTAACTACTGATTTCATTTTGCTCTTCTAGCATGCTCCTAAACTGTATAAATTGTTGGTCTACCTTACTAATAATGCTACTTTTGAATAGAAAAAATATGTTCCCTCCTGAATACACAATTTGGGGCAATGCCGATCCAGATAACTCAGTGTAGTGTCAAATGTAGATGTTCTCTCGATCATTATTTCCCTCATCATCATAGCTGAGTTAAGTCCAATTGCTGGATTCCAGTGGTAAGCTAGATCTATGGAAGCAACAAAATGTGTCTACTAGCCATGCCTGTAGCACAACAGTACGTTGTTCTAAAACAATATTCCAAATTTTACAGTTGAAACAGCACACATGTATCTTGTTGATGCATGGTACAGTTGCTATTTATTGTCATGGTGAAAGAAGTGTTATCTTTCTTTCTTGTAAGACTTTAGATTTTTATTTTATAGCCCGTTGTCTTGAGCGGTTTATATTGTATAGAGTCCAGTTATTTAGATCTGGATTGTACAAATAAATACTTATGAATGAAGTTCTCGGATTAGTTATATAGTCCATACCTTATCAAGAAAACTCGCACTAAATAGGTTGCAGTTTAATTCTGAATTTTTGTATAGAACACCTCATCAACTATATTGTACACTACAATCTTTTCTTGAATGCATTACAGTCATGATCTTCGTTAGTTATGCATGATGCTGGCTTCTCAGGGCAGCAACACTTAGCGCAATACACAGGATGAATCACATGTTAGTTACAGAGTTAGGCATGGTCATTTGGATGGAAACCTTATCTTTCTTGCTTCTTTTGTTTTAGAATAATTATTTTTGCTGATTACTTCACCCTACAGTATGCTTGTCCATGGATGGGCTCCTCAAATTTGACTACCTAGCTTTTGTCATCTATTGTCAGCAGAACATAAAAATCTGCTCAATTGTAAAATGCGGTGTTCAGATTTTTCTGCTTTTCAGTTTTTCATATGTTAGTGCTCATGTATGAAGATCCACTTGCAAACTTCCTATTGATTTCTTTTAGAATTTTCAGTCATGCAGATCCAATTAAACTGTAGCTTCCAAGTTTGCTCTGCTGGTCCGACAGAGTTGGGCTCAGAACAGTTCAGGAAATGCCATTTTTCAGTAGCCATCTTAATTAAGCCGAAATGAAATATGCTCGTAAATTTGGTTGAACAATCAAATGAGCGGTTTCGGTTGAAGGTTTTAAACTACTATTATTCCTCAAAATGGCCACAAATGCATGCATGTTTGCTTTCATTTTACTACCTTGAAATTCATCGAACCAAATATACTGTCAAATGAGAGATTTAGATTCCTGTTGCAAGTTTGTTGGAAACTTTTGCTCTTCTTGTTTGAGAGTGCTGGAAGCTTTTGCTCATTGTTGTTTGTTTTAGCCTTGTGGAATATTTGCTGTTTTCTATCAATCGGTGGATAAATAATTTGTCTTCTATTGACCACCTGACTGTTGTATATGATGCAAAAGTGAACTAGGTAACTAGGTCTGAATCTCAAACTATAGTTGAAACAACACTGCATTGGAACTGACCATTATGTTGCTATTTCAAGTTAGTAGGACAAAAAGTATTGTGCCTTTTTACTACATTATCATGTGCTCTTCAGCCTTCCATTTGAACTTTTGCATGCATCATCGTATATGTTGTCGCAATACCCTTTTGTCAGAGTATCATAACCTAAATAAAACCCAGCCACTGCTAAATATTTTCAACTTTACCTTTTTTGAGATAATAATGTTCCTAGAGCAACACCAAATTTCAGAACTTTATCAAGTGTGTAGCCATCTAAATCTTTTCCTATTAATCAAGATTTGCCCCGAAGGTAAGTAATGTTAAACCTTTATCATGTAAACAGAAGTCCACAGGCTTAGTTGCCGGTACATATCCTCATTTGCCTATAATGTAATAAGTATTTGACTTACAACATCCTCAACTAACAATGTGATAAGTGAATCACAACCTAGTAATGACAACATATGCAAGCATTACTCTCAACAAAGCTATGAATCATTTCTAATAATAATATATTTATCATGTATGTTTCTCTTCACTCTTCAGTCTCTGGGCTCCTACACAAGCACATATTTGTATTTAGGAATAAATTTTCCTAATTTAATCAATATATGGTTTCATCATAATTTCTAATTAGTATTTACTAATAAATTTTCCTAATTTTGATCTATATGTATTTGTCATGCAATGTCTCATGTTTAGGCAATGAATGAGATCGTGTGTGTTTTTTACCATGTTGGGACTTGGGAGAATATCCGGTAGCTTTGCACTAATGAATGTGGGCAGGAAAGGGCCAATATGATTTTTTTTGTTATAACATAAATCTAATATTTTCCTTTTGGTGCCTTGAACATATTGATGTAGGTCTAGTAACCAAAATATTGTGAGTGCTTGAATTAATTGAAATTCTTGGTTGCGCTGACTTTAGTCATGTTCAGGGACATAACTGTACACTTTTTTTTTTTGCATATTGGCCGTTAAGCTCTACAATGAAGCTATCTAGCAAAGGAGGTGATCAAGCAAAAAGGTGATAAGATAAGCAGTACAAAAGTAATTGCAAAGAATGTGTGTGCGCTGCACACGACGTGAGGGCTGAGGCACAAGCTCACAACAAGAACCTGGCATGGACAGTGGTGTTCTACCTAGTAGCTACAATTCTATAGATGGTTTACATTTGATTTTTACGTTGCACAACATTGGGCGATCATTTGCACTATGTATCTAATTAAAAAAAGTTCCATATGATCCTCTAAAATAATATTTTGTGATGTATTAATAACAGGCCAGTTTTGATTCTTACCAAATTAACAACAATCAAATACTAGTACAAAGTTACGTGACCATTTATTGGGAGTTGGGAACCATCAAAGCAAGGACGAAAACTTAATTATTGAAACCATAAAAAAGTTCTTCAATTATTGAAACCATAAAAAGTTGAACGAGAAGGTGCAAATGCACGCGCGCGATGTGACTAAAAAAACCGGGCAAGCAATACAACTGCTTCAGGTAAAAAAAAATCCAAAAGAAAAAAAAGAGAAAAACATTCGGCCGCTTCGGGTAAAAAAATCCGAAGGAAACGACTGCAGGTGGGCAGCCGGGCATCCGATCGTGACCGAGCCTTCGTTCAGCGCGCGGGTGAGGGAATGACCTTGGGTACTGAATAATATTTAGTACCCTGGGTACTACTTAGCGCAGTCCTATATATATATATATATATATATATATATATATATATATATATTCTAGAAACTATGAAAAATATTTTCTTAACAACTCATATACTAATGATACTACACATTATTTAAAACTATATTACTATGAAATATATTTAATATATTTTTTACTTTTCTAGATACATAGTAAAGCTATGCATCTAGACATATTATATATTTAAATATATAGCAAAACCTATTATCTAGAAATGTCAGACAATTTATAACTTGGAATGGAAGTACACTTTAACTAAAATGTTAACTATATTGATAGTAGAACCATTATTGCACATATAATTTCTTGATAAATAAATTTAAACGCATCTTGAGAAGTGGGGGTAGTGCGGACCATATGTGTCTATCTTCCTGACCCTTGGGATTACTTTAGTGTAAACAATCATTATATAATTGAAATATTAATACTCTCTACGTTAGCACCATTCTAGATCTCACTTCAAGCTCTAGTCTTGATTTTGAGTGATGTGGTACCCTTTTTTAAATGATTGTTTATGTCATAACACTTTGCAACCTAAAATCCTTATTTTAAAATTACAAAAGGAGAGTTAATAAAGATACACTAGGTGTTTTAACTTAGTTTGAGAATAAAAATTTGTAATAATTAATAAGATTAAATTTTAAAATCAAATTTTTATATTTATGGCATCCAAAGATATGGGATGCAGTAAGAGCCACCATAGTTTAATCTTTTCTTTTTTAACATAGTGTTTCAACTAAATGCATATTGAAGTTACACAGAGTCATAGTGATGCGATGCAAAGGGAAAAACTATGGACAAAACTGGAAAAACTTATAGATTAGTAATTTATACATTGATCATAACTAGATAGAGACAACATTGTAGCTATTGAGTCTATTGTGTTGGAAAATTAGCAAAGTGAAAAAATGTGCAATTTAATATTAGTAATTTATTTTAGATTCACGACATCAGAAGATATGTGTTACAACAAGAGCCACCATAGTTTAAGCTAATATTTAGTAATTCATACGTTTATCACAATTGGATAAAGACTACACATAGTATCTATTGTGTTAGAAAATTAACAAAGTGAGAAAACATGCTATTTAATATTAATATTTTATAGATCGAGGTATTTTAAACAGTAATTAATGCTTATGTGTTCTAAGATCATGTCCCGTGCAGAGCACAGGTTGATGGACTAGTTTATCGAATTGTATATAAATGTTTTTGGGCTGCATACCCTGAGCAAAATCCTAGATTCGCTGGTTTAATATACTATTGATCCGTCTGTCATCTGGGCAGCATTGTATCAAGATCGAGTGGACGATTCAGGCCTTAGTTCTAAAAAGTTTTCCCAAAAAGTGCTACAGTATTCATTACATCGAATCTTTCGATGCGTGCATGGAGCATTAAATGTAGATGAAAAAAAAACTAATTGCACAGTTTGGTTCGAAATCGCGAGACGAACGTTTTGAGCTTAATTAGTCCATGATTGAATACTAATTACCAAATAAAAATGAAAGTGCTACAGTAGCCAAATTCCTAAATTTCACCCAACTAAACAAGGCCTCATTTGAAATATGGGCACTGCTTAGTCAAACTGAAGTATCTACGACTGGGAAGTTCCTCGAAGGTACATGGTCAGGTCAGATTATCGTACACGGCACACCATATCTTGGCCGGGCCCCATTCGTTTTGGAATCTTCATATATGATAAGCTTTGCCGCGTGTTGACCCATTGTAGTTGACGCGCCTGAATGTAAACTCTTCTATCGTCCCGGATTTTCATCTCTGCAGCGCCTTTTCTTCGATGTTCACTCCCAAGTCCCACCCAAGCTGCAGAAAGTGTAGCTACAACTAGAAGCATGGCGGATGTAGAAGACTGCAGCCCTGTTGCCGATCCTTCTGGTTCTGGAGGATGCTGCAAGAAGGCAGCATTGAGAATAATGAGAACAATCTTACATGCAGCATGTTCGCTTGCTCGTATACGATCGTGGATTATAAGCTGGAATAGTATTTTTCTCTCACACCAAACCAGCCAGCAGTAAATAATCCACGATCGTTTACGACGAAACGAACAGGCTGATAGTCTAGAGAAAGAATCTATCAACCACTTATTTTTTGAGTGCTGTGTGGCTAAGTTGGTTTGGGCCCGTTTGCTTCGCTGATAAAACAAGCCGAAACACTGTTCCAACTAAAAAACAAGCTGAAAAAGACGAATTATGAGAGAAGCAAACATGGCCAATTCATGTAATGTTTTCTCCTCATCTGAATATACATATATACGTGTATATTTATAGTGCATACTTGACATACATACTACTCTAGATGGTCTAACATGATCACATACTCTGTCTACGTACATTTCATCGGGTCATATTCACCATGAATCTAGAGATGTACACATGAGAATAACTACACCCTAATAATAGGAAATAATTTCCATATATATACATTATATATAACACTTTATATGTGTATTTAGAATTTAGAATTTTCAATATGGGCAAAAAAGAGATTTTTGGAGGTGGCTAGAAATGGTTAATTAGGAGCAATAGCCGCCTCTAAAAAAATTGAGTCGTAGAGACAGCTGGAAACAGCATTCATAATTGGAAACCCATTTGTAAAGACAGTTGTTATTTTCAACTACCTCTAAACATGGATTTCAAGGAGCGGCTAGACAGCCCGTGGAGATCCAAGTATGTACGACTGGAAAGTTCTTCGTCCATCGTCAGTTCAACGTATACACGGTACAAGTACACCATCACCCCGTTCGCTTTGATCGTTTCTGTGGCTTATAAGTCGGCTGATGTTGTTTTGTTGTGAGTGAAAAATATTATATCATGATTGATAAGCATGGCTGATACGATCAAGCGAACAGGTTGCATGTTTTGGTTGGCCGGCCGGGCCCCATTCGCTTTGGGATCCTCATATATATGAATTGCCTGGCTCCAATGCCTTGTCGTTTGTATAGTTCACGCGGCTTTTTCTTGTCAACCCTTTGTACACTCTTCTATCGTCCCGGATTTTCATCTCTGCAGCGCTTTTTCTTCGCTTCCATCTTTCCAGTTCCAGCCTGCAGAGTCTAGTAGGTACAATAAACATGCCGGACGTAGAAGACTCCAGCCCTCTGGTCGATCCTTCTCAACGATGCTGCAATGCATGGACAACCATCTTACATGTTGTGATGGTAACTACCCTTTTCTCCGTGATCATGTATGCCTACATTTATCTTTATTGCGTTCACGCCGTTGCAACGCTGGTGATTCAGATCATAGCCTACCTTGCCCTTGGCTGCCTATACATCTACAACTCGTCCTGTCGGCAAGACAAGTTTATGTCTGCTGGATATCTTGTACTTGTTATGTCTGTGTTCCTCATCTCTCCTTTTGGAATTTATACCAACGGCTGCACCTACTACCTCATTGAACTCGCTTCCTGGGCCAATATGGTAGCTATATTCTCGTATTGCGTCTGGAAGTGTAGCTTTATCCTGCACTACTGTAGGCTGAAAAAGCTTGTGAGAACCATCTTACATGGTGCAATTGTAACTATCCTATTGGTTGCGATTATAATTGCCTATTATAATTATCGTCTATATTACGACCAAACGGGCCATCTTACATGGTGTAATTCTTACTATGATGTTGGTTGCGATTCTATTTACGACCAATACAGCAGTATTAAAGTATGGCTACTCATTCAGTTAGTAGCCTACAACGCCGTTGGTTTCCTATACATTTGCAACTCCTCTGGTCGGAAGGAGAAAGTTATCTCCGCTGGACTTCTTGTCCTTCTTCTGTTTGTCTCCCTATTCTCCTCGTTTTCCAACAACGAACTTCGCACCGATTTCATTTTCGGGGCCAACATCGTGGCTATATGCTCGTACTGCATCTGGAAGCTTTTTCCGTGGATTCGACGATGGCTCGATGCTCTTGATGCCCACACGGAGACAGTGCCACGTGAACCGGCACGGCAACAAGAAGCGGCGGTGCTTCTTCTCCAAGTCCAACAGACCCCATTTCGCATAAGAGACATGCCGAAGGAATTCTCAAGCGATGAAATCCAAGCCATGACGCAAGACTTCGGAAACAAGATAGGGCGAGGCGCCTCCGCCCAGGTCTTTCGTGGGAGCCTTGATGACGGCACGGCCGTGGCCGTCAAGCGCATACATATGCACAGTGGGCGCACCGAGGCCGGCGAAGAAGAATTCAGAAGAGAGGTCTCCATCATCGCCAATGTGCACCACCGCAGCCTTGTGCGCCTCCTCGGCTACTGCCTCCAGCATGGGGGTGGCCTCTACCTGGTCTACCCCTTCTTCGAGAACGGGTCACTGGACAGGTGGATCTTCAACCGCAGTGACGAGCAAAGGCGCCTCTTGATTTGGCCAAAGAGGTTGTGCATCGCCGTCGATGTGGCCAGAGCGCTTGCGTACCTCCACAAAGACTGCCATCGGCGGATCCTGCACCTCGACATCAAGCCGGGCAACATCCTGCTTGACGGTGACCTCCGCGCGCATGTCTCCGACTTCGGTATCTCCCTCTGCATCACCCGGGACCTGACCAGCGTCATCAACACGCGCGGGAGGGGCACCTTCGGCTACATGGCGCCGGAGATGCTCGTCAATGCGGTGTCGGACAGATCTGACGTGTTCAGCTACGGCATGACGCTTCTCGAGCTCATCGGCGGACACCGGAACTTCGATCCCTCGTCGTCGGCAGCGCCTGACCCGAACATTGCGCGGAACTTGCGGGAGAGGATGGCGCAAGGCGAGCACATGGAGTTGGTGGACGCAGCCATGGCGGTGGCTGTAGACGATGAGGAGGCGGTGAGGACGGTGGTGAAAGGTGGCACTCTGCTGCATCCAGCACGAGCGGGACATGAGGCCAAGCATGCAAAATGTGATGGATATGCTCGAAGGCCGGGTCGCCGTTAATTTCCCGCCGGAGGCCCATCGTCCATCATCTTCTGTTGTAAATTTATCGGAGCCAGATTCGATTTCGGAGCACGCCGTCATCGACATGCACGGTGGGTGACGCCAGTGAAATTTTCGTATTTTGGTCTCTTTTGAAAACAATTTCTAGAAAAATACCAACGCCAAAACAATTTCTGAAAATAGACCATTTTTAGGCGTCTTAGCACATGACGCCGAGATATGAGGCTCGGCGTCGTGTCACGCCACGCCGAGGTACTGCCACGTCATGGACGACCGGGGTCGTCGTCGCCACGTTGGCGCGTGGGTCCGAGACGTCGGCGTCCTGTCAGCCGACGCCAAGTACCCAACATCGGCGCGGTCGGACTGCGCGCCGAGCTCTGGCCCCATCCGGAGCGCGGCCCAGGCGGCCCAACGGAGCACGGTGGCCCAGCAGCTCGGCGTTGGGTCACTTAACGCCGAGCCTCCAGACCTCGGCGCGGCCCGACTCAACGCCGAGGTCTGCACCCTTTAGGCCGCGCCGAGGCCCCTTCTTCTTCTTCCCTCCCCTCCTCCATTCCCCCACGGCTCCCAAATCCCCCACGAAACTCTAACCTCCAAAATCGACCCCCGGTGCCCGGATCTTGTCTCCCGAAGCTTCCTCGAGGTAATGGTCCCTCCCCTCCTCCATTCTATCTGCGTAGATGTGCTTACATTGTCCCTAATCATGTGGAATCATGGTTGTTTGGTGATTTGGTATATTTGTGTTTGCATTTGCAAAATGTATGGCAAAGGATGATTGAGTACATTGTTGTTTAACTGTTTTATGTGATGAACATGTTAGGTTAGTTTGGTTTCTAGTTATTTTGGTCATTAGGATTATTTGTTTATTGTAGGTGTCATTAGGCTTAGTTATTTATTGGTCATTAGGGTTACTATATATTTTATTTATTTGTTGGTCATTACATTTCAATTTGTTATGACCAAGGCGTTTTCTTCGTAACGTTAGGATGCCAAGGCGTGGTAAAGCTCGTATTCCAAGGTAATCCCAATGTTTATTCATTATCTGTGCAACAAATAGAAAACCCTAGGTTTAGGTTTGGTTCTCCGTTAATATAACTAAGTTCTTTCAATTGTAGCTATGGTCGCCAGAGGGCAAATCCGTACGACCTAAAGCCTCTCCCTGAAGGTGTTCCTCGACCAATGTGCTTTTGTGGTGATCCTTGCAAGGTAGACATCTCTGAAGATGAGGAAACATATAGGCAGAGGTACTGGATGTGTCCCAATTATGCATGGGAACCTACAAAGCAACAACGCCGTGCATCGTTTGTGAGGAATTTTTATTGTGTTAATTAATTTTCTTGTGATATTAAGTATTGCTTATTTATTTATTTTGTAACAATTTGTTTTTCTTGCAGACCGTTCCACCACTGTGTGACTTTGAGCAGTGGATTGACACTGAGATCAAGGAGTCGGACAAGCAGCGTCTAGAAGGCCTGAAGGAGTGGGATGCGGAGGTTAAGGAGAGGTTTGAGCAGAGACGCAGACTGGAGGCTATAGAAAAGGAGCATAAGGAAGAAGAGGAAAGGAGGCGTGTTGCTGCGTACAGGGCGGAGAGGGAGAAGAAGATTGAGCGTGTGCGCCGAGCGAAGGCAGCGATGGAGGAGAATCCCGATGCCGAGAGGAAGGGAAAGTGGCCTCGTTGCACTCAGTAGGTATTTGGTTCATTCACGAGCGATGTCGTGTAGCCCTGGACTTTTTTACTATGTTGTAATGCACTCTGCTTTTATTTCAGATGAACTTATTCCCTGGACTTTTTTTATTATGTTGTAATGCACTATGATTTTATTTCAGATGGTCTTATGCCATGTACTTCGTTAACTATCCGAAGACTGTAGTGGTACTGTTTGTATCACTGAAAAGACTACTTGTGTTGTTGCAGTCACTGAAAGGGCTACAAGTACTATTGCAGTCACTGAAAGGGCTACTAGTCTATTTGAAAACTCACTGAAAAGCCTAGATTCGTTCACTGTTGTATCTGTATACGCAATGAATTAATATCAGAGTGATGTACTGCATTTAGATGAAGTGACAAAACACAGGTGTAGCCTTTTCAGATGAAATGACCAGTCATGGTTGTAGGCTTTTCAGATGAAGCATCTAGCCTTTTCAGATTCAATAAATGAGTACGCACACATGTTTTTTGTCAAGTAGCATTCATGGTGAACCTGCCTTCATCTCTATATATAGTGCTCCATTTCTTGCTCCACATCCACACAACTTGTTTTCTGGTTTAGTTTTAGCAAATGTCGAGCGGAGGTTCCTCGAGTGGAAAGGGTTTAGGTGGAGGGAGAGGAAAGGGGGTGAGGAAGGGACCTCCGATTGTGTGGGAGGGTTCTCTGGGTCCAGATTCTTTTGAAGAAGCAATAGAGGAATTTCCTTTGGAGAGGAAGAGTGACTTCACCCGTGAGAGACCTCTTAGATCATACGAGAAGCGCATTGAAGATTGGCCAAAATGCCGCCACGGTTTGGATTGCGTTGTGCAGATGTACAACGACTGTGACGGTGGAGGCCATCGTTTCTTCAGATGCCCGCGAGGATTTGTATTGCCTTTGAACTCTCTCCTTTTTTAGATTTGCATTTGGTTTCTAGTAGTACTTATTGGTAGATGGGTTTTCAGTATTCAAGCTGTCCAGATAACTGTGGCTTCACTAGATGGGTCGACCCTCCTCCTATCTATCCCCATCAATAGTACATCACATATCTACAGGGACGCATCTTTGACCTAGAGTATGGCCCTGGAAGTGATAACAGGGACAAGTCGGACGACGACAACAGCAATGATGCAGAGGAGGAACTATGCAATAATCCGTACTGCGAGTGCCCGTACCATAAGAAGGACGGACCTCCGTCTCCACCGCCACCGCCACCGCCACCACCACCGCCTCTGTCAACTAGAGGATACTATGGGGAAGGCGCAACTCAGTTCAATATATGGGAGCATTATTAGGACCAACATTTGTTAGTCAATCCGAATGTGGAATGCTTGTATGAGTTGTTCTTTTCAATCTCGTAAGGCATGCTAGGTTTAGTTTGCAACATGCCATTGTTAGTTTTTATGTGAGTGTGTTCCCTTTGCAATGTCTGTATTACTTGTTTCTTTCAATCCCCTAAGGCATGTTAGGTTTAGTTTGCGACATGCCATTGTTACTTTTGATGTGAGTGTAATCATTGTGCCTCCGCTATTTCATAAATTGCAGTTTACCTACCTCTAAGTTTCATGTACTATGGTTGATTCCCAAACTGAAAAAAAGATTTGAGTCTCTCTAAAAATAGGGGATTGAAATCAAACCAACAATCGGTTTTTCCTGCAGGAACAAACATAAATATAACTTGTCTACTCTTATTAGTATAACTCGTGTTAGTCGAAGAGGAATCGTTGAGAAAGATTTTTCATTTGAATCATGCAAATAGGATCGCAACATATACCAAATGGTTTGGGTTGGCGTTTACGTGTTGAGCTGAGGCTCGGCGTTGAGTCGGCCCACGCCAGCCCTAGGTTTTGGCGGCCGTGTGTGAGGTGGGCTGAGGCTCGGCGTTGAGTCGGCCCACGCCGACCCTAGGGTTTGGCGTGTGAGGTGGGCTGAGGCTTGGCGTTGAGTCATCCCACGCCGACCCTAGGGTTTGGCTCGGCCTTTTGCGAGTTGGGCTGAGGCTCGGCGTCGAGCCGGCCCACGCCAACCCTAGGGTTTGGCTCGGCCGTTTGCGAGTTGGGCTGAGGCTCGGCGTCGAGTCAGCCCACGCCAACCCTAGGGTTTGGCAACGGTCGTGGCCCGGTTTGGGCCGAACCTCGGCGCTTAGTCGTAACACGCCGAGCTTGGGCACCTCGGCGCTTCGATGCAAGGGTTTCCAGTAAGTACCAGGGGTCGGCGTGAAATGACTAAACACCGAGCTTGGGCACCTCGGCGCTTCGATGAAATGCTTTCCAGTACGTACCAGGGGTCGGCGTCAAATGACTAAACGCCGAGCCCCTGGGTTCACCAATATATCATCTCTTCTTTGCGTGCTTCGTCCCCTTTGCGTCCCCTTTACGTCCCCTTCGCTAGCTCCCCGACTCTCCTAAGCCGCTTCATCCCCTTTGCGTGCTTGCCATGTCACCATGGATCCAACAGAGGTTGATCGTAACATGGAGGATGCGGATGATGACACCCCTTCTTCCTTGTGAGTTGCGACGGAGGCCCTTAATAGCTGGAAACATGAAACATGGCGACGTTCCACACATTCACATAACACATGACCACACCGACAGACGCATTCATTCAACATCCGTACATACAAAAGGTCCAACACATTAAGCATCCAACATAGTCCAACACATTCAACATCCAACATAGTCCATACATATGCTTCATCAATCAACAAACATAGTCCAAACATAGTACAAGGTCCAATGCATACATAGTCCATGCACAAAATAAAGCATATGAAGTCTTTGGATCTTTTATCGCTCCTTGTACCTTAACGTGGACGGCGAGCGTAACGCTTCCCCCTCCCAAACGGATAGGTACCTGGAGTGTACCTGTCCACTGGTCTGAGCGTCCTATGTGGACGTCCAGAACCGGAGGGGCCTTGAGTTCCTTGGGGTGCATCTCCAAGCTGGGACATGCCAATCTCATCATACTCATGATCATAGTACTCTCCCTGTCCTTCATCAACTTCATCATCATAATGACCATGTCCTTGACCACCCTCTGCAGTAGTTGCTGCACCATGTGAAGAAGAAGTCCTGCCACCATGTGCACCATGTGAAGATGAAGTCCCTCCAACATGTGCAGTAGAAGGTCCAGCACCAAGCTGTTGTGGGACTGCCACATCCGGGGAATGTCTACATCCAAGGCGTGCAGCTACCTTTCGTAGGCGATGCATGGCACGCTGCATTTTGAAAGCACTATTAGTAAGTGGGGTTGGTCGCAAAACTATATAAAGATGTAACATCATCTGAATGAGAGAAGACTACCTGAATGTGCTGTCGTAACATGGAGGCCTCATCAGGATCGCCCACAGGAATCATCAATGCCCTTCCTTGGTCGGCCACTGTCCTCATTATCTCCATGCTCTATGCAACAAAAACAATAATTTAAGTCTCTATCACAGTAAAGACCTCAGAGATTGAAATAGTTGTATCACTTACAGCTCTTGCTAACGCAGGGGCGATCTCAACTTGCCTGCCTTCTCGGGTAGCTTGGTCATATGGGTTGTTGCCCTCATCCTCGCTCGCAATGTCAGCAATGTCTTGCTCCGTCCAAGCGGGCCTCAATTGAAGCCTTGTTCGTTGACCAAACCAAACAAGGTAATCATGGAATGCCTTGTCACGATGGACGGTGTGGATGCCCATGTTGTTTTGCTCCATCAACATCCACTCATCAATGTAGCGCTGGTGCTCCAGCTGCCAGTTGGTGATCTTCTTATTTTTTTGTCTATTGAACCTGCAAATTTTACACCAAATCGGCAATATGAAGGCCTACTCAATGATTCTTTCATGTGAACCGAACAAAATATTGTATGTTACGTACTTGTGGAGCTGCCAACCGGTGGAGAAATCATCGGGCGGAGAAGGCTGCAGCCTACCAAACTGCCGTGCTACACGGTGAGGGAGATGGTACTCCACTGCATAGAAACAAATAAGGGGGGTCCTCATCGTCCAGACGTCCTCGTCTGCCATGCACAAGGCGCTCAAGTTGAGATCCGTTACTTGCCTCCGCCGATATGGGCTCCATTGAACCTGTACACAACGTCGTCATCAACTAGTCGACGCTCAATTTGTGCACATATCCTCGATTAGGGCAAAAGGGTGGGAAACTTACATGCTGTGGCAAAAGGGTGTCCAGCTCGTTGGTGAAGCTGATGTACGCGTGGCGTGACACGTGGTATGTTCCGTGGGCTCGCTCGTAGAGGTGTGCCACGGTAGGGGCGACAACTGCGTCTCCTTGAGGAAACCAAGGTTGTGGGGGATCAAGATGATGCGGTCTCCCAACTGGAAGCCTCTCCCACATCTAAATCTGCAAAAAAAGAGTGGAAACATGAATGTTAATCACTTTTGTTAAGAAAAAACATTGAATTGTAGTGGTAACTTGTACAACTTTGCTTTATTACCTGCAATAGTGTGATGCAGCCTGACATTGTAGCGTGCGCGCCTCCAGGACGGCGGCAAGCCTCGCAAAGCTGACAGTACAGGAAGGCAAGTATAGCCGAGCCCCAACTCCTATTGCCGGCATCCTCCCAGTTCAAAAGGCACGGGATGTACATCCAGGACGCCGTGTCTCCAGTGCCGTCAGGGAAGAGAATCGTACCTAACATGTGAAGGACGTAGGCCCGACAGTAGTATGTCACGGTCTTGGCGTCTACGTTGGGTGGGCACTCCCGAAACTGCTGACGAAGCCACCTCAGGGGCACCCCACTGCTGCGCCGTTTCTTGCCAGCCTCAACTGCCGCTAGGGGCCGTCCCAAGAAGTGCTCAACCCGCTGCTGCCATCCTTCAGACTCCGTGTCTCCTATCACTGGGAATCCTCGGATTTTGACTCCAAGGATCAAGGCAACGTCCTCGAGAGTGACCGTCATCTCTCCGCATGGTAGGTGAAAGCTGTGTGTCTCCGGACGCCGCCGATCTATCAACGCCGTCAGCGCCACTGGGTTGAAAGGTGGCGTGCCTCGACGACAAACACGAGCAACGGTAGCAAGGTTCGCCAGCTTCAGGAGGGGCGTGTACCTCTCGTCGTAGACCATGGTCGTAGAGGCCTCATGTGTCATTGGCCTCAGCACATTCAAAACCTGCAAAAAAAACAAGCATGAAAAAGTATTAGTTCATGTCACTTTATAAAGAGCATGGAATATAGAGCAAAACATGAAAAATGCAGTGGGTTCATACGAATTGTTGAATATACCTCTCCGTTCTCGATCCTCCGAGCCCGGTGGTGCTCATCGAACCTTGGATCAAGAAGGGGGAACCGATCCATCCTGCAACATAAGCAATGCCAAACCATTAGTATAAGTTAAAGCATGTGTATGTGGTACGAAGTAACATAAAAATAAAAAAACAAAAGTAAACCAATGTACCATTACACAAACCAATTCTAGTAGCTAGCTTGATGGATACCTGTTGTCTAAGTAGTTCAGGACATTTTCTCTTATTGTGGCCCGGCTTATGGCAACCAGAGCAACGGCTCTTTTGGGTGTCCTCTACAAAATGTCTCCCAACCTTACTCGTGGTTGATCTACCTTTCGTGGCTCGGTCCATGTCCATCCTGAACCGCTTCCGCCGCCTAGGTCCTCTACTCTTCCAGAGTAAACCAAGATCAGCCACATACTTGGGGCCATCATAAGTAGGCCATTGACTCTCGTCAAGAAATGGCTCGAACTGAGGATTCCAGGTGCTTATTAGGTTCCTCAAAGAGAACTCCGCGGCCATACGGGGAGGGACCTCAGGGTCAACACGTCTAAGGCGACAGGCTGTAATCATGTGGGAGCAAGGCCTATGGTATATGATCGGTTTCCCACACGTACACTTGTTCTCATTGATCACTACTTTATGTTTTCGAGCACCACGGTCTTCACCACCAATGTTAGTTCCGCCACCCTCTAGAATCTCATATCCATGGTTGATCGGATCAAAACATGAACCCTTCTGTCGTTTAGACTTTTTCTTTGAGAAAGCTAGTTCCTGAGATGCTAAAAGTGGCCAAGCTTTGCCTTGTGTCCATAGAGACCTCGCATGCTTCTTCCTCGAAACGAATCAAGAATTCAACTTGTAGAAGGTGAATAAGGCAATAGCAGTCATAGGTAGACCACGACAACCTCTTAGAAGGCTGTTGAACATCTCTGCCATGTTACTAGTCATGAAGCCCCATCTCCAACCACCCGTGTCATATGCAAGTGACCACTTATCCTTCGACGCCATCAACTCGCTCAAGAATTGCCTGCCATCAACATTTGTGGCTAACTTCAGGGCATCTAACTTGTCTTTGAATAATTGAACCTCTTGCTGCCTGCATAGCTAATTTCCAAATTTCCCTGTAAGAAAGGTCCCGTCAATTGAGATGACGGGCCTGCAGTGCTTGAATGCTTCGATGCTCTGCCCGAACGCCCAAAACGCCCTTCCAAAAACCTGGCTACCATTCCTTGTTTCACCCTCCTTAGGTAAATACTCGAAGTGCATCCAGGATTTACGGCCCTCATTGCGTTCAACATTACAGGGAGGCGCTCATAAGCTTCTTCCCAATTTCCAAATATTATTTCCAGTGCACGCTGCTTTGCCCTCCATGCTTTCCCATACTTGACATAGTAATTGTACCGTTGGAAGATGATCTCAACCAATGCAGACACCGTAATGGTTGGCATATGCTTCACCACGGGGCATAATTGCCTTGCAATGAACCTAGAATTGAGCTGCAGATGGTTCTCTTCTGCCTCAGCAGTGGCACAAATATGTGGTTGCTTCACTGAGGTAATCTTCCATTTGCCTGCCTTCGTCTTCCTAGCACATACTCTCCAACCACACTGTTGTTCTTCACAAGCAACAGTGTACCTCTTCTCCTTGAATGAATTGATGACCCTAAAAGGTCGGTTGTGTACAATGGAGTACTCTTGCAACCATGATTTCAACTCATCCATGGTAGCAAACAATATGCCCTTCCGTATGATGAGGCAACCGCTAACATCAGGCACAGTTGTATCACTTGGCCCACCATCAGCTACTGCCCTATGACCATGGCTAAGGTCCTCGAAATCACCAACTAGTGGATCTCTCCAAGGCAAGACCCTAGACAATATCTCTATTTCCCTTAAATTCAGATGACCAACAGGGCGATCGTCATCAGAGTCTTCGGCTATCTCCTCTACGAAGGACTCATCATCTCCAGCTATCTCCATGTCAAAACGGTTCGTAGCCCTAGCATCACCAAAGTCTTCTTCACTACTAAGATCATCTTCGTCGCTAAGCTCATCCTCAATAGAAAAGTCTCCGCTAGCGTCGTCCAAACCTTCTTCTGCATCAACAATTACATAATCATCATCCTCTTCATCACTATCATGATTGCCCTCACCATCGGCAACCGGATTCTCTTCCTCATCTCCACCGTAGCCTAGTTGTGTGACAAGTATTTCTTCTTCAGGCAAAGGACCATAACCTATGTGAGCGGGGGAAGATGGCCATGCTTCGAAGTTATCATTTCCTAAGCCGGACTCCTTACTTACTACTAAATCCAAAGATCGCACTTCTGAGGCCAATACAACTGCCTTGTAATCATTCCATTCAGACTCGTTTGTAATTTTGAGCAACCGCTTGATCCGAGGACCCTTCGACGACCCAACATCTATGACACCTTCAAACTGAACATGCACATCTCCTTCATTCTAGCCTAACTTAACCTTCACTCGCTCCACTAACTGGGTCAAAGATGGTGTTTCAGAAAAAATCAACAACTCCTCACACATGTCCAGAAATTCCAAACTATCATCTCTTGTCCTAACAATACGGCCTCCATGATGCAACCTCACTAATTTATCCATCTACAGCCATCACACAACAAGTAGTGTAACATATGAATATATTTCAATCCAATAAGTAGAAACTAAAATATATCATTTCATCGTTTTTCAACCCCAACAACATAATCATTTCTAGTCATAACAAATTGAAATGTAATGACCAACAAATAAATAAAATACATAGTAACCCTAATGACCAACAAATAACTAACCCTAATGACACCTACAATAAACAAATAACCCTAATGACCAAAATAACTAGAAACCAAACTAACCTAACATGTTCATCACATAAAACAGTTAAACAACAATGCACTCAATCATCCTTTGCCATACATTTTGCAAATGCAAACACAAATATACCAAATCACCAAACAACCATGATTCCACATGATTAGGGACAATGTAAGCACATCTACGCGGATAGAATGGAGGAGGGGAGGGACCATTACCTCGAGGAAGCTTTAGGAGCCGAGATCGTGGCACCGGGGGTCGATTTTGGGGGTTAGGGTTTGGTGGCGGCGCGGGGGAGAAGAGAAAGAGAGGGAGGCCGGCGTTTCAGAATGAAGGGAGGAAGAAGAAGAGGCCTCGGCGCGGCCTAAAGGGTCCAGACCTCGGCGTTGAGTCGGGTCACGCCGAGGTCTGGAGGCTCGGCGTTAAGTGACCCAACGCCGAGCTGCTGGGCCACCGTGCTTTGTTGGGCCGCCTGGGCCGCGCTCCGGATGGGGCCAGAGCTCGGCGCTCAGTCCGACCGCGCCGATGTTGGGTACTTGGCGTTGGCTGACACGACGCCGACGTCTCGGACCCACGCACCAACGTGGCGACGACGACCCCGGTCGTCCATGACGTGGCAGTACCTCGGCGTGGCGTGACACGACGCCGAGCCTCATATCTCGGCGTCATGTGCTAAGACGCCTAAAAATGGTCTATTTTCAGAAATTGTTTTGGCGTTGGTATTTTTCTAGAAATTGTTTTCAAAAGAGACCAAAATACGAAAATTTCACGTGACGCCAGTGGATTGGGTCTCTCCACTTCAGATGTTATTCTCCAAGTATTTTACCATTTTATGTAGTTATGTGCACAATTGAACACATGATTTCCTATTTGAAATTTGAAACCATATATTTGTATAATCAAAAGAAGTCATGTTTTCCGAATTTGCTCAGATCCTCAGACCACACCTGCCTCTTCCTGCCTTCAGATGTTTGTATAATCAACGATAGATTTCCAATATACTAAATTCGATATTTCTGTTTTATTAGTGGATTCTGATAGGATTAATTTATCACTATATGTTTGTTATAATATCGCAGGTAGTCTCACTCTATAGGCAGTACACTCAGTTTCTGTTTTGACAAGTGCATAACTTAAACGTATAACTTAGACAAAGTTGGATGGCATGCATGTAAAAGTTAGATTTATAAGTTAGATGGACAAACTTATATGTACAAGTCAACATTGATAATAAATTATAATAACTTGTTTATATAACTTATAAGTTAAATGAATAAACTTATATGTACAAGTCAACATTGATAACTTATATTATAATATCTTGTTCGAAGTCAACATTGATAATTTATATCACAATAACTTATTTGTATAACTTATAAGTTAGATAAACAAACTTATATCTACAAGTTAACAATGATACACTACTAGAGAACAGACTTTAGAACGATGTCCCAATTTGGCATTAGCCTCGGCATTTTTTGCCCCCGGGACTAAATGACCCTTTAGTCCCGGTTGGTAATACCAACCGGGACTAAAGGTCCCTGCCCAACGGTCGTCCGCGGGGCAGGGATCTTTAGTCCCAGCTGGTATTACCAACCGGGACTAAAGGTTTACCTTTAGTCCCGGTTGGTAATACCAGCCGGGACTAAAGCTTTTAGTCCCGGTTTGGGTGATGCCCCGGGAATAAAGATTAATCTTTAGTCCCGGTTTGGCCTCCTAACCGGGACTAATTATCCCGGCCTATAATCCAGCTCATTTCTTCCTCCCCGAGCCCGAGCCATTCCATTTCAAACTCACTGTCCTCTGTTCTTCAGCTTGCTGTTGTTCTTGCTCTCTCCCCCTCCATTGGTGTTGCTCTTCGATTTTGGAGGTAACAAACTTAATCCTCTTATGTTTTATCAGTAGCTTATCTCATTTTGCGATGTAGATGCATGTGTAACTTTATATGTTGGACTTTATTATGATTTTATATGTCATTTTTAGCTCAAAATCACATGATGATTTGCATATATGTTTGGATAAACAAAAGTTAAATTAGTTCATCAAAATCACGCCTCGCTCAGTCCTCGCTGGAGCACGCGCATCCTCGTCCCCGGTGGCTTACGTGATCTTAGAATTAATTTTTCCATGAAATGAAAAACTTAGAAAATTGTTAGAAAATTATAGAAAATCCGTACTAGTTGAACTTGCGGACCGTGTTCAGCTCGGCAAGCATGTTCTCTGCTGAGCGGTAACGGACATCAAGGAGGAGCTTTGATTCTACGAGGGAGAGCGGCAACGGTCGTGGAAGACCGTGTTCCCTTTCTCGTAGAATCGGAGCTCTTCCTTGGCCAAGTACGGTGCCAGTCCGGTGGAGAAATGCTCGCCGAGATGATCACGTAAGCAAGGTCAACTAGTACGGATGGTTATTTATTGAAACATTGTTTTTGAGCTATAATTTGATGGATATTTGATAACTTCAGACCTACAAATGTCATCTACAAATGTTACTATCCTCGGCAACCTAAACGCCCGCGAGCTCGCCGATATCGAGCAGGTCACTTAGAATTATTTTTTCCATGAAATGAAATACTTAGAAATCATGCCTTTTATTTTTTAGAATTAAATTTTCCATGAAATGAAAAACTTAGAAAATAGTTAGAAAATTGTAGAAAATCCGTACTAGTTGAACTTGCGGACCGTGTTCAGCTCGGCGAGCATGTTCTCTGCCGAGCGGTAACGGACGTCAAGGAGGAGCTTTGATTCTACGAGGGAGAGCGGCAACGGTCGTGGAAGACCGTGTTCCCTTTCTCGTAGAATCGGAGCTCTTCCTTGGCCAAGTACGGTGCCGTCCGGTGGAGAAATGCTCGCCGAGATGATCACGTAAGCAAGGTCAACTAGTACGGATGGTTATTTATTGAAACATGTTTTTGAGCTATAATTTGATGGATATTTGATAACTTCAGACCTACAAATATCATCTACAAATGTTACTATCCTCGGCAACCTAAACGCCGCGAGCTCGCCGATATCGAGCAGGTCACTTAGAATTATTTTTTCCATGAAATGAACTACTTAGAAATCATGTCCTTTTATTTTTTAGAATTAAATTTTCCATGAAATGAAAAACTTAGTAAATAGTTAGAAAATTATAGAAAATCCGTACTAGTTGAACTTGCGGACCGTGTTCAGCTCGGCCAACATGTTCTCTAGCCGAGCGGTAACGGACGTCAAGGAGGAGCTTTGATTCTACGAGGGAGAGCGGCAACGGTCGTGGAAGACCGTGTTCCCTTTCTCGTAGAATCGGAGCTCTTCCTTGGCCAAGTACGGTGCCGTCCGGTGGAGAAATGCTGGCCGAGATGATCACGTAAGCAAGGTCAACTAGTACGGATGGTTATTTATTGAAACATGTGAAATCCGTACTAGTTTTGTTTAAATATATCATTTTAGAAAATATGAAATTTACACTAGTTTGCAAAAATAAGTATAGAAAGTAGATGACAACTGGTACCGGATCCTCGGCCTCTCGTTCGGTTGCGAAACGACTGAGGCCAGAACTCCCTCTCATTATCTGCGGCAAGTGTAAGCAGAAGATTGTGATGGAGTACCGAGTCAAGAGACAGGGACCCAACAAGGGTCAGTGTTTTCTACAAGTGCCCGGATCGCGATGTGAGTTTCTTACGCATTTTATAATTATGGCTAATTGACCTGCTTTTCTTGAATATTTTTGACTAAATATTTTTTGGCTTTAATTTCAGTGGGAGGGCAATGGATGCGATGGTTGGTACTAGGAGGAAGATTATGCTACATACGTGCAGAATTTGGGTGCGCTTGAGGTAGCGGCTGCTGATGATGAGGCAGTGAGCCAGCAGGAGAAGCTTATTGATATTCAACAGAAGAATGATTTGTCTGTTTTAGTTGCGTACGATCACGAAATAATTATGTTACTGAAGTGCATTGTAGTTTTAGTTTGTTTAGTGATAGTTGGGATTGCTTACGTTGTAGCCAGGCTTAGTTAATTAATCAACCAGTGTGTGTCATCTATGTTGTGTAATAAAATACTTAATTATGTTCAAGGTTTTCATAATTTGTCGTGTAATGCAGATTATGTCACGCCATTGGATGTACAATGCCGATCGCCGCTCCCAAGACTTTATTGAGGGCGTGCACTATTTCTTAGGTGTGGCCGAGGCAAATAAGCGGGATGGTTTCATGTGCTATCCATGTGCCATATGTAAGAATTTAAAGGAATATTCAAGCTCAATGAGTCTTCATTCACATTTGCTTAAGTCAGGTTTCATGTCAAACTATATATGTTGGACTAAGCATGGAGAAAGCGGGGTCATGATGGAAGAAGGTGAAGGAGAAGATTTAGACATTGATGACATTATTGCTCAGTATGCTGCCTTTGATGATACTACAATGGGGAGAGATGAAGAAGAGGTAGCGGCAGAAGATGATCTCGGTGATGCTCTTGGCGATGCCATTCGTGATGCACAACAAGAATGCGAAAGTGAAAAAGAGAAAGTTAAGTTCGAGCGCATGCTTGAGGATCATAGGAAGTTGCTATACCCGACGGCCGAAGAGGGGCAAAAAAAACTGGGTACAACACTGGAATTGCTACAGTGGAAGGCAAAGAATGGTATATCCGACAAGGACATTTAGGAATTTATTGAACCTCATAAAGAAGATGCTTCCGAAGCCAAATGAATTGCCCACCACTACGTACGAAGCAAAAAAGGTTGTCTGCCCTTTGGGATTAAAAATCCAGAAGATACATGCATGTCCTAATGACTGCATCCTCTACCATGGCAATGAATACGAGAATTTGGATGAATGCCCGGTATGTAAAGCAGCGCGGTATAAGATCAGGCGCGATGATCCTGGTGACGTCGAGGGTGAACAACGTCCTAGAAAGAAAATCTCTACCAAGGTTATGTGGTATGCTCCTATAATACCATGCTTAAAACGTTTGTTCAGAAATAAAGACCATGCAAAGTTGTTGCGGTGGCATAAAGAAGACCGTAAGGTAGACAATATGCTGAGACACCCTAGCTGATGGGTCCCAGTGGAGAGCGATAGACAGGGAATTTCCAGAGTTTGCAAATGAGGCTAGAAACTTAAGGTTCGCCTTAAGTACAGATGGTATGAATCCTTTTGGGGAGCAGAGCACTAGTCATAGCACTTGGCCAGTTACTCTATGTATCTACAACCTTCCTCCATGGTTATGCATGAAGCGGAAGTTCATTATGATGCCGATCCTCATCCAAGGTCCGAGGCAACCTGGCAACGACATTGATGTCTATCTGAAGCCATTAGTTGAAGAACTTCTAGTTTTATGGAACAAACCAGGTGTACGTGTCTGGGATGAGTACAAACAAGAACACTTTGACCTACGAGCAATGTTGTTCGTAACAATCAATGATTGGCCTGCTTTAAGTAATCTTTCAGGTCAGACAAACAAAGGATATAATGCATGCACACATTGTTTTGATGACCTTGACAGTATATATTTGAAAAGATGTCGAAAGGTCGTGTACCTTGGCCATCGTCGATTCCTTCCTTTGAATCACCAAGTAAGAAAGAAAGGTAAGCATTTTAAAGGTAAGCCAGACCACCGGAAGAAGCCTCATAACCGAACCGGAGAAGATGTACTCGCAATGGTCAAGGATGTGAAAGTAGTATTTGGAAAGGGACAAGGCAGCGAAATCTGTTCCCAAAGATGCTAAGGGACACGCACCCATGTGGAAGAAGAAGTCCATCTTTTGGGAGCTACCCTATTGGCAAGTCCTAGAGGTCCGCAACGCAATCGACGTGATGCACCTGACAAAGAATCTTTGTGTGAACCTGTTAGGATTCATGGGTGTGTACGAGGAAGCCAAAGGATTCACTTGAAGCACGCCAGGACTTGCAGGGCATGAAAGAACGAGACAACCTTCATCCAGAGAAGACAGATGATGGACGTCATTACTTAAGTCCTGCTAGCTACACGCTTAGCAAAGAAGAGAGGGACAGCATGTTCGAATGTCTAAGCAGCATCAAGGTCCCATCGGGATTCTCCTCCAATATAAAGGGTATAATAAATGTGCCAGAGAAGAAATTCCTAAACTTAAAGTCCCACGACTGCCACGTGCTTATGACGCAATTGCTTCCAGTTGCTTTAAGAGGAATTCTACCTCCACATGTACGTCTAGCCACCGTGAAGCTATGTGCATTCCTCAATGCAATTTCTCAGAAGGCAATCAATCCAGTGGAACTAGCTACTCTACAGAATGATGTGGTTCAATGTCTTGTCAGCTTTGAGTTGGTGTTCCCTCCATCCTTCTTTAATATCATGACACACCTCCTAGTTCATTTGGTGAAGGAGATTAGTATTCTTGGACATGTGTTCTTACATAATATGTTCCCCTTCGAGAGATTTATGGGAGTCTTGAAGAAATATGTGAAAGTCCGTTCTAAGCCTGAAGGAAGCATCGCCTAGGGCTATGGAACAGAGGAGGTCATTGAGTTCTGTGTTGACTTTATTCCTGACCTTGCCCCGATTGGCGTTCCCGAATCATGACACGAGGGGAGACTCAGTGGTAAAGGAACTTTAGGGAAGAAAACATATATTGGCATGGAAGACGATTATTTCAATAAAGCACACTACACAGTTCTTCAGAACTCGTCATTGGTGCATCCGTACATCGAGATACATAAGGAGTTCTTACGATCCAAGTTTCTAGGGAAGACTGAAGCTTGGATTAGGCGTCAGCACATGGAAAGTTTCAGTGGTTGGTTGCGAAAAGAATGTCAAGGCGATGACAATATTGATGAGCAACTGTATTTGTTGGCTAGGCAACCATCATGGCATATCCTCACGTACCAAGGGTATGAGATAAATGGGAATACATTTTACACAGTTGCCCAAGATAAAAGGAGCACCAATCAAAATAGTGGTGTTCGCATAGATGGCACTAGATCCAAATGGGAATATACAAACATATTATGGCCGCATAGAAGATATATGGGAACTAGACTACGCACCTAATTTTAAAGTCCCTTTGTTCCGGTGCCAATGGGTGAAGCTGACCGAAGGAGGGGTAACAGTCGACAAAGAGTATGGAATGACAACAGTGGACCTCAACAATATTGGGTACAAAGACGAACCATTCGTCCTTGCTGCCGATGTGAGTCAGATGTTCTATGTGAAAGACATGTCTACAAAATCAAAGAGAGGAAAAAATGAAGACATCAACTCAATGATCAATGAGCCAAAGCGCCACATAGTTCTTTCTGGGAAAATAAATATAGTGGGAATTGAAGACAAGTCAGACATGTCAGAAGATTATGAAAGAAATGTCTGAATTCCACCCTTCATAGTGAAGAAAGATCCAAGCATCATGTTAAATGATGAAGACACTCCATGGTTACGACAAGATCATAACCAAGGGTCATACGTCAAGAAAAAATTCACTGTTGTGCCCGCATGATACTAAGTTTGTTCAGCTCATCAAGATATACAATCCTTATATAGGCCATTTTTTCATTTGAGAAAGTTTGAACAAAATGTAGTTCAAATTTCACAAGTGTGTGACATAGTTTTAGAAAGTCTATATGAGAATCAAGAATTTGTGACTAGTGTTTGATAAAACTTTCTCAAATGGGAAAATGAGCTAATGTAACAATTGTAGATCTTGCTGAGATGATCAAACTTGGTATTCAGAGATTTTTCATCTGAGGTCATTTAGTGTCTCATTTGAGCAAGTTTGACCAAGTCAAATTTGGTCAAATGAAAAAACAACACTTTGACTCTAGTATTCTGAACTCTAAATGACTTCAAATTGAAAAGTTTTGAGTACCAAGTTTGTTAAAATCATCAAGATCTACAATTGTTGTTTTGGTCAACTTTCCATTTGAGATAGTTTGGACGGTTCAAATTTGTGATTTTTAAATTTCGACGCCTACAAACTAGTTTTCGGAACCCTAGATTGTCTCCAATTGAAAAGTTTTGAATACCAAGTTTGTTCATCTCATCAAGATATACAATCCTTATATAGGCCATTTTTTCATTTGAGAAAGTTTGGAATGAAATGTAGTTCAAATTTCACAAGTGTGTGACATAGTTTTAGAAAGTCTATATGAGAATCAAGAATTTGTGACTAGTGTTTGATAAAACTTTCTCAAATGGGAAAATGAGCTATGTAACAATTGTAGATATTGCTGAGATGATCAAACTTGGTATTCAGAGATTTTTCATCTGAGGTCATTTAGTGTCTCATTTGAGCAGCTCATCAAGATCTACAATCCTTAATGAAAAAACAACACTTTGGCGGGCTGCAAAAATTTCAGGCCTTCAGTCCCGGCCCAGGCCAGGAACCGGGACTAAAGGGTGGGCGGAATTGCCCGCCCAAAAATACCTTTAGTCCCGGCTGGTAACACCAACCGGGACTAAAGATCCTTTAGTCCCAACTGGTAAGCCGAGCCGGGACTAAAGGATTGGACCTTTAGTCCCGGTTCGGCTTACCCGCTGGGACTAAAGAATCTTTAGTCCCGCCTGGTTTTACAAGCCGGGACTACAGGGTCCCGGCCTATATATATATCGACCGGTTCATCTTCTACTTTTCGATCTACAATGTCCTCGTCGTCTCTGCCGCGCCCGCGCCGCCGTCGTCGATCGTCTACCCCCGCCCGGCCTCGATCTCGTCGTCTCTGCCACGCCCGCGCCGCCGTCATCGTCAAGCCCTGCCCGGCGGCCATCGAGTCTCCACCGTACGTCGTCCTCGCGCGGCTCTGCTCGGCCCCGTGGCCAGCCAGCACGCCCAGCCGCCATGCATGGCCGGCTAGCTTGTTTTAGATAGTTTTTTAGATACTTTTTAGATAGTTTTTTAGATAGTTTTTTAGGTAGTGTTTGATATATATGTTAGATTTAAATGTATTAAAATTTAATTAGTAGTTTATTATTCTTAGTTTTTAGATAGTTTTTGATATATGTTAATTAGATTTAAATGTATTAAAATTTAATTAGTACTTTATTTAGATAGTTTTTTTAGATAGTTTTTATTATAGTTTTTGATATATTTAGTAATTATTATTCTATCTCTCTCTCTCTATGTGTTAGATTTAATTTTGATTTAGTAATTCTATCTATGTATATATGTTAGGTTTAATTAGATTTAGTAATTAATTCTATCTAGAGATTCTATATGTATACATATATATGTACTTAATTATTTCTATGTGTATATATACATGTACTTAATTATTTCCATGTGTTATTATATTTAATAGGATTTAGTAATTCTATATGTGTTATCACATGTACTTATGTGCCATAGTAATTCTATCTATGTGTTATCTTGAAGATACAAATGGCTGCTCCGGATGATAACTTGAATGATGACATAATGGCGAATATTATCAACGCCGGCACCAATGTGGATGTAGATGACACGAGTCAGTACTTTGCTGATTATGAGGATATCTTGAATATGCCAGTGGTTGAAGATCAACAAATTATCGCGCAAGAAAATACTAGCGAGGTATATTCGATTATCTATCATCTCTTATAGATGCATGCGTACGTATATTTGTTGTTAATCGTTGTGTTTCTACTCATGTAGCCGGTCTCTGGATCTACATCAACCACCGGCAAGAGTAGGAAAGTCCGAGGGCCAAAAAAGCCATTAGAGGGTCATTTCATAATATCAGAATTCGACATCGACACCGGCAAACCATTGGGACCACATGCTCAGACATATGTCAATCAATGTGGGTTCATTGTAAGGGATAGGATCCCAGTTAGTGCTCATGAATGGAAGCAGAAGATATCCGCTCCTAATGTTAGTTTTGTATCTGATCGTGACAAGAACCTAGCTTGGAGAGATATCACTCAGCATTTCATATTACAAGCAGATGATGCTTTGAAGGAGCTAGTGAGGGATTGGACAATGAAGAAGATGGCAACATTGTTCCAGAGTTGGAAGAAGACATTGTATAAAAAGTTTATCTTGAAAATGAAACGCCGAATTTCAATGCTAAGGCGTTTGTCAAGTTGGAGTCCCATTGGGATGACTTCGTACAATACAAGACATCTCAAGAGAGTGAGGAACGTGTGATGAGGAATCAGCAGAATGCCCGACAGAAGCAATACCGTCATCGCATGGGATCAGGTGGTTATAGGAGTGCTATTCCCAAGTGGCAGAACCTAGAAGCAGATATTACTACCAAGGGAATCATACCTGAAACAATAGAGAAGAACTGGCCTCAACGCACGAAGAATTGGTTCTACGCTCATGGGGGAAGCCTAGACCCAGACACTGGCAAGCTAATTTTCGACCAAAAAATTGAGAGAGCAACATAGAGACTAGCTCGTGCTAGGGAAGAAGCTGATAGTGGTGTTTTCAAGCCCAATAGAGAAAAGGATGAATTGACATATGCCCTAGAGAATCCCGAACACGGTGGTCGAACAAGAGGCTATGGGGCGGTTCCGTGGCTACAAACATTCCCAGTAGACAGGGATACCTACAGAAGCCGCCAGAGAAAGAAGGATGAGGAGGCAGACCGAATCCGTGTATTGGAGCAATTTATTAATGAGTCACGACAAGCATTGCTTGAATCACGTGAACGAGAAAAATCTCTTGAGGCAAGAATGCAGGAGGAGATCAAGAGGCAAGTGCAGCTAGCAATGAGTCAAATGCAATCGACGCCGGGAGTCACCATTAGCCCCGTTGGTCAGATGAAAAGCAGTTGTGCTTCCACGGAGCTGCCAGTTATTCAAGGTGATGCTGGGTTGCGCTTCCCTGTTGATGACATTACCGAGCCTCTAACAACATGTGAGCTGCACATTCCAGATGGTAATAATGCATCAATCATGGTGGCTGTCGGGGTTGTATCTCCAATAGACCGAACGAAGACACCAAGAATCCATGGGTCAGTTATTCAACCTGGATATGCTAGCGTCTCGGTCGATAGAGTGCTCAAAGGTTACAGGAATGTTCCTCTTGACATTGAAGGCGGTGATGGGGGGGAAGACACTAGGAGAAGTAGAGAAGACATTTATTCAATAGCGCAAACGCTTCATCATCATTCCTAGGGCGCCACCGCTTCCCCTACCTCACCCTAGGTACGAATGATAGTGAATGAAATATTATTTTTCCATTAATTTTATATTGGCTTCAAAAATAATTGACCCACAACTTGTTTTGGTAGCAGGGTCTCCCCCCAGCCTAGCCCAATCATTCATTCCCCATCTCATCACAGCGTCGTGGGGGGCAAGACGACTTCATCCCCACGGTGATCTCCAACTCCTACACCGGCCCCATCGCCTCCACAACGATCTCCAACTCCTACACCGGCCCCACCGCCTCCACAACGATCTCCAACGCCTCCACGCCGGACTCCAACACCGGCCTCATCGCCTCCACGCCGGTCTCCAACACCTGCCCCCACCACCTCCACAGCGACGCACTACAAAGACGTCTAAGGTCCCGGCAGGCAAAGAAGACCCCAAAAAAAGAGTTATTTCTCAAGAAATACTTCCTGAAAAGACTGATCAGCAAATAGCAGCTGAAGAAGGCAAAAAAGTGAAAGATTTTTTATAGATATCCAAAAGCAGAGACAAGCGAAGCTTAAGGAGAAGTCGTACTTTTACATACCACGAGATCAGCTGAGGCAGAAGGTCGAAGCTCATAAGAAAAAGATGCTTGAAGTTCGTAAGCCACCGCCACTATCAGACTATGACCGCTCCCTCGTGAAGTCACATGATGCACATAAGAAAAGGAAAAGAGCATCAGGGAAGGATGTCCCACAGCTCGGACAACAGAAGCAACCAATGCAAAATCTTATTGTTGCTAATCAATATGGTTCCAACATAGAAGTCTATCGACCAGATAACTTTGGAGAAGTGTCGGTTCAAGACCTTAATGATTTTTTTGAACAAACTGGTTTAACCTTGGATCAAGTGACGGGCAAAGCTCCAATCTAGAACCTGGAAGTTGATACCTAGAAGACTTATAAATTTGGTAAAAGTCTGTACAACCCTGCGGCTCTGAATGAATTGGGTATGCAAATGTACTTGCTCAACAAGTGGTACATGCAGACGTGTGGCAGGGGTGAGCAGTGGATCTTTGTCAGATTTAGAGACCATCATTACTTCCATGGAGATGACATCTTACATATTAGTTTCGAAGAATTGCATCAACTATTCCACTTGGACGCTCTGGACAAATCAATCATTAGCTCCTTTTGTTTGTAAGTGATTCTTACTTTTATTTAATAAACTCACTTCCATGCGTACGTGTATATAATTATCCTCACATGTAACTTATATTTATATACAGATTCCAGATGTCAGAGCTCCAAAGAATACAAGACACCAGTGTTGGCTTCATTGATCCTTATATCGTATTCAAAACCGATATTATTGTCAAGGACCACTGGGTATCTGAAGCACAGACGAATATCATAAAGTTCTTCGTGAAGCAGCACGACAAGACAACAATACTTTTTCCCGTACAACTTTGAGTAAGTGTTAATAATAATGTAGTCTACACATTTTATGTAATATCAATACAACTTATATGCATGTACGTGTGTGTATAAACCAATGCAGGTTTCACTGGATACTCATTGTCATTGAGTTAAACTCAAGTCAGTTAGTAATCTTGGACTCATTGAGAAAAGAGCGAGCACTATACCAAGATATGATAGACATTATCCAGGGGTAATTTCGATCTCTCGCGCACAACTATTATTGAATAGACTTTGCCATAATTTATTAACGATCGTACATTATTGGTCGCACAGGGTTTGGAAAGAGTTTATTCGGCAACACCGCAAGGATTGCAAGGCACCACTTAATGTAGTTGAAATACCAGTAAGTTGTACTATATATACTTCCCCACGTGTTTATTTACTATATCGTACTTCAATTTACGTGTGAGATGATAAGAATAATCTTCTCGTACAGTGGTGTTTGCGGCAGGAACCAGGTAATAACTTGTGTGGATACTACGTTTGTGAATTTATCACTGCATACATAAGAAGAACTCCTGAAGATGTCCTCAGAGTACGTATATATCAATTTTTTATTTATTTTTAAATGAATATATATATATATGTATTAATACTTTTCCTTTTATTTCAAATGCAAGACTGAATGGTTGAAACGAAGGGTCATGCAAAAGACCATCTGAAAGCAGTTCAAGAGTCAATAGCAGGATATCTTCTAGAAAAAGTGCTAAATTCCAATGGCGAGTTCTACTTTGATCTAAGGAACTAATGATGTAAATTAAATGTTTATTGATATCGTTATTTTCGAGAATAAGATTATGAAAGTGTTGTATATATACATATATATCTATAATATATATAGTTTCATACTTTATTCGAATATAATAATGCTCGAGATGAGAATTAGATGTAATTATATGCGTGTGTGGATTTATATTAGCAGCGTAGAATACGTACATAAAAACATATTATATATTAAACAAATATGTGTAACTGAACTGAAAATAAATTAAACAAAAAAGAAAAAGAAAAAGAAAAGGAACATTTAGTCCCGGTTGGGGTTACCAACCGGGACTAAAGGGTGCGGCCAGGGTTGCTCGGCTGGAGGGCCTTTAGTCCCGGTTGGTAACACCAACCGGGACTAAAGGTCCCTCTTTAGTCCCGGCTCGATGACCCGGGACTGAAGGTTCCACCTTTAGTCCCGGGATCGTTGTCCCGGCGTGGTAACCGGGACTAAAGGCCGTTACCGCCCGGGACAACAAGTCCATTCTGTAGTAGTGATAACTTATATTATAGTATCTTGTTCAAGTCAACATTGATAATTTATATCACAATAACTTATTTGTATAACTTATAAGTTAGATAAACAAACTTATATCTACAAGTTAACAATGATAACTTATATTATAGTAACTTATTGCTTAGATATATAACGATGAATGACTAAGATGTAAAGTTGGGCGTATAAGTTATATTCAAAAACTTAGATGTATAAATTAATATCATAACATATTAGCAGAAATATGAAAGTAAGTACGAAAATAACTATGTTGTTTAACTTATAAATACGTAACAAAAAAGAGAAAAAATGGTAGAAAAAAAAAAGAAACGTCCGTAGATGTGCAGCCATGCCACGGGACAAAGCCGACCAGCAACGTTCGTACATTTGCTGAAATGGAATTGGGCTTCTACACTCCCCTGGGGTCTGCCACGTCAACTGAGCTCCCACTTGCCAAGGTAAACGAATCGGATGGCCTTCACGGTCCCATGCACGTAACACGACCAACCATATGCATCGGACAGTTGAAAAATCGTGTGATTAGGAGCAAACAAGACAACCGGTTGATGGTTAGCTTTCCCCTTTATTTATCCAATCGTATTCATCTGCACGAACAACTATATATGTACAACTAAATATGACATATAATAAAAACGTGCAGAGCCGATGAGCAAATAATGCACATGGCAAACAAAGCAGGCACATCATCATCCACTGCCTCAACCGCAGGACGTACGGTCACCATGTGACATCGACACCAGTGTCCACGTGCTCCCCTGTGCCTCCCTGTTGACTGTGAGAATGGCCACAAAATTGTGAGAAACGATGTGGTTTAATTATATCCTACAAAGCTAGGAGACATATAAACGTGCAGCTCTGATCACGGCCAGCCGTTCCAGCAAACGCAGTGTCAGGGTGGACATCGCCGCACCACTAGGCACCGCTCCCTCCATCACATAAAACGTTATGAGATCCGTGCTAGTCATTTTTTTTAATTTTATTAGGTTTATACACGCTATTAGCAACATTTTTATATATAAATAATTTTATTATGAAAATATATTCAATGATTCGTCTAATATATTAATTATGTATCATAAATATTAATATTTTTTTACATATTTTTTACACCCTGGAGCCTAGGCTAATTATATTAATATTTTTTTACATAAATTATGGCTAATTTGTGAGATGAATCTATTAAACCTAGTTAATACATGATTAGTATATGTTTACTGTAGTATTACATGGGCTAATCATAAATTAATTAGGCTTAGTACAACGTCTGTCGGAGGCGTACGACGATTGGACCCCCCAAACTGCCTTGTCTGGCGGCCTATGGCAGACGCTCCGATCACGGCCTACAGACACTAGTACTCCCTCCGTCCACGGAAAATGCAACTAAGGTTTACGTGCCGCCTAAAGTGAATCATGTTTGACCAATTTATTTAATAAATAGTATTTCATATTTATAGTTTTAAATTAATTTATTATATAAATGTATTTTGTAATTAATCTAATGATGTTTGTTTGATATCATAGATGTTGATATGTTTATCTATAATTAATTAAACTTGAGATACTCAAACATGAAAGTAATAATAAATGGCAGCCAGCAGCGTGCGTGTGGCTGGGGCTGCTGAGCAGAGCGACCGCTCGCTAGTGCTGTGCAGCTACTGGCTGTGTGCTGTGCCCTGCAGCGGTTGCTCCTCGAACCTCCTAGTCCCTGCTACTGCTCCGCTCCTCGTCGCTTGCTCGTTTCCACATCGTACATGGGAGGGGTTTGCAAGTCATTCTACAGGAATGACTTAATATTTTAAAACAAAATTTCATCTTCTTCCTTTGCAAATCATTTTCGGTCATCAACAGCCTGTTCGCTTGCTCGTAAACAATCGTAAATTTCCAGCCAGAAACAGTGTTTTTCTCTCACACCAAATCAGCCAGTAGTAAATAATCCACGATCGTTTACGGCCTCCCGAACAGGCTGCAAATCAATTAGCTTTGTATGTGGCTATATATCCTACAGAAAATAGTGTCTCGATTGGGAGTTGGTAGTGAGGCATCGTAGCTAGTGTTTGGCGCAAGTGATCAGTTTTTGTTTTCTCAAGCACGTCGGTGGCAATCTAGCTAGTCTTCGGAGTGATAATCAATTATTAGAGTAATTGAAACGCTCTAGCCCGGGAAGACAGCTTAGATCCACTCTACACGTTGAATGGACTACACCTGCTAATTAACTCTCTTTCGCTTTCATCCTCGCTTCGCGCAAAAGGTTCGAACCGGAGTTAATTATTTCTCAGAACTCAGGCTTTTAAGTTGGTTCGGTTTCCTCAGCTTCCCGCGCGGACTAAGGTCCTGTAGATACAGTGTTCCGCACCTGCAGTACCTGCAGCCAGAGCTACAACACTTGATCATTTGGCCCAGCTCTACAGTGTTCCCGCACCTACAGTACCTGCAGCCTGAGCTACAGTACTTGGTCATTTGGCCCAGCTTGGCCCATTAGCGGGGGTCTCACAGTAATGTACCCTTGCTCTCTCATCTTGCTGTGTGCATCTTGACATGGGATGGTCAAGAGTGCTTTCGAGGTGATTGTATTATCTTTATGTAATTATCTTGAAATTAATAACAACTTCCTTTATAGAAAAAGATCAAGTGGTACTCCCTTCGCCCCGAAATATAATGTATTATGACTTCTAAAATTTGTAATGAAATATAATGCATTCTACGCGATGTCAATATATGTCTAGATTTGGCCAAGTTTGTTAAAAAGGAAGCCATAATTTAAGGAGAAAACATTAATTGGGTTATATATATATATATATATATATATATATATATATATATATATATATTCTACACCGCAAGCCAAAACTGACCTGAAAAAATACTGAGTAGTACTGAACCGTATTCAGTATCAGTCAGTACTACACCCAGTACCTCGAAATACAGAAAAATACTGAAACGCGACTACTAAACAGTACTGAATTTTGTTCAGTATAACAGCTTGGTGTAGATAGTATTCTACACCTAGGGTATAGAATAGCGCGTATATATATTAGGATATACTCCCTCTATCCTATATATATATATTTGAGGATAAGTTGTCCTGAAGATTTTTAGAATGCACCATATTATAGGATAGAGGGAGTATATCCTAATAATCATTAACAACAATAGCCACTGAATTTACATTTTTCAGAAAACAACCCTCCTTTGTAACTATGATAATAGCTTAAAGTAAACTCTCAATATATATATATATATATATATATATATATATATATATATATATATATATATATATATATATATATATATATATATATATATATATGCTAAATTACCCACCTAGGCATTATAAAAATAGCCTATAGTAAATCCCCTACATTTATATGTAAATTTTCCACCTTTGCCAGTATGAAAATGGTATACAGTAAAACACTAAATTTATATCTAAAGTACACACCTATGTTTATAAAACATAATCTAAAGTAACCCATAATTGTTAATTAAGTTGCCATTATATGAACAATCAAAAGAAAATTTGGATCTAAATTGACGATCTCTGCCTGTATTAGAAATAACCTAAAAGAACTCTTAAATTTGATCTAATATGTGCTCCTTTTCCATTTTAAAATAATCTAAATTAACCCTTAAACCTACATATAAATTACCCACCTCCGTTATTAATGAAAATAAATAAAAATACCTAATTCGGCATCTAAACTACCAGTCCTCTTCACTATTAAAAATTACCCCAAAGTACTCTACACAAGCTTTTAAATTATCCATTTTTGCCCTTGTGACTATTAAAAAATAACTCGAGGACTGCATGTGGTAGAAAACCACAGGTTCAGAAGTTCTCAGAACGCGCTTGAATCTGATTTCGTGTTGTTTCATTTGGTACAAGAGGAGCAGAGGACTGAGGTGTTGTAATTTCTGAACCATGGGGGAAGGGAAATCACAGGTTAAGGAGAAGGCGCTTCAAAAGTTTGCTGAGCTTACACAAAGTTTGCTGAGCTTGCACACAGTCACAGTCATTTGCCCCTCAAACTGATGCAAAACAAATCAAGCACATCCGCGACAGTTCTGGGCTTTTGTGTCGTGGTTGACACACATCCGTGTCGGATTCACAAAACAAGCCGTTTGCAATGTGTCACAGGGCTGGACCAGAAGGAAATGGTCGCCGCAACATTTCTTTGCTTGTTGCTGGCTCATTGTCAGAATGCGCATGATACACACACAGGTCTATATTTCTCAAAGGAGTGACTGACTGACGCGTGAGTTGTGACTAAACAATATAATGTACAAACATGTTCTATATATGGATCCTCTGCAAAACTGGAAATTGGCTTCAGGAAAGAGAATACATTTTCCATGATTGCCTACATGAACTCCAGTATAATTTCACGCTAACAAGTAACAACTTGGCCACATGAGAGGTGTCATCATATCATTATCATGCACATTGCTCCCAATGGTAACCAGGGCCTCGTTTAGATCACCTCCAAATTCCAAGTTTTTTCACTCTCTCTCCATCACATCAATTTTTAGACGCATGCATGGAGCATTAAATGTAGGTAAAAAAATAACTAATTGCACAGTTTGGTTGTAAATCACGAGACGAATCTTTTGAGCCTAGTTAGTCCATGATCAGACAAAGTTTGTCAAATACAAACGAAACGTGCTACAGTATTCGGATTGCAAAAATTTGCAATCTAAACAAGGCCCAGGTGACAGTGACCTTGGACTTACAGCAGCTGCAGTGCCGTTGTTGGCGCCAGCGAGCTTGTGATGCCGAGCTGGATGCCCCGCCGCATCAGTTCCCCAAGAAGCCGTGCAGTGTTGCGCGCGTCATCGCCTCATCGGACGCCCCGCGCGGGCGACTCCATCCCTGCCATCCTGACTGCATCTGCCAAATCTGCCCTCGGCTTGCTGCCGCCCAATGCCGCCGCAAAGGGGATCCTAAGGTTGATCCACCGGTCGAAGTATGGAGGCCTGCCAATCCCCTTGAACCGGCACTCCGGCTCCAGCATGCTCCGGCAGTCCCAGTTCCCCCACGTCACCACGACGAAGCGAAAGCCAGAGCATTTCTTTGTCCCCATCTTCTGTAGCCATGCGCCATGCTTCCGAAGCGCCACGGCTAGATCCACGCCGGCGTTGACATCTTTTTGCTGGATGCCGTTGAGGTCCCTGCAGTAGTCCGTCAGTTTGGGGTGCTATCGTGGTCGGACATAGGTGTGGAATATGGACTCTAGCTGGCCAGTGGAGCCGTCAACGAGCACTGATGAGAACTCAATGATCTCTTGTGGGTTGATCTGCTTGCCCTTCTCACAAGTCGCCTTAAAATCTACTACCACAAAATAGTCCAAATTTTTGCTCGTTTGGTCATCGTGGAAACCAACATTGAAATAATTGTCTCCTTTTTCTGTTTTTATTTCTTACCATGTGTAATAGCACTGTATTGGTTATTCACAGATTCCTGTTGACATTTAGAATCCCTTTTCTGCTTAACTGATGGCCTGAAAATGGTAGATAAATGCGGATCTTAGCAAGGATTATATATGTACCAATGAAAAGGCAAGTGAAAATGACTGCAGGTCATGTCTTACAATCGATCCATCTGGATCAGAAACTTCATCTCTATTTTGGAGGAATTATTTGAATCTTTTCCTGTACTTAGAAATATTTAAAAAAAAGTTACTATTGAAGCAGATATAGTGCAAACAAAAGTAGCTAGAATAGGTACAATCAATACCTTTATGCATAGCACTTTTTCTTTGTCTTTCTTGTCTTCTTTTCAACTAGATTTTGGACCCATTTATCCTTTGCGCCTTTCTTGTCTTTCCTGTTCAGTGAGGGAGGCGTACGGGCACGATCGATGACTCACACTACTACAGGAATCAATTTGCGCAGCGTGGTCAAAATGGGCTCTGTGGCGGGCACCTCTTTTGCCCGCCACGGTTAACCGGTGGCCGGCCACCGAGGCGCCCGCTGCGGGAAAAGGGTTTACCGCGGCGGGCCACCTTACTTGCTCGCCGCAGGAAATCATTATTTACCGCGGCGGGCAAAGCCGCCCGCCGCGGTTAAGCCACGATTTACCGTGGCCTCTAGGCCGCAGCGGACGGCTTTACCCGCCGCGGGAAACCGAAAACGCCCGCCTCCAGTAAAGTTTGTATAGTAGTGTCAGCTGCAGCCCTGTAGTCAAGTCAGGTTGCTTCTCCAGGAAGTCTCCCCATGCATGCATACAGAGCTGTAGACTGTAGTCCGGATCCTTGACTTTGAAGTCTGCCGCCCGTGCATGCAGCCTGCAGCATTCTTCACTTGGAAGTCTCGTGCGTGGGGCCAGAATGCTTCTGTTCATCGGTTGGAAGCATCTCCGTGAGTGAGGTCGTGAGCAAGAGTTACGAGCCGGAGCCGAGCAGGAGTTGCTACCAATCAGCTCCAGCGTAAGGTTGTGACTTGTGAGTAAAGTTCTCCCAGGTGCTACGCGTCCATGTTTGGATTCAAGTGCCTACGGGCGCCGGCCGCGTGGGGACGACTATCCGCACTGCATTTTGTCCCCTCGTACATGGTCCGGTCATATTAACGTGCGTACACGGTACACACCATGCATGTTTTGGCCGGGCCTTGAGCTTCAGGGTCACCGCCCACTCGCCGTAGTTCGTGCGGGTTTGGGTCAGCCAGTTGTTCGCGCTGACCTCCCGTCATGGCTGGGCAGCCAGAGCTTCACCGCCTCCCGTGCCCACCGACGAGCCATCCTCGCCAGCCATCGCCAGTGATTAGTCGGCAACGACGCGACTTACATGGCTCGGATACCACTTGTTGGTCCTTGGATCCCTGCACAGGTAAGCAGCTAGCTTACCCACACACTTCGACTGGTCGGCAAGAGGTTGAAGAAAGGGGGTGGCTAGTCGACTAGAGGTAGAAGAAGGGGGGTGAGCTCAGAGCACACACACAGCACAAGCACCAGCGTTGGCCGAACTCTGCTGTGTGGTAAGCTGAACAAAGTATTCCATTGCCTTTGAATAAAATATATACAACTCTAGTTGTACGTTGCCAAGTACAAGGGTAGTTGTCAAGTACTCGAACTCCCAACCACTCCTATCTAATCCTAGTACAAAAGTACTAGAGACATGACCTATTGCCATGTCGCTACAGTGACTAGGAATGAGAGTAGGGCTGACCTTTGCCACCACTGCTATCGCATGTGAGAAAGAGGGAGAGCAGCAGGTTATGTCTTACAGAACATTAGCCGCAAAGTCGGCCGATGAGGAGTATTTCTTAGACGCTGCTGGTCTGAGTTGCATTATGATGACATGCGGTCTGAGTCGCCTTTGGTGTTTCCTGCGAGAACTGATCATATTGATGGTTACAATGTGATTGCTGCCCACGTGCTGCAGAGTGTTTGGAGATGAATGAGACTGTTGACAGGGCAATCTGAATTCTGATGTACAAGATTGATGTCTTCCCCAGCTCAAGCATATTATTCCGAATGTCCTCAGTTTAAGCATATTCCGGAGCTGCAGAAGTGTGGAGAGATGTGCAGGAAGGAGTTGTGAAGCGTGTCGCACAACAACTGGAATATTCACATTGTGATTTTTTTTATCTGAAATACAAATGGTATATTGGCTGTTTTGAAATTTGTATGGAAGGTTGTTTGTGCTGGAAATGATTACACCATTATGTGATTGTTTCTCTTAATGATTTACAAAAATCTAGATTGCGATGAGAATATGCAGAAATTAACAAGAATATGAGAGGATAGACATACTAGAATGATGATATCTTGTGAAACAGGAAATGGATCCTAAAAATGGACACCCCTCTCAAGTCAAACCATATATATGCAACTTTCAAACAGGAAACATAATGTTGCATGTGGCCTTTAAAACAAGAACTCTCATACATAGCTACCACAATCTAACCCAAAATACATCCTTACGACTTGCACGAAATGTTATTAATCAAAATATAACTTTCTAGTGGACGATGACAGTGTGGCCACTTGCTCAACTCCACGTAGAAGACTTGTAAGTCCACCTTGGATGAAAGGAATAGACATGGCCGAAGAATGTGCAGACACACCATTTGCATATATAGTTTGGCATTGTGGCATTAGCATGGCTACCTTGGATCAAAGGGCGATCCATGGTAGAAGATTGGCAGAATACATTAGTCGCACTAGTGGTACCGTAATGAAGGCACCGTGTCACAGAATATGAAATTGTTCACAAATTTTTCATGTAAGTTAATACCAATGAAAAGGCAAGTGAAAATGAGTGCAGGTCATGTCTTACAATCGATTCATCTGGATCAGAAACTTCATCTCTATTTTGGAGGAATTATTTGAATATTTTCCTGTACTTAGAAATATTTTAAAAAAGTTACTATAAATAGGTACAATCAAAACCTTTGTTCATAGCACTTTTTCTTTGTCTTTCTGGTCTTCTTTTCAACTAGATTTTGGACCCATTTATCCTTTGCGCCTTTCTTGTCTTTCCTGTTCAGTAAGGGAGGCGTACGGGCACGATGACTCAGCTGCAGACCGGAGACAAGGGCCCAGCCCTGTAGTCCAGTCAGGTTGCTTCTCCAGGAAGTCTCCCCATGCATGCATACAGAGCTGTAGACTGTAGTCCGGATCCTTGACTTTGAAGTCTGCCGCCCGTGCATGCAGCCTGCAGGATCCTTCACTTGGAAGTCTCGTGCGTGGGGCCAGAATCCTTCTGTTCATCGGTTGGAAGCATCTCCGTGAGTGAGGTCGTGAGCAAGAGTTATTACGAGCCGGAGCCGAGCAGGAGTTGCTACCAATCAGCTCGAGCGTAAGGTTGTGACTTGTGAGTAAAGTTCTCCCAGGTGTTACGCGTCGTTGTTTGGATTCAAGTGCCCACGGGCGCCGGCCCCGTGGGGACGACTATCCGCACTGCATTTTGGTTAACCGAATTAGTTGAAGAACCGAAGAACCGAACCGATCGGTTTCGGTGAACCGAACGCCCAGGCTGACTGCAGTGTACGTCGTAGCGACTAGCGCCCTGTTCGCTGCTTATAAGCCGTACTTTATCAGCCAACGAACAGTATTTTTCTCTCACAACAAATCAGCAAACAGTACTTTCAGCCATGGCTTATCAGCCAAGCAAACAGGACATAGAAACATGGCGGATGTAGAAGCCTGCAGCCTCCTGCCGATGATCCTTCTGGAGGATGCTGCAAGGCACCACCAGCATTGAGAATAGTGAGAACCATCTTACATGTTGTAATCACTACCCCAGATCAGAACAATACTATCGGTTCAAAACACCCCATCACTGTCGGATTTTGAACCGGCACAACCAAACCGGCAGTGATAAGGGTTAGCTATCACTGTCGGTTCCTATAAACCGGCAGTGTTCTACAACTTCACTGTCGGTCCTTTACACAACCTGGAAGAGTTCAGTTCTACCAACACTGCCGGTTCATGAGACCACCCGGCAGTGTAACCTCGAACATCACTGTCGGTTTATGTCTTTAGTCGGCAGTGTTGTCGTAACCAACGCTGCCGGTTTGGGACAAGACCTTACAGTGATATCCAAGCCAACGCTACCAGTTTTTGGCTCAAGTCGACAGTGCCATCTTGTCCATCACTGTCGGTTTGTTGCTAACCGGTCATGATGGCCCATTCGCATTTTATTGTTTTATAATTTATTTTAATTTATATTTTTCGTGGAATTGGGTTTCGCTTTATATACGCTACGTAGGTTATAGTTCAAATGTTCTTATAAAGATCTTGATCCCTCAAAATAAAAAAGAAATTATTCGATAAGATGAAGCATGCTTCAAATTCTGGCATCTTTTTGGTGTAGCCACGAGAGCCGAGATGATGAGGATTCGTCGCTTTTTGCGAGTTCTTCTTATTCTTTCTGCTCAGTTCTAAGTACTCCTCGGATAACCTGTATTCCTTGAAATCCTGCCAGAAGTCCTTCTGCTTGCTAAACTGTCCACCATCAAAATCTAGCTCTTTATTTTGGAGGACAAAATGCTTGTACAATGTCCCCTTGAAATTCTTGAAGCATGTCCCCATGATTTCTTTTGCTTTTTTCTTGACTACCTCCTTGTCATACTCCGTTGGGAAAGTGAAATACTCTGGGATCTTCATATCCCATATGTAATCCTTCTCACTTTTGGAAACCCTCCACGGGTCATTATCTTTCCCAATTCACTTCCTGTATCTAATCGGGATGAAGTCCCTTACAAGTAACCCGAGAATAGTCTTGTATTTGGTCAAAGTTATAGGCGGTGAGAGTGGATCCCCAAATTCATCGAACTCGGTGATGTGCCAGTGTGCATTCCTACCAATAGAAAGCTTTGACACGCCCCGCTTGGATCTGACCTTCCTGCTACCCGAACCCTCTGGCTCCTCGACCGGCGGAGGCTCCTACTGGAAACTCCAAGTAAGCTATGACCCTCTCAATTGATTAGTCACATGGTCACATGTGGCTACATAGTCACATAGTACCAAAGTTACTTGGTCATCTTGGTCATTTTGACCTAGCTCGAGCAGGCCGAACGGGGTCCATGGCTGCTTGTTCTCACCATCCTGATTGACACCATCACCGTTTGTCGGATCATGCGGCTCTCCTATCCCAGCGATATCAGTCGCTTCTTGTTGTCGATCTGTTCTTCAGCGACGGGGTAACAAGCGACGACGAGTCATGGCTGTGACACGATCGTGAATAGTTTTGGCTGCGGACAACTACTAATAGCATATGCAAAAATAAAGAGAACAGGAACTTAGCATCAAACACAAAACACCAAAATGATGCAGCAATTCCAAAAATGAGATGGAACCTAGTTGGGGAAGCTACACAGAAAACTAACTTATTGCAAGTGGTCACCCAAGTCACAAAAAGGTACAAAACCAGTTCCTATCCAGTCTTCTGATGACACCAACTAGGATACAACATCAACAAAACCATCATGAGATAACACACGTTGCTGCAAATTAATACATGTACTGCAATTTTACACCTTCTATATTATACCAAGCGGCTTTGATTTAACTGCCGTACCCGAATTCCGGTGCATGTTAACCGGGCAAAAATTTTAACAAACTATTACTTCCAATTCACACCACGGTATGAAAACACGCATAATTCATTCCACCACAATCTACTCTCGTATGCAATTGAAGCTCGTATGCAAGAAGGAAGGGGGGCAGAGCCTAGGTTGGCCTCGGCTAACCTAATGGGCATTTCATCAAACACATAGCGGGCAGTGAGCCATGCACTCACCGTGGGGTGGAGAAGCAGATGTCCGTGTGCTCCTGAAGGCCTCGGCAGTGGGAGTGCAGGCGTGGAGGAGCGGCACGGTCGGCGTCATGGACGAGGAACGAGGGCACAGACGGCGCGGTGCTCTGGCGTGGGGCGATGGACGGCGTCGTGGGCGCTGGCGCAGGACTAACGGAGACGCATAGAGGCGACGCACGGGCATCGGCGTCGAAGAAGAGGAGCGCGGGGCTAGGAACGGCGACACGGGGGGGGGGGCGGTGGTGCCCGTCGGCGCGGGGGTGGTGCTCCGGCGACGCGTGGGGAGGGGTTGGCGCGGGGTTGAAATGACTTTGGAAAATTTCACCACGCGCCTTGTTTTTATCCCAATGGCTCATCGCTGCCGGTTGCAAGGTCTAAACCAATAGTGATGAGGCAACATCACTGCCAGTCCATTCCTAGACCCGATAGTAATGGGGGTGCAAGTCAATGCTACAATATATTTACAACAACGATATATTATTTAGATAGAGTACAGAAATATATAAAAAAATAACAAAAATATTAGAAATAAATTACATATACGATAACAAAGACCTTACACTAAAATTACATATACGATAACAAAGACCTATTTGCGTACAGGTCAATGTTAAAATCAATGTGTATCAACACATTATAATTTAACCACCTCAGTAGCATTCTTCTAGCACCAACTAGGGTCAAACAGCAGCGCCGAGGTGGTCTACGAGCTATACCGGTTGGAGATGACAAGGTGGCATCGATGAATCCATGCCTCTGCTGTACATGGCCTTTTTCTCGGTACAGTCCAGAGCACACCGAATTCAGCTTGGCACCGCACCGATGAACCAATGCCGCTCTGGGACAGGAAATTGCCCAGAGCACACCAAGTCTCTCTGGACATACATTTCAGAGCGCAACGCAATGGATAGACTCAATTTGATGAAAGTTCCTTTGATTCTTGCAATTTTTGCATGGGCAGAAGACAGGGTTCCCATTCCCAGCATGGGCTTTGGCATCGGTGATAAACTGGCTGATGCCGTGCATGTACCGCTTGTCCGTTTGGGACAGATGCATCCACTCTCGATCCATCTCTACACAAAAAATATTGAGACCATAATTACAAAGAATTAATAAGAAATCGAGCTTCATGAACAACAATTGTAGCTTGAAAGTATCATTTTTGGAAAACATTATTATATACTAATTATTAGAAAATTAAAATTGCTAGACCCAGCCCTGTAAATTAAAAATTGTAGTAAAAACAATTATTGCACAATAATGAAGAACAACTATTCTACTCCATGTCACATAAAAATGGAGACACTTATTTTAAAAAAGACTAAAATTGAAGACATGATCATGAACAACAATGTAGCTCCAAACAATGCCCATATAAATTGAAAAACGCAGCTCCATAAAAAAATATTGCACAATAATGAAGAACAATTATTCTACTCCATGCCACATAAAAATGAAGACACTAATTTTAAAAAAAAGTCTAAAATTGGAGACATGATCATGAACAACAATGTAGCTCCAAACAATGCATTGTTATGTGACACATAGATTAATTTTCTCAACAAATTGTAAAAGAATCTACTATACTTCTAAGAACTAATTATAGCATCACATACTACCAATGATGATCTTGACCACCATGGAATAATTAGCTAGAAATTGAAATGTGTTTATAGACACCAACCTTTTGGATGATGGATTCACCATAATTTGAACCTTGCATAAATGTCCAATTAGAAAAGTGCTCTCTAGAATGAAGAAAGAACTAGAATGAGAATCAAGCAATGTAGCCATCAAAATAAAGCTAATTAAGCAATAAAATCAAATGAGTGGATATTTGTTACTAACCTTAAAGCAAAAAGATCAAGCCATTCTTTAAAATCCAAGCGCTAGCTTTATGGTAAAGAGCAGCCGCAACAATGGAGGAAAGCGCCCAAACGCGCGTCTCTGTTCTCGGGATGGAAGAGAGGAGGAAGGAGAGGACGGCTGTAGCCTTTTTGTGCTGTAGGCTTATTATCGTCGGTTCTTGGCTAGAACTGACAGTGATATGATAGAGCCCAATCACTGTCGACTCTTGGCATGAACCGGCAGTGATATGTGACCATCAAGCGACTGCCGGTTAGAGACACAAACCGGCAGTGATAGTTGTCATCACTGTTAGTTCGATCACATCCCAAATCAATTTCTGATTTTCAGAGCCAAGAACCGACAGTGAAGGATCAACACTGCTGGTTCTCCTAATTCTGGCAGTGGTGAGGCCGGCAGTGAAGTGCTATTCTGTAGCAGTAAATGGTAACCATCTTACTATCTGTGAGCCTGTTTGCCTACCTTTATCTTTATCGTAAACACTACCATTATCTTTATCGTAACTATCCTACTATTCGTTGTGATCATATATAGGTTTCTATATATATGGTGGCTATATCCACATATTCCATCTGGAAACTCTATACTTTTGCTCCGACGATGGTTTGATGCTCTTGATGGTGACGTGGTGCCGGTGCCACGCGAACCGGCACGACAGCTGGAAGAAGCACTGCTTTAGCTCCACCATCAGACTCCGTTTCACATCCAAGAGGTCCTACGAAAATTCTCGAGCGATGAAATCCAGGCCATGACGCAGGACTTCGGGAGCATGATAGGACGAGGCGAGGCGGCTCCGCCTAGGTCTTCAGAGGGAACCTCGACGATGGCACGCCCGTCGCCGTCAAGCGGATCAACATCCACGGCGGACGCACCGTGGCCGGCGAGGACGACTTCCGGAGAGAGCTCTCCATCATCGCCAGCGTGCACCACCGTAGCCTGGTGCGCCTCCTCGGCTACTGCCTCCAGCGCGGGGGTGGCCTCTACCTGGTCTACCCGTGTTCTTCGAGAATGGGTCGCTGGACAAGTGGCTCTTCCACTGAACCGAGGAGTAGAGGCGCCTCGTGACGTGGCCCAAGCAGTTCTGCATCGCCGTCGACCGGGCGCTCGTGTACCTGCACAATGAGTGCCTCCGGCGGATCCTGCACCTCGACGTCAAGCCAGGAAACATCCTGCTCGACGGCGACCTCCGGGCGCACATCTCAGACTTTGGCATCTCCCTGTCCATCACCCGGGGCGTGCACCTACTTACAAAAAGGTTCGTAGCAACGGCTCAATTTTTTAGGGGTGGCTGGGGATGGAGCCGCCCCTACGGTGGGCGTGGTCGGAACCCACGAAACTAGCCGCCCCTACAAATGGCATAGTAGGGGCGGCTGGTGATACGAGCACCCCTACAATGAGTCGATTTGTAGGGGCGGCTCACTCACCAACCGCGCCTGGTGTTGAGATTTATAGGGGCGGCTCAATAACCAGCCGCCCCTATAAATGCTGCACGTAAGCAATCAAATAACCCAACAAATAAATACTCGCTTCAGCTTGTCGTTTCGGAGGCTTCTTCACACCCCTCCGTTCTCTTCTTTGCTTTCTCCCTCCCTCGCTCTCCCAACGCCGACAGGGCGATGGCCGCTGGCGCGCGCGGCGCGGCAGCTGCGGCTGCCCCCTCCTCTTCCTCCTCCCCCTCGCATCGTCCTGGCCGGCCCCCCACCGCTGGCTCCCCGTACGAGGTGCTGGTGGCGCGACGGCGCCCCCCGGCCGCTGCGCTCGGGAGCGCCGACCACCGTTGTCGCCACCCGGCGAGGTCGCCTCCTCCGAACACCACGGCCTTCTCTCCGGCCCCTGAGCTGGCACGTCGACCTGGGCGGATGGCCCCCGGTGCGGCCACGCCGTCCTAGGGTTTGGCCGCCCATCGGCGCGTACGCCACGCCGCCGCCGCGGTGCCCAGTTCTTCGTCGTGCCCTTCACCGGCAACAAGCACCTAGGTATGCCGGCCCCTTCGTTTCCCTTCCTGCTGCGTGAAACTGAGCACCCAAACCCTGACTAAGTTGGCTATCTGCTTCGTTTCCCTTCCTGATGCGCGAAACCCTAGATCTAGTTCATCTTCCCTAGATCAGGTTTGATTGAATCGGGTTTTCTTCTGGCGATCCGTAGCGATCTTTGCACCTGCATTTCTATAGGAAAGATTCGTAGCATCCCGGAGTACCAATTTGTTTGCGGAAATTAGGGCCATCTTCTACATTACATATAATGATATGATGCAGCCGCACATATGTGTGTAGACCGCAACACGTTTCAATAGGTCAGTGAAAACCCAGGTCTTTTCACCTGCATTTCTATAGGCAAGATAAAACCCAGGTATATGTACTATATTCTGATACTGAATCAGACAATGCCGAATGTAGCATGTTCTGGGTAAAATTTACATTTTGCACTAAGGCTACCCAAATACCTTCTGATTCTGTTTTGCTTTCAATAATTGTCAATGGCTGATTTACTTCTGATGCATGTAATCAATTGGTATAAATGATTATATATTGTTTTGATGTCCATCAACAACACCGCAGAGATTTATATTACACATTGGCAAACAGCATTTGCTTGCCAGTTTAAGAAGACAAGCAGCATGGACCTTATTAAGTAGATAGTCCTCTTATTTGTTAAATGCTCGTAGTCCTACTTCATTGTAGTTGTGCATTGAGTTTGGTTGATACTTGTATGCTCTTGGCAATATTGAAATCATGTGCCATCTCTTATGAATTTTTGGCCTTTTGGGGTGGTCTTCTCAGTATTTCTTCAATTATTTTGCAAGAACCCTAGCCAATTGATTGGGAGTACTACAGAAAAGGAACTGGATCAAAAGTTGTCGATATGTACAAAGAGGCCTACGAAAGTAAGTAGTAATTTCCCTCTTCATCTTACTCATGTTTCTGCAAACTGTTGTGCTATTAAATTGCAAGCAATCTGGTTATATTATTTTTGGGATTTACAACTTGCTATCTTTGTTTAACTTGGAATATTGATTAGAACACTAGATGCAACTTCCTTTTTCTTTGTATGGAGAGAAAGATCTAGTATTGTGTAAATAAAGGGTGTTTCATGTGTGCATTTGAATATCACATATTTTTTAGATACTATATTATTGGAGATATTTTTGGTAGAAAATTTCAGTTGAAACTAGGCAGTTCTTACTGGTCTTTGTAAATGTGCTACTAATAATAGGCTGCATCCATGGCGCATTGCATCATTGAACTCTAAGATGGACCTAGATCTAAGGCTTACCATTACCAAATGGGCTACTAATAATCCTGGTCGGTGGCATGAAATGTCATATAGTGCATATATGTACTGAAAGTTCAGACAGATATTTGTTAAGACGTTCAGTCCAGTGGTCGGCAAATTTATCCAGGACGTTTGTGACGGCTGGGTTTTGGGTATGTTGCAGTTCAACAACTGAAGATTGTACTTCCTATATTAACAATTGCATGCTTTAGTTTCATTTCTCAGTTTTATTCTTGCTTATGTTACAAATGAGTTTGTTGATTTTCACGTCACTTACAGGTGTAATAGTTTATCTGTCATTCTTCTCTACTACTCCAGGCTTGTGCAGGTAGATTTTCTGAAGTTATGGAAGAGCTCTTTTTTGGCAACTAACTTCTCTTGTGCATGTGTCTTATGTATGAAGGTTGCTAAATTGGAGGTTGCACACGGCTTCAGGCTTTCTTCAGCTGATAGCAGATGTCGCCTAGTAATCGGTTGTCCAAAGGTTAATTTTCTTTACTGTTTTTTATTTACTTCAGTATATGTTTAGGCTCTCTTTAGTTATATACCCACAGTTTACTAACTTGTGTTACGAGCCCAGTTACTTTGGAGGTGTGCTTACGAACAAGTAAAGTTAATCAGTTAATTATATTTTTGCAGGTGTGCATGAGTTGTCTAGTGTGTATGAGCCCAGTTACTTCATATCGATTCTCAAGACGTATACATATCGACAATCCTCATTAGCTCATATGTTTGTATACATACTTGTAACGTTCACTTAGGTAGAAATCCTCAGGACCAACACCTTGTGCTCTTGTGCTTGTGGTCAGATTTGAATTATATATGTTCTGGTCAGATTTAAATTATATATATATATATATATATATATATATATAGGGAGAGGCTATTCAGTAGCCGGCTACAGAATAAGTTATTCTGTAGCCACCTCCATTTACCATAATTTTATATACTAATTTACCGTAATGTCAATATATATTTACGATAGTTGGGTTACTATAACACACGGGGGATATTTACCATAACGTTATATTAAACCACTTAGTAAGGAGTTACTATAATCTCGTAAATTAACATAGTAATTATCGTAACTCAAAGTGGCTACAGAATAAGTTATTTTGTAGCCAGCTACAGGATAGTAGTTATATATATATATATATATATATATATATATATATATATATATATATATATATATATATATATATGTTCTAGTCGAATTTGAATTATAAATTTAAATTTTTTTTGTGGAAAAATATACTATAGGGGCGGCTGGTACTACAGTCGCCCCTACTTTACCAGTCGCCCCTACAAATCAATTTATAGAGACGGCTAGTACCTATAAATCGATTTGTAAGGGCAGTCTGGTAGGGGCGGCTGGCCAAACCGCCCTTACAAATCACCTGGAGCCGCCCCTACAAAAGGTTTATGTAGCAGTGGTGGGCGTGCCCAGCGTCATCAACACGCGCGGGAGGGGCACGTTAGGGTACATGGCGCCAGAGATGCTCGTCAACTCGGTGTCCGACAGGTCCGATGTGTTCAGCTACGGCAAGACGCTTCTCGAGCTCGTCGGCGGGCGCCCGAACTACGTTGCCCCGCCCGTCCCGTCAGCAGACGATGCTTCATCATCAGCCACACCGGACCTCAAGCGGGACTACTTCCCCGTATATGGTGAGGGATATGATCAGATGGTTATGATCATCTATTACTTATTAATAGGTGAAATATATATTTATTTAATTTTAAATTTTGTAAAATATGATAAATAAGGAAAGTTCACGATATAAGAACCTTTTTCTAGATCTAATTGATGCATGCGTGATCTATTGGATGTGATAAATCTTTTTATTTTGTAACTTTATAAGCTTGACATATTTTATTACCACGCCTCTTGCCATCACTTGGTATTTGTGTGTACTATTGTTGTACTCCGAGCTTGTAGTTTGTAACTTTATCAGCCTTTTATTTTCTAGATCGAATTGAACTTTGATTGTGAGGTAAACACAGGCAATTTGTTTCATTGAACTTTGACCTCCTCAACTATCGTTTGGGTCTAATTTGTTCCCTTCCTTCAATTAGAAAACTGGATTTTTAGACTCCAGCTCCTAAAATCATTAGATTTACCTCTTTAAACGATTTTGAATATAGTTTTTGTTAACATGACGGTACGTTAACCGTCCTTCGTGACGCCACACCAGCCACGAAGGAGATAAGCAACTCCTTGATTTTCAAACTTCTAATGCTAGAAATATCCGCCTGTCACAGTTTGTTTACAATGTCCTGCATTGTTTTGTAGGCATCCACCCTATGAAATCTCAACTTTGGTACTTCATTCGTATGGTTCCTCTGTGGTGAACCCTGCATACTATTATCACAGTGGTTCATTTGTTCCGATAGATTCCATCAACGAGGTGACAGGGCAAAGCACCACTTACTATGAGCTCATTAAAGAAATATGGGAAATTGACTACCGCTTTGACATACGTATATACCCGTCTTTCGGTGCTAATGGGTCAAGCACCCCAAGGGAGTTGCAATGGATAATTATGGGCTAACCATCGTAGACCTCGGCAATGTCGGCTACAAAGATGGCCTATGTGTACTAACAATCCATGTTGCACAAGTATGTTACTGCCATGCCCGGAAATGACAAGAGGCATGTAGTTATCTCCGAAAAGCAAAGAACCGTGGGAATTGATGGTGTCAAGAGTCCTAAAGACTACAACCGCTATGAAGAGCTCACGCTCTTTACCAATCATCCACACAAGATTAAGCTTGTTGAAGCCCACTTGAATAGAACCCAAAATGATGTCGTGGGTTTTTAAGGATGGAGATGGAAAGACATTCGGAGCTAGGAAGACCTCATAATTAATAGAGTTAAATGCACCGGAGATCCATTAACTTGTGAGGAAGTTTCAGTTGAGTACATCAACTTTCAAAGTGGCTTTTTGGGTCCATAAACTTTTAAAATAGTTCACTGCAGTCCATACCTATTTATTTAACCTTAAATTTAAAGCATATTTGTAGAAAACCCCTTCCCACGCATGCAGGTGCATGCATGGCTCCCAGCGCCCTCCTCCAGCCGCCGCCGTGCCCCCAGAAACCAGCGAGCAGGTGCATGCATGGCTCCCAGTGCCCGCTGGCCGAAGCCGCCCGCGCCATGCCTTGTTCATTCTCAGAAAAATCAGATAACTGCATGCATGCGGCTGGCCTGATACATACATGGCACTGCTCTGAGGTTTGCAGGTCCATCATGATGGCTCTGCCAAACTTGCGTTACTTCGTCGACGCCGCGACGGCGGCGGCACGGATGCGTGAGATGATCGACAAGCTGCAGCGTCTCGAGACGGAGGGCAAGAAGGGCGCCACCAAGGAGGACATCAGGGGCCAGATCACATTCAGGGACGTGCATTTCTCGTACCCGTCCAGGCCTGACACGCGGGTGCTCGACGGCGTGAGCCTCACCATCTCTGAGAGCGCCACCGTCGGCCTCGTCGGCGGGAGCGGGTCCGGGAAGTCCACCATCATCTCCTTGCTGCAGAGGTTGTACATCCAGGACTCGGGCGAGATACTGCTGGACGGCAGTGACATTGGCACGCTCAACGTGGAGTGGCTCAGGAGCCAGATCGGCCTAGTGAGCCAAGAGCCTGTGCTGTTCGCCACGTCCATCAGGGAGAACATTCGTTCGGCAACGAGGCGGCCTCGCTGAAGCAAATCGTCATGGATACGAAACCAATGTATGCAGACATTTCAAATTCTGGCAACAAAATGAACTAGCCGTTTGATCACACTTCAGTAAATGAATCTGCTTGCACATGCAGGTCGGGCAGTTCGGGACGCAGCTATCGGGAGGGCAGAAGCAGCGCATCGCCATCGCCTGCGCGCTCATCCGGGACCCCAAGATCCTGCTCCTCGACGAGGCGACCAGCGCGCTGGACTCCGAGTCGGAGCGCGCGGTGCAGGACGCGCTGGACCAGGCGTCCGTGGGCCGGACGACCATCGTCGTGGCACACTGCCTCTCCACGATCCGCAAGGCAGACAGGATCGCCGTGCTCGACGCGGGCCGCGTGGTGGAGTGCGGCACGCACGACAAGCTCCTCCTCGGCACGGAGGCCGGCGAAGGCGGCGGTGTCTACGCACGGATGGCGCTGCTGCAGAAGGCGCCCGTGGCGAGGGAGGAAAGCGAGCGAGTGGTGGAAGTAGAGCCGGAGAGCAGCAGGGTGTCGTTCCGTAGCGTTGAGATCATGTAAGTGCCCAGCGACTTCCACCAAAGCCCGGTGCCGTCGTTCAGGTCGGTCGAACGCTCCGTGGAAATGGTAGACCACGGGCGCGACGGCCACGACCCGGCACGCGGTAGAAAGCCTTCGCAGCTCCGCCTGCTCAAGATGAATCGGCCAGAATGGAAGCAAGCTCTGCTCGGGTGCGCCGGCGCCATCGTTTTCGGTGCGGTGCTGCCGCTCTACTCTTACAGCCTCGGAGCTTTGCCGGAGGTGTATTTTCTCGGCGACGATCACCTCAAATGTTCAAAGACCAGGTACCGTGCGATGTGTCCGTCTGTGCTCGCTGATACAGATTGCAGAGTGACATGGCGATGTCAGTGACGTTTGTCTGAACTCTGTTCTGAACAGGCTGTACTCCCTCGTCTTCTTCGGCATTGCCATCATCTGCATCACGGCGAACATCGTGCAGCACTACAACTTCGCCGTCATGGGCGAGCACCTTACAGAGCGCGTCCGTGGACAGATGTTCGCCAAGATACTCTCCTTCGAGGTCGGGTGGTTCGACGAGGACGAGAACTCGAGCGCTGCGGTGTGCACGCGGCTGGCCACGTAGGCCACCAAGGTCCGATCCCTCGTCGGCGACAGCATGTGCCTCCTGGTGCAGGCGGCCGCCAATGCGGCGCTAGGTTTCTCTCTGGCCCTCGCCGTGTCGTGCCGGCTCGCGGTGGTCATGATGGCGATGCAGCCACTGATAATCGCGAGCTTCTACTTCAAGAAGGTGCTCATGACCGCCATGTCCAAGAAGGCCAAGAAGGCGCAGGTGCAATGGAGCCAGCTCGCCAGCGAGGCTGTCGTGAACCACCGGACGATCACCGCGTTCTTGTCGCAGCGTCGGATGCTCCGCCTGTACGAGGCCGCACAGGAGGCGCCGCGGAAGGACAACAGGGTGGAGTCGTGGTACTCCGGCTTCTGCCTGTCCCTGTGCCAGTTCAGCAACATGGGCAACATGGCGCTTGCGCTGTGGTACGGAGGCAGGCCGCGGGCGGGCAGCTTCGGCCAGCGGGCACTGGGAGCCATGCATGCACCTGCTCGCCGGTCTCTGGGGGCACGGCGGCGGCTGGAGGAGGGCGCTGGGAGCCATGCATGCACCTGCATGCCTGTGGGAAGGGGTTTTCTATAAATATGCTTTGAATGGGAAGGGGTTTTCTATAAATATGCTTTGAATTTAAGGTTAAATAAATAGGTATGGACTGTAGTGAATAATTTTAAAAGTTTATGGACCCAAAAAGCCACTTTAAAAGTTGATGGACTCAACTGAAACTTCCTTACAAGTTAATGGATCTCTGGTGCATTTAACTCTAATTAATATATCCATATGTAGTGAGTCCAATGTTGAAGATATTTTAATATTAATCTATACATAATATTAAAGAGCCAAAATTTGTCTCCCATTTTTTTGTCTGGCCTCCCCTAACTAACTCCGAATACAAAAAAATGTGTATGTTCGTCTGTCTACAACCCTCCTATTTTATAACATACGCACAACTTGGACACAAAATCTTGAGGTAACCTGGATAGCTAGAAATTCTAATCCAAATAGATCCCTCCGACCCTGAGTAACCTAAATAGAAATCATAATCCAAATACAAAAGGATACAAGTAGAAATTAGCCAAATCTTACCCTAATACTAAATCACGAAGTGTTTTCTTTTGTTTCAGCCATTTTCTGTTTTTCTTTTCCCTTTCTTGTTTTTTCTTTCGGTATTACCCTTCCTCCATCCCTGCCATGTCTGCGGAATAAATTCCACCGACGGTGATAGTGATTTCCACCGCCGGTTTTAAGGCCGGTGCGGCCTTCCATCTTCAAACTGTCGTCGAATCTTCAAACATGTATCGCGCATTGTGGTAACCAACCAGTGGTGCTAAATGTTTTTTTCCATCGGTTCGGCGTATGATAAGGCGGCGAAGACCGGCACTATGTTCATCGCCGAATCATACGCCGAACTGGTGGTGAAAGCGTTCACACCGCCTATAAGTCACCCTTCTTTGACCGCTCAGACTATGAACCAGCGGTGATCTTACGTAACCAGTGGCGAAAGTCTCGGCGGTGATTAAACTTTGTGTAGGTAGTGGGGTGGGGGTGGGGGTGGGGGGAGAGTGAGGGAGTTTCCCCTGGGGCACGCGAACATATGGAGATCTTCTAGTAGGGAGGCTCGTGGACGTATGGATCTTCCATGGGCCCAGGCCTCGCCGTCCTATGAGCTACTCTGATCCTATGGCAAACCACGGTACGTACTCCCTCCGTTCCTAAATAACTGTCGCCGTTGGTGTGTGTGCCGTAAGTTTGACTCGATTTATAGAAAATACGTGCAACATTTGTATCTCTAAATAAATTTATTTAAAAACTAGATTCAAAGATCTTTCCAATGATACTAATTATGTACCATAAATATTAGTATTTTTTAATATATATTTAGTCAAAGTTATTTCTCGGGAAACGAAAACTACAGATATGATATTTAAGGAGCAGATTTGCTACCTAATAACCGGTTGTTTTGGGAGCAACCAACAACCGGTTTTTGGGCCTTCCGATCGGGATCGGTTGGTTCAGGCGTGCGGGGCAGCTTCTCCTGTCCACTGCCTTTTGTTAGCTAGGGCGCGGGCCCTACCTCTGTCTCATGTGGTCAGAGGGAGCAGCACCTCCTGCACCTCGTCTAGCGTAGCACGCGGCAGCAGCAGCACATGCAGACGGTCCCCGCCGGCCGTAGGCCTCACGAGCGCATGCAGCAACTGATGGATCCCACTGCAATTCGTGGACAATCTGTTATTTGCTCTAAAATTTGTGAACAATTTGTGAATAATTTGACATGTATTCTCTGATATCTATAATTCATAGAAATAATTTGTAAATTTTTCTAAAGGTTTTGGTATGAGATCTGCAATCCATAAAAATAAAAGTTGTGTTATATCCAAATTACATCACTCTATCCAATAAATTACACGGAAGAAATCATTGAAATACAGTAATAAGGCGATGTAAATATAGCTATAAGACAATATAAGTGTATGGAAAAAAATCTAGTTGTTGGAAGATGTTAAAACAACCGGTTGTTGGAAGAGGTTAAAACAACCGGTTGTTGGCTAGACAGGAAGTATATATCACGGGACCTACGATCGGGATCCGTGCACTCATCATGACAGCTAGCGGCCGACTGGCAGCCGCACTGATGTCTGTGCACTTAGGTCTTGTTTAGTTCCAAAAAGTTTTTTTCAAAAAGTGCTACAGGAGCCATCACATCGAATCTTGCGATACATGCATGGAGCATTAAATGTAGACGAAAAAAACTAATTATACAGTTTGGTTGGAAATCGCGAGACGAACGTTTTGAGCCTAATTAATCCATGATTGAATACTAATTGTCAAATAAAAACGAAAGTGCTACAGTAGTCAAAATCCCAAACTTCACCCAACTAAACAAGGCCTTATGGTGGCCGAGGGCTAGCGCGCGAGGTGGAGGTGGGTGTGGCCGGCACCGACGAAGTTCTTCCCACATCCACCGACGCATGCATGGGCACGCCCACCGCTGCTGCAGCCTACTCTCTCCGTCTTAAAAAAAAGTCATTCTCACTTTAAAAAGTCAATAATTTTTAACTTTGATCCAATATATTTAACAAAATATTAATATTTATGGTACATAATTAGTATTATTAGATAGATTTTTAATATACTTTTATAATAAACTTATTTAAAGATATAAATGTCGCAACTATATTTATATAAATCTAGTTAAAGATGAAAAGTTTTTAGCGACTCCATCTTTAGGACTCAGGGAGTAGGCAGCTTCAACGCGGCACTCATATATATCCATCATCCTGTCTCCATGCGCCGGCCCTTGCTACTCCGATGATTCGTTGTGTTGTGCTACAACTCCTAGGCGCACTCGCGAGCCGCACCGACGACTGCACCAGCAGCATCGACGACTGCACCTCTGCCAGCTGGCTCCACTACTCCCTTCGCCGTACGTTGTACCTCACGCGTACGTCTTTCTTCTTCTCAACCCTTCCCTTCCCTTCCCTTTGTAAACTCTTGTGTCGATCAGCAGCGATAGATTTTCAACTTGCAGGGCAGACCGGCAGAGTGCATTTATTTGTAAATTCTCCTATTAGGTCTTGTTTAGATAATCCCTTAAAGTTTACTTCATATCCCATCAAATATTTGACACGTACATGGAGTATTAAATATAGACTAAAAAATAACTAATTACATAGTTTACGATTAATTTACGAGACGAATCTTTTAAGCCTAATTAGGCTATGGTTTGATAATGTGGTGTTACAGTAACACATGTGCTAATGACAGATTAATTAGGCTTAATAAATTCATCTCGTAGATTATTGACAGATTCTGTAATTTTTTTTATTAGTATCCGAACACCTCATACGATACCTTTATGTAACATCCTATATGACATGTAAAAACTTTATCGTCTGGATTTAAACAAGGCTTTGTATCGGCAGCGTGCGATTTCCAACCTTCAGAGAGCAGAGTAGTGCAGGTAGCTAGCAAGCTAGTAGGTACAATAAACATGCCGGACGTACGAGACTCCTCCAGCACTACTCTTGTCGTTGTCTAGCTAGCAAGCTAGTAGGTACAATAAACATGCCGGACGTACGAGACTCCTCCAGCACTACTCTTGTCGTTGTCGACGATCCTTCTTATGCCCGTCCCTAAATAAATGTCGCTACGTGTCGTAAGTTTAACTTAATTTATAGAAAATACATGTAATATGTGTATGTTTAAATAAATTTATTAAAAAACTACATTCAAAGATCTTACCAATGATACTAATTATGTATCATAAATATTAATATTTTTTAATATATATTTAGTCAAATTTGTTTCTCAGAAAGCGAAAACAATAAATATTTAGGGACAGAGCGAGTAGGATGCAGCAGCAAGGCATTGAGAAGCATCTTACATGGTGCTATGGTAACTACCCTATTCTCTGTGATAAAAGCTACGACGTTGCATTGCATCGATGGTGATTCAGTTAATAGCCTATGGAGTTGGTGGACGCAGCCATGGAGGTGGCTGTAGACGATGTGGAGGCGATGAAGACGGTGCTGATGGTGGCACTCTGTTGCATCCAGCCTGAGCGGGACATAAGGCCCACCATGCAGAATGTGGTGGATATGCCCGAAGGCCGGGTCGCCGTTAATCTCCCACCGGAGGCCCGTCATCCATCTTCTGCTGTAAATTTATCGGAGCCGCATTCGATTTCGGAGCACGCCAGCGTCATCGACATGCACGGTGGGTGACACTGACGACCAATCAGTGGATGGGCCGGGGTCTCTCTACTTCAGATGTTCTTCTCGAGTATTTTATGTACTTATTATATGTCCAAAATTGAACACAGGATTTCCTATATTCCAAAATAGGGTTTACATTATCACCGATAGATTTCCAATATATACTAAATTTGATATTTCTGTTTTATTAGTGCATTCTGATAAGATTAGTTTATCACTGGTTCTGGTCAACACAAAAGTTTGAAAACTTTTGGGACTATATGTTTGTTATAATATCGGAAGATAGTCTCACTCTATATATTGTGCACCGGAGATTACATCTATTGAATAAAGAAGATATATGTGGCAATGAAAATCGAAGGGGGGTGGACATGTTTGGTTGGGCGATAGAGTCGTGGAGATTACATCTATTGAATAAAGAAGATATATTGGATAAAAATTGCTTGTACATGGTCGGACCAACGTGCACCATGTTCTGACCGGGCCCCACTCGTTTTGGAACCTTCATAAGCTTGGCGGTAGCCAGGCACTCCACTGCCCTAGCCGTTGTAGTTCACGCGTCTTTCTTCTCTTCTCAACCCATTCGAAGAAGAGCACGCACCACTGCGGCCCTGGATTTTCCATCTCTGCAACACTCTTTTTCTTCACTCCCAGCCTGGATAGTGTGTAGCGAGACTATATAAACATGGCAGATGTAGAAGACTCCAGCCCTCCTGTCAATCCTTCTTTCCAGTTCCAGCCTGCAGAGTCTAGTAGGTACAATAAACATGCCGGACGTAGAAAATTCCAGCCCTCTTGTCGATCCTTCTCAACGACGCTGCAATGCATGGACAACCATCTTACATGTTGTGATGGTAACTACACTTTTCTCCGTGATCATGTATGCCTACATTTATCTTTATTGCGTTCACCACTACGCCGTTGCATCGCTGGTGATTCAGATCATAGCCTACCTTGCCCTTGGCTGCCTATACATCTACAACTCCTCCTGTCGGCAAGACAAGTTTATGTCTGCTGGATATCTTGTACTTGTTATGTCTGTGTTCCTCATCTCTCCTCTTGGAATTTATACCAACGGCTGCACCTACGGCCCTGTCCGCTTCTCTTATAATTGTTTTTTCAGCCAGAACAGTGTTTGCCGGAACATTTGGGGTTGTTTCGGCAAATACCTCATTGAACTCGCTTTCTGGGCCAATATGGTAGCTATATTCTCGTATTGCGTCTGGAAGTGTAGCTTTATCCTGCAATACTGTAGGCTGAAAAAGCTTGTGAGAACCATCTTACATGGTGCAATTGTAACTATCCTATTGGTTGCGATTATATTTGCCTATGTTTATTATCTATATCACGGCGAAACGGGCGAATACAGATGGCAACTCATTCAGTTAGTAGCCTACAACGCCGTTGGTTACCTATACATTTGCAACTCCTCTGGTCGGAAGGAGAAAGTAATCTCCGCTGGACGTCTTGTTGTCCTTGTTCTGCTTGTCTTCCTACTCAGCTCGTTTGCCAACACCAAACTTCGCACCGATCTCATTTTCGGGGCCAACATCGTGGCTATATGCTCGTACTGCATCTGGAAGCTTTATCCGTGGATCCGACGATGGCTCGATGCTCTTGATGCCCACACGGAGACAGAGCCACGTGAACCGGCACGGCAACAAGAAGCGGCGTTGCTTCAGCTCCAAGTCCAACAGACCCCATTTCGCATAAGAGACATGCCGAAGGAATTCTCGAGCGACGAAATCCAATCCATGACGCAGGACTTCGGAAGCATGATAGGGCGCGGCGGCTCCGCCCAGGTCTTCCGAGGGAACCTCGACGACGGCACGCCCGTCGCCATCAAGCGGGTCAACATCGACACGTACACGGGGCGCACCGTGGCCGGCGAGGAGGACTTCCGGAGAGAGCTCTCCATCATCGCCAACGTGCACCACCGCAGCCTGGTGCGCCTCCTCGGCTACTGCCTCCAGCGCGGGGGCGGACTCTACCTGGTCTACCCCTTCTTCGAGAACGGCTCGCTCGACAGGTGGATCTTCCACGGCAGCGACGAGCAGCGCCGGCAGCTGACGTGGCCCAAGCGGCTATGTATCGCCGTCGACGTGGCCCGGGCGCTCGCGTACCTCCACAACGAGTGCCACTGGCGGATCCTGCACCTCGACGTCAAGCCTGGGAACATCCTCCTCGACGGCAACCTCTGCGCGCACGTCTCCGACTTCGGCATCTCCCTCTCCATCACCCGGGGTCTGACCAGCGTCGTCGACACGGAGCACCTCAAGGGCACCTTCGGGTACATGGCACCGGAGATGCTCTACAACGCGGTGTCCCACAAGTCCGACGTGTTCAGCTACGGCATGACGCTCCTCGAGCTCGTTGGTGGCCGCCGGAACATGTATCCCTCGTTGGAGACGCCAGACTTCACGCGCGACTACTTCCCGTACATCGTGCGGGAGAAGGTGGCGCGAGGCGAGGTCTTGGGCGCTGTGGACGCGGCCATAGAGCCCGTGGACGACGAGGAGGCGGTGAAGGCTGTGCTCAAGGTGGCGCTCTGCTGCATCCAGAACCAGCGAGAGATGAGGCCCAGCATGCAGACTGTTGTCGATATGCTTGAAGGCCGGGTCGCCGTTGAGCTCCCGCTGGAGAGCCGCCATCATCTGCTCTGAATTTCTCGGAGCCACTTTTTTTTGTGTGTGTGTCAACTTATATATAACTATAGTACTGTACTAACAATGGAGACCCTTATTTTCCTTAAGACCATACGTTCCGTGGTTGGTGACGATCTGTATTTCAAATTTTCAATTGAATGTATCAAATTTGACTCTAATTGCCGGACGGACTACACTACAAGAAGAATCAACACTTACCTTTCTTTTTTCCCCGGCTGCCGTATCGTACAGCAGTGTCCGCCATCATCCCTACTCTAATGGCCAGTGGGCTGGTGACTGGTCAGCGAGGCAGTGATGGCGATGGCCGACGGCACGGATGACGGATGTCTCGGCGGACTGCGCCAGTGCGCCGCCGAAGCCTGGGAATATCAACGAGGCAGGCAAAGGGTGCCGAAGGGGCCAGACTGTTCGACCTCCACTAATCTAATTCAACTCGGGCTTCTCTATTGCTATAAGGCCTAGGCGTGGCCCAAACCGAAGGCAGGAAACGTCTCGAACAGAACGCTGCACAGGAAGAGGCGGAAAGCAGAGTCCGACGCATGGGGGTAGAGGAGTCTCGCCGGCGGGGACGGCCGCCAGGGCTTGCCATATTGGTGGATCCGCCCCGGATGATGACTAGCTACACTACAATCGATATCCACGAGACTATCTCACCTAACCAATATCTGCTAGGGTCTGAGTCTCTTTGACAGAGCTCCTAGAGCAGGAATATCAATATCCACGACTCTATCTCGCCTAACCAATTTAGACTCTATTTAACAGAGCTCTCAGAGCAGCTTCCAAGCTGATTTTAGAAGGAGCTCTACCAAATATTTTTTTTTACATACAAGTGATTCTGTGCTAATTTTGTGACGTGATTCACTGAAATGAATTAGGAAGCAGAGACCTGAAAACGTACATCTCAGTAAAGGGTAAGAAAAGATCCAGAAATCAGTTATAGAAAGAGAGAAGTAAAAGATAAGTGAAAACTGAGAAAGAGGAGAGAGAAAACACTACCGCTAGCGCGGAGAACAACTGCCGTAGTCCATGATTCGGATAGTAGTAAAAGAAAGAGTGAAAGAGAAAAATAAGTGAAAATTGAGAAAGAGGTAAAAATAAAAACACTACAGCCAAGCTCTGCGACTCAACTTTGACAACCGCGAAGAGGGTTCAAGTCTCCTGGCAGTTTTTCCGAGGTCCAAGTTGTACAGACCGGTTGTCCTGGTCAATTCCAAGTTATACATACTTTTTCGATAATGATCCTACGAGGACGTAACAATCTAATTTTGTGACATGATTCACTTAAATGAATTAGGAAGCAGGGACCTGAAAACGTACATCTCAGTAAAGGGTAAGAAAAGATCCAAAAATCAGTTATAGAAAGAGAGAAGTAAAAGATAAGTGAAGACTGAGAAAGAGGAGAGAAAAAACACTACCGATAGCGCGGAGAACAACTGCCGTCGTCCATGATTCGGATAGTAGTAAAAGAAAGAGTGAAAGAGAAAAATAAGTGAAAATTGAGAAAGAGGTAAAAATAAAACACTACAGCCTAGCTCTGCGACTCAACTTTGACAACCGCGAAGAGGGTTCAAGTCTCCTGGCAGTTTTTCCGAGATCCAAGTTGTACAGACCGGTTGTCCTGGTCAATTCCAAGTTATACATACTTTTTCGATAATGATCCTACGAGGACGTCCATCCCCAAACTCGGCCTGTGACCCCCCACTCCATTCCACGACCGCCCCGCTCCTACACGCCCACCACTCCCATCCCGCAACCGCCCTGCTCCACCCGCCGCTCGCTGTCGCCCGCGCCACGCCGTGCTCGGAACCTGCTAGCGCCCCGGGACCGGATGCCGCGCCCGCCCCCGCGCGCTCCCTCCCTCTCCCCTCCACGACCTCCATTGCGACCCACGCTCCCCAGCGACCCGGCTCCCGCTCCCCCCACCGGAGACGAGGACGACGGCGGCGGCACCGACGAGGTAGGTCGTTCCTCCTCTGGATCTGAGCCCTCCTCCTGCTCCTCTGGATCTGAGCCCTCCTCCTACTCCTTTGGATCTGAGCCCTCCTCCTCCTCCTTCTCGTCCTCCTCCTCTGGATCTGAGGGATGCAACGGTGGCTAGGGTTGTTCCAGCGACCTCTGTGGTCCTATTCCCTCCTCCCTCCGGCGAGCTCCAAGGTGATGGGCCAGGGGTTGGAGCAGCCTGCACCTCTGAACCATCCCCTTACTGTTTTGTACGACTTTTTTTTGCTGTTTCTCTGTGTTGCAAGGGGGATTTTTTGATGTTGCGATAGATGATTTTCGTATGTTGTAATAGGCGATTTCATGTGCTGCAGAAAGAGAGTTCTAATGTTGAGATTGTTGTAATAGGGGATTTTAATTGTTGAAATTACCTTTTCCAAATGTTGCAGCACTAAAAGGTGATTTTTGAGATGTTTCCATTCCCATGTTTCATGGTTGACATTGTGACGTTGCAGTACTACTGTTTCAAATGTTGCATTATAATTTTTTCAATGTTGCTATATAATTTCCTATGTTGGAGTACATTTTTTCGACATTGCACTACATTGTTTTGTGATGTTACAGTATCATGATGTTGCATTACATACACTAGTAGAAAAACGACCTTTGATCCAGTTCAAAATTTGGCTTTAGTCCCGGTATTTTTCGCGCCCAGGACTAGAGAGACCTTTAGTCCCGGTTTGTAGCTTCAACCGGGACTAAAGGTCCCTGTCCAATGGCTACTGCGGCAGGCTTTTGCTGCAGGGGACCTTTAGTCCCGGTTGGTGCTACCAACTGGGACTAAAGGTTAACTTTTACTCCCGGTTGGTACCTCCAACCGGGAGTAAAAGTCTACTCCCGGCTAGACGCTCCGTCCGGGACTAGAAAGGGACTTTTAGTCCCGGTTGTTGTCTCCAACCGGGACTACAGTTCCCCTCCTATATAGCCCTTCTTCCTCCCCGAGCCCGAGCCACTTCGAGCTCAGTGTTCTTGCTTCATCGCCGGCCTCTCTTCTTCCTCATCCCCGATAATCACAAGATTTTCTTTGATTGCTCCATCGATTCTTCGGTTCTTAAGGTTACCATCTTTATACTCTCATGTTTCATCAGTAGCATATCTCATTTTGTGGACTAGATATATGTGGTTTTTGATGGTGGAATTTTTTTTATTTGTAAGCCATTTAAACTCAAAATCACTTTAAAGTTTGCATATTTGGATGAAGAAAGGTTAAAGTAGTTATTCAAAACTAGTATTCAGCTTTCATTTCTAGTATGCATAGCACACTTCATGGTTTAGAGATATAGAGAATTTTAGATTTTTTTTTAATTTTATTTGTTTATAAAATGATAAATTTATATTATATAAAAAATGAGTATAGAGAGTAGATGGCAACTGCTTCCGGGTCCTCGGCCTCTCATCGGGTTCCAAAGCCACTGAGGCCGAACCTCCCTCTCATTGCATGCGGCAAGTGTGAGGAGAAGATTGTGATGGAGTACCGGGTGAGGAAGGAGTGTCCCAACAAGGGACGTATCTTCTACAAGTGTCCGGATCGCAATGTGAGTTATTTTGTCGCATTTGATGATTATGGTTAATTTATACTTATTTTCATGATGATTGTGATTAAAGTTCTAATTTATTGTTTTAATTTCAGTGGGATGGCACTGGATGTTCAGGCTGGTACTAGGAGGAAGAGTATGTTGAACACGTGCAAAACTCTCTTGCACAGGCGGCTACGACGGCTGATGAGGCAGTGATCCTACGGAAGAAGCCCATAGATGTTGAACAAACGCATGATCTATCTGTTTTAGTTGGGATTGGTCGCGAAATCCTGATGCTGCTGAAGTGCATTTTAGCTTTAGTTTTTTAGTGGTAGTTGGGATTGTCTACATTGTAGCGAGACTTTCATAAATTAATACCTTGTGTGGTGGCATGCATGTCGTATAATTAACTAATTATGTTCTAGGTTTTAATATGGTATGTATGCCATGTAATGCAGATGAGCCGGCATTGGATGTACAATGCTGATCGTCGCTCCCAAGAGTTCATTGAGGGCGTGTATTCTTTCTTATGTGTGGCCGAGGCAAACAAACGTGATGGTTTCATGTGCTGTCCGTGTGCCATATGTAAGAATTTGAAGGAATATGCTAGCTCAAGGAGTCTTTATTCACACTTGTTGAAGTTGGGTTTCATGCCAAACTATATTTGTTTGACGAAGCACGGAGAAACTGGGGTTGTAATGGAAGAAGGTGAAGAAGAACAATAGGACGATGATGACATTATTGCTGAATATGGTGCCTTCAATGATACTGTAATGGGGAAAGCTGAAGAAGAGGTAGTGGTAGAAGATGAGCCCGCTGATGATCTTGGTCAGGCCATTTGTGACGCACAAAGAGAATGCGAAAGTGAAAAGGAGAAGATCAAGTTCGAGCACATGCTACAGGATCACAAGAAATTGCTATACCCAACTTGTGATGCGGGGCAGAAAAAATTGGGTACCACACTGGAATTGCTGCAATGGAAGGCAAAGAATGGTGTATCTGACAAGGGATTTGGGGAGTTACTAAAAATCCAAAAGAAGATGCTTCCGAAGGATAACGAATTGCCCGTCACTACGTATGAAGCAAAACAGGTAGTCTGCCCTTTGGGATTAGAAATCCAGAAGATACATGCATGTCCTAAGGACTGCATCCTCTACCGTGGCGAGGAGTACGAGAAGTTAGATGCATGCCCGGTATGTCATGCATCGTGGTATAAGATCAGGCGAGATGACCCTGGTGATGTTGAGGGCGAACGTCCCACGAAGAAAATCCCTACCAAGATTATGTGGTATGCTCCTATAATACCACGCTTGAAACGTCTGTTCAGAAACAAAGACCATGCAAAGTTATTGCGATGGCACAAAGAACACCATAAGGTAGACAATATGTTGAGACACCCTGTTGATGGGTCCTAATGGAGAGCAATCAATAGAGAATTCCCGGAGTTTGCAAATGACGCAAGAAACTTAAGGTTTGCTTTAAGTACGGATGGTATGAATCCTTTCGGAGAGCAGAGCAGTAGTCATAGCACTTGGCCTATTACTCTATGTATCTACAATCTTCCTCCCTGGTTATGCATGAAGCGTAAGTTTATTATGATGCCAGTGCTCATCCAAGGCCCAAGGCAACCTGACAACGACATCGATGTGTACCTGAGGCCACTAGTTGAAGAACTTCTACTTTTGTGGAACAGATCAGGTGTATGTGTGTAGGATGAGCACAAACAGGAGCACTTTGACCTACGAGCATTGTTGTTCATAACAATCAATGATTGGCCTACTCTAAGTAATCTTTTAGGACAATCAAACAAGGGATATAATGCATGCACGTACTGTTTTGATGACATTAAAGGTATATTCTTGAAAAATGTCGAAAGGTCGTGTACCTTGGCCATCATCGATTTCTTCCTGTGAATCACCCCCCTAAGAAAGAAAGGCAAGTATTTTAAAGGTAAGGCAGACCACCAGACCAAGCCGAGCAATCGAACTGGTGAGGATGTACTCAATATGGTCAAGGATGTAAAAGTAGTATTTGGAAAGGCACATGGTAGTGAACCTGTTCCGAACGATGCCAACGGTCACGCACCCATGTGGAAGAAGTCCATATTTTAGGAGCTACCCTATTGGCAAGTCCTAGAGGTCCATAGCGCGATCGACGTGATGCACCTGACGAAGAATCTTTGTGTGAACCTGCTAGGATTCATGGGTGTGTTTGGGAAGCCTAAGGACACACTTGAAGCACGACAGGACCTGCGGTGTTTGAAAGAACGAGACAACCTACATCTAGAGAAGACAGATGATGGACGCCATTACTTAAGTCCTACCAGCTACACTCTTAGCAAAGAAGAGAAGGAAAGCATGTTTGAATGCCTAGCAAGCATCAAGGTACCATCTGGATTCTCCTCGAATATAAAGGGTATAATAAATGTGTAAGAGAAGAAATTCCTAAACTTAAAGTCCCATGACTGCCACGTGCTCATGACGCAATTGCTTCCAGTTGCTTTAAGAGGAATTCTACCTCCAAATGTACGTCTAGCCACCGTGAAGCTATGTGCATTCCTCAATGCAAATTCTCAGAAGACAATCGATCCAATGGATCTAGCTAAACTACAGAATGATGTGGTTCAATGTCTTGTCAACTTTGAGTTGGTGTTCCCTCCTTCTTTCTTTAATATCATGACACACCTCCTAGTTCACCTGGTCACGGAGATTAGCATTCTCGGTCCTGTGTTCCTGCACAACATGTTCCCCTTTGAGAGGTTCATGGGAGTCCTAAAGAAATATGTTCACAACCGTGCTCGGCCAGAAGGAAACATCACCAAGGGCTATGGAACAAAGGAGGTCATTGAGTTTTGTGTTGACTTTATTCCCGACCTTGACCCGATTGGTGTTCCTGAATCGCAACACGAGGGGATACTAAGTGGAAAGGGGACACTAGGGAAGAAAACATATATTGGTATGTAGGACAATTATTTTAATAAAGCACACTACACAGTTCTGTAAAACTCCTCCTTGGTGGATCCGTATATCGAGACACATAAAGAGTTGCTCTGATCCGAGTTTTCAGGGAAGTCTGAACCTTAGATTACGCATCAGCACATGGAAACTTTCAGCAACTGGTTGCGAAAAGAATGTCAGGGTGATGAGAGTATTGATGAGCAACTGTATTTGTTGGCTAGGCAGCCATCGTGGCATATCCTCACATACAAAGGGTACGAGATAAATGGGAATATATTTTACACAGTAGCCCAAGATAAACGGAGCACAAACCAAAATAGTGGTGTCCGCATAGATGCCACCGACCCTAATGGAAATAAGCAAACATATTATGGCCGCATAGAGGAGATATGGGAACTAAACTATACACCTACTTTTAAGGTACCTTTGTTCAAGTGCCAATGGGTAAAGGCGACTGGAGGCGGGGTAGCTGTCGACAACCAGTATGCAATGACAACCGTGGACCTCAACAATATTGGGTACAAAGACGAACCGTTCGTCCTTGTCAAGGATGTGACTCAGGTGTTCTATGTCAAGGACATGTCTATAAAACCGAAGAGAAGGAAAAACAACAACGACCCAATCAATGAGCCAAAGCGCCACATAGTTCTTTCAGGGAAAAGAAACATCGTCGGAATTGAAGACAAGTCAGACATATCAGAAGATTATGAAAAGGATGACCGAATTCCACTCTTCACAGTGAACAAAGACCCAAGCATCCAACTAAATGATGAGGACACTCTATAGTTACGGCGTGATCAGAGCCAAGGGATATACGTTAAGAAGAAGTTCACTACCGTGCCCGCTTGATATATATAGTGTATTCATATTTCTGTCGTGAATTCAAATTTTCTACGATTTAAATGAATTTTCTGCATGACGGTGGATTTCCTGTGGAGAATGTGTGATGAAAAAACAAATGATCAATGTCAATAAGATGCGAAAACTAATTTCCTATCGAAAAGCAATAGTTTTAATGATTTTAATTAAGTAGTACATTTTTGCATGGTGAAAATTATAATTATTATTTACACTATGTTAAATATTTATACGGTAAAACAAAAGAGTTTATGTTATAGATTTTTCTTATGTACAATAATGCAAAACCAGGTCCCAGAATTCTTTTTGTAATTTTTTTTGCTAATATTTTATTTACCAGGCAATTAACAACTCTCTGCATATTTATATAAAAGAAATATATAAAAAAGGAAAAACTTCTACAAACTGTCGGGAAGCCAAACTGCAGCCCACCTTTACTCTCGGGTGGACCAACCACCCGGGACTAAAGGTCAGACCTTTAGTCCCGGTTCTAACCATCACCCGGGACTACTAAAGATGGGCTGCGTTTTCGTGGCCCGCCAAAATCCCATTTACTCCCGGGCCGTGGCTACACCCGGGACTAAAGGTCAGACCTTTAGTCCTGGTTCTATCCATCACCCAGGACTAAAGAACCTTTAGTCCCGGTTCTAACCATCACCCGGGACTATAGGTCTCCCTTTATAAACCACGCCCTTCTCCCTTCGCCCTTCTCCGCCACACCGTCGCCTCATCTTGCCACCAGATCGATCCGATCCAGCAGCGCCGCTGCCCCTAGGCGACCACCGCAGCGCACGCTGTCACCGGTCCCACGCGCACGCGAGCTTCTTCTCCGGCCGGCCAGCGCATGCCTCGCTCATCCTCGTCCATCGTCGCCGCAATCCTCGCCGGAGCGCGCCCGAGCTTTCCCCGCGCCGCTGCACCTTCGAGGACGAGGAGCCCCGGAGCCTTCCCCACGCTGCCTCACCGGAGCGCGCCCGAGCCTTCCCCGCGCTGAGTGTCCCCGGCCCGAGCGACGCCGCAGCGGAGGAGCCGCCCGAGCCGTCGCACTGCCGAGGACGAATCTCGATTCTCCAGGTTTGGCCCTCATTCTTGTGTTAGATCCGTGAGATGCAGTTAGTGGTTTTCGAATTTGTTGATAGCAATGTGATCTGCCTTGTTTTTTTTTTGCCCTTTTAGAAATGAACTAGAAAGCTAGGGCGCGGCGTTGCCGCGCCAACTTTGAGCTGAGTTGTTGTAGTTTTGCTTGAGTTTCATTAGGTTATCTTTGTAGCACTTTAGGGGATGTGATTATATCAAAGAAAATTAAATGCTTGTAGCCCAAGTTCTGAATGTGCTTTAGCCCTCGTTCATGTACAATAAGCTACTTTAGACAAGTGCAAATACTACATTGATCACTAACACTGAATATTACTTTTGCCATCAGAGATTTGTGTTTAAGATTAAGTAAATCACCATTGGTAATTTCCTAATTACTTCGTTTGTCTGAGGTTTAAGTAAATCATCATTACATAGTTACTTGTCAGATATTTCTGGTGATGAGTGAACTAAATAGAACATTGCATCACAGTGATAGCAAGTTAAAAAAATCTGACAAGTAACTACTTGGGCATGCGGCACAGTGATATTTCATCACACTAAATAGAACATTGCATCACACTAAATAGAACATGGCATCACAGTGATATTTCCTAATTACTTGGTTTGTTTGAGTTGCTGCTTGAGCATGCGGCGGCCCCCGACATCAGTCCTGTAATGAAACAGATTATTACTGTTTTTTAGAAAAGTTTAAGTCTGTGACATGTTTTTTGGCTGCAGGAGCTGGACCTCGCGTTTGACACCTTGGATGTGAGCCACCGCCGCCACCATATATAATCCGTTTATGATGGATTAATTGCTCCAACCTTTTGTAATCGGATGGATGTGTATGCCGAGCCCTCATACCGGCAATCTTGTAATGCGATTTTGCGCTGAGCCATCGAGCTCAGTGGAGCACGGGCGTGGCCCGGTGTCTCGTCGTTTCCTCCTTTTTGCGCGGTAGCTTATGATGACGCCGGCCCCCAGATCTGGGACGTTCGACGGCGTCCATGACGTTGTAGTAGCAGGGCACGTAGTTCTCGTACTCGGGCGGGCATACCTCCGCCTCCTTGGCGCGGACTAGTTAGAAAATTGTAGAAAATCTGTACTAGTTGAACTTGTGGACCATGTTCATCTCGGGTAGCATGTTCTCTGCCAAGCGGTAACGGACATCAAGGAGGAGCTTTGATTCTACGAGGGAGAGCGGCAACGGTCGTGGAAGACCGTGTTCCCTTCCTCGTAGAATTGAAGCTCTTCCATAGCCAAGTACGGTGCCGTCCGGTGGAGAAATGCCCGCCGAGATGATCACGTAAGCAAGGTCAACTAGTACGGAAGCTTACGTGATCTTAGAAGATGTGTGAGGTCATGAGAGCGTGTGTTTCTTCTCAATTTTGTCGAGCAGGTCACTTAGAATTAATTTTTCCTTGAAATAAAATACTTAGAAATCATGCCTTTTATTTTTTAGAATTAATTTTTTCATGAAATAAAAAACTTAGAAAATAGTTAGAAAATTATAGAAAATCCGTACTAGTTGAACTAGCGGACCGTGTTCATCTCGGCTAGCATGTTCTCTGTCGAGCGGTAGCGGACGTCAAGGAGGAGCTTTGATTCTACGAGGGAGAGCGACAACAGTCATGGAAGACCGTGTTCCCTTCCTCGTAGAATCGGAGCTCTTCCGTGGCCAAGTATGATGCCGTCCAGTGGAGAAATGCTCGCCGAGATGATCACGTAAGTAAGGTCAACTAGTACGGATGGTTATTTATTTAAACATGTTTTTGAGCTACAATTTTATGAATATTTGATAACTTCAGACCCATAAATGTCATCTACAAATGTTACTATCCTTGAGGTGGCATCTACAAATGTTACAATTTGATAGATATAGTTTTTATTTTTTATAGATATATCTAGTTGTGTAAAAGCTACATGGCTGCCCTGAGAGACAACATGGATGAAGAAATAATGTATATTATCAACACCGGCACTCAATTTGCCGATGGTGACCAGCAGGATGTAGATGACGAGAGTCAATACCTGGCTCTTGAAGATAACTAAGAAAATATTATGCAAGAAAATATTGGCGAGGTATGTATATTTATATATATATTTGAATATTATATATATATATATATTTGAATATCTATCATCTATTATGTGTACACATGATATTTATTTATTCTTTTTTATACGTAGCCCTCTAGATCGACGACCACAATGGCGAAAAGCAAAAATATTCTAGGCCCGAAAAAGCCATTGGAGAGGCGCTACATAATATTGGAATTCAATATCGAGACAGGCGAACCACTTGGTCCACATGCAAGGAAATTCGTGCAACACTGTGGGTGCCTTGTAAGGGACAGACTTCCGATCAGTGCCCGTGAATGGAAGCAAAAGATCAACGAACCTCATGTTAGTTTTGTCTCTGATCTTGATAAGAATTTAATTTGGGATGATATCCTTCAACATTTCACGTTGCAAGCGGATGATTATGATGCTATCAACGATGATGAATTGAAGGAACTAGTTCAAAAGTGGGCTATGAAGAAGATGGCCACACAATTTCAGACTTGGAAGAAATCCCTATACACAAAATACGTCAAGAAGAACCTAACGTCCAATTTCAATACTAGTGGCCCGCTCACGAAGTTGAGGCCCTACTGGAATGATTTTGTACAGTACAAGACATCGGAAGAGGGTGAGGAATGGATGAGAAGGAACCAAGAGAATGCCTGACAGAAGGTATACCACCATGGCATGGGATCAGGTGGCTACGCGACTACCATTCCCAAGTGGGAAAATGGAAGCGAACATTCTTGCCAAGGGTATCACACCAGAATCACTCAATTGGCCCAAACGCGTGAAGAATTAGTTTTTCGCTCATGGGGGAAGACTGGACCTAGAGACCGGGAAGCTGGTTCATGGCCCAAAACTCAAAAGAGCAACACAAAGATTTTCTTATGCTCTACAAGCTAAAGCTATTGGTGTGTTCAGGCCCAATAGAGAGAAGGATGAACTAACGTATGCCCTCGGGATCGCTGAACACAGTGGCCGAACGAGAGGTTTAGGACGGAACATTTCTTGGGAGCATGGTTTCCCTGACGACAGAGATACCTACAGAAGCCGGCAGAGAAGGAAGGATGAGGATGCAGCGCGGATCAACAGGTTGGAGGAATTGGTTCGTGAGTCACGAGAGGCGTTGCTTCAAGCACAGGAGCGCGAAAAAGACATGCAAGCTAGAATGCAGGACGAAATCATAAAGCAAGTGCAAATAGCAATGAGTGCCCAAAGGCAGGCATCAGATCCAGGAATCAACATTAATATTAGCCCCCGTGATCAGTTGAAAAGCAGCTGCGCTTCCACAGAGTTGCCAAATCAAGATGACGCAGTGCTACATTTCCCCGTCGATGACATCACTACACCATTTACATCATGTGAGCTACATATTCCAAAAGAGAATACCACAATCATGGTGGCTCTCGGTGTTTTTTCTCCTCTAGATCCTACCAAGACACCAAGAATCCCTGGGGCAATAATACCACCTGGATATGTTAGCGTCTCAGTGGATAGAGTCAACAAAGCTTTTAGTGATCTGGCTCATGACATTCCAGGAGGTGATGGGTTGGAGACTCTAGGAGAAGCAGAGAAGACATTCATACTATGGCGCAAGCGCTACATCATTATTCTCGGGGTCTCTAGTCCACCGCCGCTTCCTCAACTGCCAGACAATAGGTGCGGACAAAAGTGAATGAAACAATTTTTCACAAATTTTCTATTGACATGCATGATTAATAATAACAATTTCTTATACCTAATTATTCTTTTTTGTAATCACACATCAGGGTCTCCACCAACCTAAGTTCAATTATTCAATCTCTAGATCATAATAGTGCTCCGGGCAATGATTATGCAACGTCGCCACCTCCAAGGAGGTCTCCAACGCCTCCAAGGAGGCCTCCACCACCGCCACCTCCAAGGAGGTCTCCAACGCCTCCAATGAGGTCGCCAACGGCTGCCCCGCCTCCCTTGATGATCAAGAAGCAGCCAGCTCCTAAGAGGTCCGCCCCGCAAACGAAGCCGTTGGCCCACCAGCCGACAAAGAAGAAAGCCACCTTTAATCCAGTTATTCCCCAAAAACTGTCTTACAAGAAAAGTGAAAAGCAATTAAAGGATGCAGTACAAAAAGATGTGAAAAGTTTCTTTGAAAAAATAAGAAAGCAACGAGAAGCCAGGGAGAACCCGGAGAAACCGTACTTCTACCTAGCTCCAGATCTTCTAAGAAAAAAGGTGGACCAGAAAAAGCGGGAATCTCAAAAGACCCGGCCAAAATCGGACTACGACTGCTCTCTCACCAAGTCATTTGAGGCGGCGCAGAAAAAAAACTATAGCAGGAAAAGGTGTTGCACAACTTGGATAACAATCGCAACAATCAGTCCCCCTCTTGTCATTCGTAATGAATATGGTTCAAACTTAGACTTACCGGACATCGATTTTGAGGAACTGGTTCGGTTTTACGAGGATACTGGTTTGGACCTTGCCCAAGTGCTCGCTGAAGGACCATCTACTCCGAAAGTGGATCCTTAGAAGAAATTTAAACATGGAAAGAGTCTATACAACCCTGAGGCCTTAGGTGAACTGGGTACGTAAATATACCTGCTAAACAAGTGGTACATGGCGGCGTGTGAACGTGGAGAGAACTTTGTTTCTGTCAGAGTTAGAAACCAACATTACTTCCATGGCGATGACGTTATATATGTCGAGTTTTTAGAATTACACCAACTATGCCACCTGGACTCTCTCGATAAAAGTCTCATTAGCTGCTATTGTCTGTCAGTGTGATTATTTTCTACTATTAAAGTGTATATATATAAAGCTACATGTATATATAAATTATATATCCTCACACTATATTTTTATATATGTAGATATGAGATGATAGAACTCAGAAAGAGAAAGGATATACATGTCGTATTCAAACATCATGATCCCCTGCCTCAATGGAAAGCTGAACTCAAGAAAAATCTCATGAGGTTCTTAGTGAACCAACAAAACAAGGACATACTCTTCCCCTATAACTTTAAGTGAGTGTTAAATAATTAATGTCGATCATATGGACATTTGTTCAATTATTTGCTTAGTAGCTAAGCTATCTCCCATATATATATATATATATATATATATATATATATATATATATATGTTGACTTTAGTTAATGTCGATCATATTTGTGTATAAAAATATATGCAGCAATCACTGGATATTGATGGTCATCGATATGGCCAATAATCGGTTGAGCATCTTAGACTCGTTAAGAAAAGAGCAAACAGAGTAACAAGACATGATAGATATTATTCAAGGGTAATTTGGTCTCTCTAGCAACTATATATACCCCGATCTCTTAACTGCAACAATTATTAAAGGCCAAATTAATTTTTTATTTTATTGGGCGCAGTGTTTGGAAAAGTTTCATTGAGGAACACCACATGAAACATTGCAAAGCGCCACTGGATGTAATCGCACACAAAGTAAGTACTAGCTACATTTATATATATATATATAATTCAATTAACACCATGCATGCTTTTAATTCGCCGGATCTTTTTTCTCGTAAAAGTGGGTTCTGAGGCAAGAACATGGGAACAACTACTGCGGATACTATGTTTGCGAGTTTATCATGGCGTACTCAAAAAGAACTCCTGAAGAGAACCTCAAAGTACGTTATATAAATATATTCATATATTCACAATTTCTTTTATTGCTCATATATATAAGTAATCACGTGACCAACACACACACACACACAGATATATATATATATATATATATATATATATATATATTAATACTTTTCCTTTAACTTTCATTGAAGATTCTATGGTTGAAGGAAAAAGTCATACGACGTGCTAACTGAAAGCAATTCAAGAGACCATAGCAGGATTTATTAATGACCAGGTCCTAAACCGCGCTGGCGAGTTGTACAATGACGTGAACAAAACATGGAAGCCAAACCAGATGGAGTGAATTTGTTATTATAGAATATACAATGCAAGCTTTATTTGTAATATATATATATATACATATTATATGTACATAAAATAACGTACAATATATGTATATGCATGTAATATATACGTTAGTTTCATACTTTAGTTTGTACAAAATGTTCGAACATTATAAATGTGTAGAATACGTATATTATTAGCAGCATAGAATGCGTATTCGAAAACCAAAACGATTCATCAATTGAAAATAGAAACAAAAAAAAGAAAAAAAATAAAACCTTTAGTCCCGGTTGGTAAAACCAACCGGGACTAAAGGGCCGGCCCACGTGGCCAGACCGAGAGGTCTCTTTAGCCCCGGTTGGTATTACCAACCACCTTTAGTCCCGGGCGCGAAACCGGGACTAAAGGAGGGGCCCTTTAGTCCCGGATTCGTGCTCCCGGTTCCAAAACCAGGACTGAAGGGGGTTGAGAACCGGGAATACAGCTCGTTTCTCTACTAGTGATAGTTACATATTTTTGTGATGTTGCACTTGAAAGTGTTTCGTTCTCTTGGGATAGGAGGGCGCGGTGGGGGTAATGGGGTGCGGTGGGGAACAGGGATAGAGGCGCCGTGGGGAACGGGGCACCGTAGGGGACTGGGGGCACGGCACGGCGAGGGAACGGGCCGCCACGACGAGTGTGGGCGGACGCGCCTCCGGATTGGTTCACTCATATCGAATCGTTACGTTGCTTTGGTCGGGATCGGACGGTTCCTGGGAGGTTAATCAAACGGCCCTAAGGGCGTTCGGACGCACGCTCACGCCGGGCGTCCGGGCACTAGGAGGGTCGTACTTTTTTCGAAAACCTTTGCACCCTATCCCGTCACTTTCATGACTGAATGCTACTCTATATAGCACGGAATTGAATGAGAAGATTCAAACAATTTAGCACTTGTACTAACCCTTCGGCAGGAAGGATACTAACCCTATTTTATTCATACCTCAAGGTAATGAATTTGCCGCTCGAGACTCACTATACTTACTCAATGTCATATCTTGCCTGTCCAATCAACTTTACTTGCTTATATCATGCTTTGATTTCTTATGTCGCTTGTATCAAAGCTTTCATATTATAATAAGCTACCTTATCAGCCTGTCGCTTGATCGTTTCTATGCTTATAAGTCGGTTGATGTTGTTTTGTTGTGAGAGAAAAATACTGTATCACGACTGATAAATTATTGACATATCCGTACAGGCTAATCTCTTACATGTGAAGCTCTTTTCAGCTTTAATTGATTTCACAGGAATCAAATGACCTATTCTGACCGTCGCCCATATATACAAATATATATATATATATATATATATATATATATATATATATATATATATATATATATATATATATATATATATATATATATCTGTGTGTGTGCGCGCGCGCGCGTGCGCCCCTTAAATATTAAATATTCACATTGTAAATTGGAAACCAAGATTCCCCTGTCATATTTTGCAGTTTTCTCTCGGTTTCGCGTGACTGGGAAATCCTTGTTTCCAGCAGTGACTCCTGCTAACCTTTGCACTTACTATGTAGCATGTCTGTGTGTTGCTACGGGATAATTAACAATTTATACTAAAAACACACGGATCGCACGATAAGATAACAATACTGTAAAAATTAAATGCCAACGTTAAAGTGACATCTAATCCAAAAAGCAAAGTTTATGAATTTAACACAGTCACGGAGTGCGCGGCGTCGCAGGCTCACAAACTCTACTTTATAGACCTTTCCGTGATGCGGCTAAGATAATGTTTTATATTTGCCGGAAGAAATCTCATATATCCATTTCTTTCATTGTAATCCATTTATCTGGACAATGTTTGAGGTGAGGGCACGGTTATAGTTTTTAGTAGCTTTGCGATATTGTCCCAAGCTATGAGATAATTGATGTCTTGCAATGATCCTTTCATTAATTTAGTTTTCTATCTATGTTTAATTATTTATTCAGTCTATTTTATAGGCACGCTGGTAGATAATGGATGACAAAATTCAAGCATCCATAATTTATCTCTTTAACTTTATGCACGAAGCGAGCGCACACAGAGGCGTCTGGTGGAAATTAACGTGGTGCCTTTGTTGGGGCCCTAATTAGTAATAGAAAGATAAGATGCCAGGAGTTCAAACTTGACGATCTAGATTAGAATTCAACTAGTCTATGGACCCGTGCTCTTCAACAGACTAAAATTTTACTCCCGAGTAGGAGATATATATAGGTTTAGTTATTGTTTAATACATATGACTAATAAAGAATTACTTGTATTCAATTACATGTTTTTCTCTTTGCTTATTTTATAACATAATAGATATAATAGATACTCGTAGTATATATCCAGAACGTACGTTATATGAATTTTCATCATGACTGAAACGAGATAGGCCAAGTAGACGTATGTTACCGAGATGTCCGGATAATCGCCAGCTGCACATCGTGTGTAACACCTTACTACAAACATTGTCGGAGGCTACCACACAATAACTAAATTATACTAAGATTAGACATTATCATAATTTTTGGCATAGTCTCCCGTGTAAAATAGGCACTGAATAGGCAAAAATACATAACATATATGATGTAACTGTAGAGAAAATATGCAATTTCGAGATTAAAACCAGAACATAAATCATGACGACCTCATATAGCATGTGAAACCCTAGCATACTAGTTAAATTGAACAGCATGAATAGCCACATAGCGAACAACAACATGATCAAGACAACTAGCATACAACAACAGGGCGTGTGTGCCTTTCATCTACAGAGGGAGAGGCGGCGATGCTGGTAGTGGTACGAAAGTCGTTGATATGCGATGGAGGAAGAGCTCGGAGCAGCTGACGATAAATACGGTAGGACGTAGCACCACCTGAATTGGATGGAAGATGACTTGTCATGGAAGCTAGGAGAAGTCGTGTGGAGAGCGCTTTTCAAAAACCTTATTCGTCCTCTCTTGGTGCTGGATCGCAATGATGAGGGTTCCGAAGATCTAATGTCCCAATCGCATGTCCATGCAGACGCTCGGAATGGAGAAGCTATGATAGCGGCGTAGTAGCGAGAAGAGGCAAAAAGTCTAGCTCGATTAGATGTGTTTTGACGTTGGGCGATAGGCTATTTCTATAGGCATGTCTAACACGATCTCGTGTTGCGATGATGATCTAAACCATTTAGGACTCCTATCCGCAAACTTAAAGGCCAAGAAACCAAAGACTAAATCTGCAAAAAGAGGCTGCATCACTGCAAGGCCAGGGGCCGGATTTCTACAGACCATTCACACAGGTGTTGCGCGCCCGTGCCCTTTGTCCCGCCCTACGAGGTGAGGCGAGCATGCGAGTGCACGTGGGCTTCCTTTCACGTCCTCACACTAGACTTGAGGAACTAGAGAGAACTTCCATATTTAAGCATGACTACCTCCACTTCCCCAAGCAAGTTGGGACTAAATGTTTCCCACTTGCCCTCTTTGCTCACTTGAATGCTTTTAGTTTTCTTCACGGAATTTCATAGCATCTTATTTGGGCCAAGCCCATATATTCCAATAGTTCCCTAGATCTCAAATATCCATTTAGAGATTTGTCTATTCCCGCTACTGTTTGATATAGTAGTGTTTCAGCAGAGACTATTAAGTTGAACTTTTGCCTAGAGATTTAAACTACACCCATCCACAACTTGAACAATAGACTACGCATTGAATTGCAAGTTTTGTGAGAACAAGTTTTGAGTCAAAGTCAAACTAGTACCTGGCTGTGAGTAGCCTTCCCCGTGAGTTGATCATATACGTCGTACTCCTTGGTCTCTTCATGAGCTTACTAGAGGTCACCCAAGTCTCATATACTACGATGTTTTATGGTCGGGCTCATATAGGTATGTTCTTTCAATAATGCTCGGTAGGCCTGCATCGTCACTTGTTAAAGCCAATAGAACATACTAAGGCATTTGCCGACCTGCCTTACAGCTCTAAGAGTATTGCATCTTCACTAAGAGATGGTTACACATTACTCTACTAAAATTATTCGCCATGACTGCGTCCCCAGGAGCCTTGGGTGCGCTGCTCGGACCCCCTGCGGGAGTGATGCCAGTTTGGGATGGCCTCATGGCCGAAACGATGGTGTTCTCCAGTGCCAGGGCCACCCCGGTTGTGGCCCGGCGAGCGTAGTCGCTTGCAGTCTCTAGCAATGTGCTGAAACCCTTGGCATCGCAGAGGCAAGCAGCACATGGCAATGCGGTGAGAGTAAGACAAGCAGTTTAGGCACCAGTCTCGCAACGCTTCCGCGATGCGCCTCCAGCGAGGTAACTTGAAGGTGGCGGCGCGCTCAGCAGGCGTCAGTTCCGCCCACTACTATAGGAATCAATTTGCGCAGCGTGGCCAAAATGGGCTCCGTGGCGGGCACCTCTTTTGCCCACCACGGTTAACCGGTGGCCGGCCAACGAGGCCGGCCACCGAGGCGCCTGCTGCGGGAAAAGGGTTTACCGTGGCGGGCCACCTTACTCGCCCGCCACAGGAAATCGTTATTTACCGCGGCGGGCGGTATGAATCACCCACCGTGGTTAATACGATTTACCGTGGCAGGCTCTTTAAACTGCCCGCCGCGGTAAAGAGTTGATTTACCGAGGCGGGCGCTTTATCTTGCCCGCCGCGGTAAAGCCTGTACAAATACACAACACCACCCCCTTCATCTTCTCCATGGGTCTTCCTCTCTCAAACTCATGGGGGAGGCTTTGCCCTAAAATTTGAGGAAACTTTTGATTTGAGTTGAAGGGCTTAGATTTGAGGGAGGAGGACATCATAAGAGGTTCATAAAGGCTCTCCCTCTCTCCTTCCATCCTCTCTCTCTATTTCCATCACCTAGAGTTCTCTCTAGATCTAGATCTAGATCTTGATCAATTTTAATGGAAAAAATGATGTCATGTATTTCTTTAACTTTAGATTCATCATAGATGCATGCTTCATCTTTCACATCATCATTTCCTCTCTCTTTCATGATTTTGGACGTAAAAATCATCAATTTCTCCTAATTCTTCTTTATTTGTTGATTGTGACGGATAATGTTCGCAGGTATGATGGATAGGTCGGAATGGATGTACCCGATTGATAGAGTGAATGATCCGCGGTACCTCTTTGAATTAAGGAAGTTTATTGCTACTAGTAAAGCTCACCATGAGAGACTGAAGCGGATGACAACCATATGTCCATGTTCTCGTTGCAAGAACCTGAAAGCCCACTGAGACAGCGAGGTGCAAACTCATTTGATCATGTATGGTTTCGTCGAGGGCTACATAGTCTGGACATTTCATGGCGAAAGAGTTGGTGCGAGTGGCGGTGCATCTGGAGTGAGCTCTTCGACGTCGATGACGACAGCACCACCGGTGAATAAAGATCCTTTAGGAGCACCTAGCTCCTTATCATCTTCAACAGCAGCTGCGCCAGCCGACAGTGACAACAGTTGTCGTGATTACATCACGGTGGATGATCTAATGCAAGACATGGCCGATGAAGCCGGCGACGGTGGGGATGGTCAGGATACTGTGAGCCAACCCGAGGATGTGCAGCTTGTTGATGATCTAGTCAAACACTTCGATGAAGACAACATTGTGTTGGGTTGCCCAAAGTGGTTGGAGAATTTCAGAGAGTTGAAGCAGGCGGCAGTTGATCCTCTCTATAAGGACAGTGGCGATTGTCCGAAGGAGTGCACGGCGCTCCGTTTTAACCTCCATATGTTGATGTTGAAGGCTCATCATGGTTGGTCTAACACTAGCTTCAATGAGTTGTCAAGCTACCTTGCCACCACGTACCCAATGGCTAACAAGGTGCCCGCCAATACTTATCAGGCCAAGAAGCTGATCCGGCCAGTGGCGATGAAGCTTAGAAAGTTTGATGCATGCCCTAACCACTGCATCCTATATCAGGGCAATGAGTATGAGAATTTGATGAGTTGTCCGCACTGTGGCTTTAGTCGGTACAAGAAAAATGCTGGTTGTTGCGTGGATGCAGAAGATGAGGGAGGCTTGTGGGGTGGTCGAAAGAAGAACAAGAAGGGGGCAAAGAAGAGCAGTGCGGCCAAACAGATCTCGGCTCAGCAGGACGATGAAGAAGAGGGTTACACGCACAGGAAAAGTCCAGCACTGTCGATGTGGTACCTACCCATGACCGATCGCCTGCGTGCAATATTCGGGAACCCGGATGATGCCAAGCTCATGTCCTAGCATGCATCAGCTGACCGCCTGAAAGACGATGGCAAGCTACGGCACCCATCCGATGGCAAGCAGTGGAAGGATTTCGATGAAGCCTACCCGGAGTTTGGCAAGGAGCCCAGGCATGTTAGGTTCGCACTGAGTACCGACAGGATGAACCCGTTCGGTGAGCTTAGCAGCTCGCACAGCACTTGGCCCGTTGTGCGCACCATGTACAACCTACCTCCCCATCTATGTCAGAAGCATAGGTACCTTATGCTAACCATGCTTATCTCCGGACCGAAGCAGCCCGGCAACGATATAGATGTGTTCCTGGAGCCGTTCATGGAGGAAATGAAGATACTATTTGATGTTGGGGTCCATATGGTGGATGCATCCCGCAAGGAGAAGTTCACACTAAAAGCAATCATCTTTGTCACCATCACCGATTACCACGGTCTCTTCTCACTGTCGGGGCAGATCAAAGGGAAGACCGGTTGCGTAATTTGCATCGACGGGACTTGCTACACTTACCTTAAGGGATCCAATAAGATGGTGTACACGAGGCACAGACAGTTCCTCGCCAAAAATCACAGGTATAGAAGAAGTATTATGAACAAATACTTTGACAATCAGGATGAGCCGCAGCGTGATCAACCGACGCAGACTAGTTGGGGGACAAAGGTGTATGAGATGGTCAAGGACATGGATCAGGTGGAGTTTGGAAAGAAGAAGAAGCTGCCTGAAGAGGGGACCAAGCAGACAAGGAAGCGAAAGTGGGACCAGACGGAGGAAGTCCCCGCCACTGTTCCTTTCAAGAAGAAGTCAATTTTCTTCAAGTACCTGTCGTATTGGAAAACACTGAATACACCCCATGCCATCGACTGCATGCACCTGGAGAAAAATGTCTTCAAAAGCACGATCGGTGTCCTGCTGGACATCAAGGGCAAGACAAAGGATGGTATCAAGTCACAGATGGATCTTGTCAATCTGGGCATCAGGCCGGACCTTCACCCGGGACCACCTCAGAACGGTAAAGTCGATATCCCGGGTGCGGCCTGCAACCTAACGCAAGATGAGAGGACAGCTTTTCTTAAGTTGCTTAGGGGTATCAAGGTGCCGACTGGTTTCTCTTCCAACATCAAGAGCCTGGTCTCCATGAAAGACCTCATAATGACCGGCTACAACTCACACGACTACCACGTCATGCTGATGGTGTTCCTACCAACTGTGATTAGGGCTATCCGTCCAGAGTATGTGAAGATGGTCATCACATGGATGTCATACTTCTTTAACCGCATCACCTAGAAGGTCATTGATAAGGCTGAGTTGCCTGCCCTGAAGGAGTTCATCGTGGAGACCCTTTGTCAGCTCGAGATGTGCTTTCCACCATCTTACTTTGATATTATGCCACACCTAATGATGCATATGGTCGATCAGATCCATCAACTAGGCCCTGTGTACCTACACCAGATGTGGACGTACGAGCGGTTCATGTCCACCCTCAACAGATACGTCCATAACCGCACTTACCCGGAGCGCTCTATGATCGAGGCATACACAACAGAGGAGGCCGTGAACTGGTGTATGAGGTACATAAGAGATGGGAGGGCGATTGGGCTGCCTGTGCATCACCATGAAGGCAAAACCTCAGGGATGGGGTGCACAGGCCGAAAAGTACGCACCGATGTGGCAAACCGAACGGTGCAAGAAGCTCATTACAACATCCTTCATCAGTTAGTGAGCATGGAGAAATACATTGAAAAGCACCTGGAAGAGATCCGCGCCACTAATGACAGACAGCGCATGGAGGCATGGGTCTAGAACCATCACAAGAGCAATTTCATAGAGTGGCTCAAAGAGCAACACATACCTCTTGAAGGATGCCCTGATGAAGATACGGAGACCGTTAAGAGGCTTGTGTTAGGCCCATCCAGCCAAATCACCACGTGGCAAGGGTATGACGTCCAGGGCTACAGGTTCCACATGAAAGACAAGGACAAGAAGAGCTCGGCACAGAACTGCGGTGTTTGATACGAGGGCGAAGAAGAGTCCATGGGCCAGAGGAGGCAATACTATGGGCAAGTCGAAGAAATATGGGAACTTGACTACGGCCAAAACCTACGCATAACCGTCTTCCGTTGCTAGTGGGTCAAACCGAATGCGGTTGCAGTGGACAGTTATGGGCTAACCACCGTGGACCTCAAAAGTATCGGCTACAAAGATGACCCGTGGGTACTAGCAACCAATGTCGCGCAAGTGGCCTACTATATATATGCAGAGGACCCAAAAAGGCATGTGGTTGTGTTCGGAAAGCAGCGGATTGTGGGAGCTGATGGGGTGCAGAGTCCCAAACAATACAACAACTACGCAGAGCTCGAGCTTTTTACCGATCATCCAAAGAAGATCAAGGCCGTCGAGGACCGATTCAACAAGTCCAGGATGATGCCGTGGGCCCGCCCCGACGGTGAGAAGAGGACGGTGAAAGCACCTGCACCAAAATGATATATGTATCCCAGAGACATATATGTAATAATATAGCTCGATCTATTGAAGACAAGTTTTGTAACTTATTATTAATATCATGGAACCATACTTCGATTAATATCATGGATTTCTGTTGCTGCCTGTGATGCCAGACTTCAATTTGATTGAGCTGTCTTGCTGGCTGCTGTCTTGCTGACTAAATTTGATTGAGCTGTCTTGCTGGCTACTGTCTTGCTGGCTGTTGTCTTGCTGACTAAATTGAGCAGTTCCTCTACTACTCTTACTCTTACTGACTAAATTTGATTGAGCTGTGATGGGGGTTTATTGCTGCCTATGATGCCAAACAAACTTTTGAGCTGTACAGCTCTTACTCTACTCCTCTTACTCTACTCTACTCTACTCTCACCTCCTCTAGTCTTCTACTCTATCTTGATGGCCGAAGGAGTTAGCCCTTTGGGGCCGAATTTTGAAACTATCTTGATGGCTTTTGTTTGGTATTTGCAATGATGATTCTTTTCACACTTCTAAGCTGAGGTAGTGGCATATGCAATGATGTGAACCCTTTTATGCTGAGGCAGCGGCGATGATGATCGAGTGCCCCCGCTAAACTAGGATGGCTTGTATACCAGATACAAGCAACCAGTTTAAAAGCGATGTGATGACAATGGAGCAAATCTGAGCCAACTACTACTACTTTACTACTCTAGTACTACTCTACCTTACTACTCTAGTACTACTCTACTTTACTACTCTATAACTGTGTCTATACAACTGAAATATGTATTCATTGTAGCTTTCCAATGGCGGAGGAACCGATAAGCGAATGGCGCGACCCTACCCCTAGTGCATCATCATCAACTAGCCTCGAGAGCCAAGTGTCCATGACCCCGAGGCCAACAAAGAAATGTCGTACAAAGGAGGAAGATGATCCGACCTACCAACCGAGGGACGACAAAGTTGAAAGTGCGCGGTCTCCAAACCCTGAACAGATGTCGGTGGTGCCTCGAGAATTGAATTTCAAGGAGGAACAAGTCAGGGACAAAGAACCCCCTGCTCCATCTCCAACCACTTCAGGCAAGTCTAGGGGTCAGAGGACAAAGCTGAGAAGGGGGGAACACGGGAGGCACCGGAGGGAAACCCACGGCGAAGTCCATGTGATCCATGAGGTGGGACCAGAGGGAAACCCATTGTCGCCACCCATGGTCCTTGCCAAGTTCAGCAACCAAGTGGCATGTATAGTCAAGGACAAGGTGGAGATCACTTGGGAGGAGTGGAACAATGTCCCGATCGACTACAAGACACATATCTAGGGTGAGGTGACGAGGAGCTTCCATTATCCCGAGGACGTCGATCTGAACAAGTGCAGGGAGTGGGTCATGCACGTGGTAGGAAGAGCCTTTAGAAACTTCAAGTCCATGCTAACCAGGTACTACCTGAAGCTAGGCAAGTCACCCTATGTCAAATACACTATGGTGAAGGAACATCACTGGGAAGAGTTCTGCAAACAAAGAACAATAGAAGAAGCAAAGGCAAAGAGCGCCAAGTTCAGCGCACTCACAAAGAAGAACCTGCACCCCCACCACTTGGGCATGACTGGGTTTGCTGGTAAGAGGCCCCAGTGGTGGGAGGAAGAAAGGGCTAGAGCTGCCGCCGGGCTTCCCGATCCGTACGACGGTGTAGACTTGAGGGCTAAGGACTTCATCTATGCCCGCAAGCCGAAGAAGCTCAAGGAGGGCGCGAGCAAGTTCAATGAGCCCAAGTTCGAGGAGGTGGAGAGGGCTCTTATCAAGGCCGCTAAATCCAAGGACAGCTTCGAGGTTCGCAGGGGCCAGGACTTGCTGACCCTGGCGCTGGGAACCCCGGAGCACCGTGGCTGTGTCCGTGGCATGTCGTCGAAGATGAGCTGGAACTCAGTGGAGTCATGGCAATTCGACGCTGCCACATACCGGTCAAGGCAGAGGTACAAGGAGGGCATCTTTCAGAAGGGCTATGATCAAGGCGTGGCCGAAATGATCAGCCAGTCCATAAAAGAAGCTTTCACAAGCAATGACCCAGATATGGTGTCGATGAGGTCATAGATGCTTCGCCAGGCTGGCATGGCCGTGCCTCAAGTTCCACAAGGGCAGACACAAGGGCAGCCACTGTCGATGATCGAGGATCGCCCAAGGCACCCCGTCGACGACATCCGGGAACCCATGCGCGTCCACCTCACGATCTCGTTCGGTAGGGCAAAAAAGTTGACCGTGGGTGAGGGTTACATGCACCCCAAAGAAGATATCAAATATTTCAACCAAGACTAGATCCCTGCCAACTATGCTGCCGTGATACTTACATGGTATGCGACCGAATACGAAGAATTTGAAATGGAATATCCAACTGCAGAAGGGGTAACGATCCTTGGAGCTGCCATGGGTTCCGAAGTCCTGTGGAACAAGGACGACATAGAGATCATTCTCTCGACGCCGACTTCTACGCCGATGGCGACACCAGCATCACAACCATCCATTGCCGGACCTTGTTCCCTCGATGATCCGGATCACGGCGATGGCGATGACGAAGGCAATGGTGGGGATGACAAGGGAAGGAACTCACCCCGAGGCACAAGCCCTCACCCTCGTTCTCCTCCTCCAACAACAAGTCCACCTCCACCTCCCGGCAGTCCGTCTAAGGGCACGAGCAAAGGACCGGGAGGCATGGAGGAATCGGGGGCAAAGACACCGCCTGCTGCCATTGCGAGCACAAGCCACTGTCCTCCACCGCCGGCGAAGACTAAAGGCGACCAAGGGCAGCTCACATACTCACTTGAGTTTGAAAGGTATGGTAGCGGCGAGCATAATTTGCTAATAACTTTTCTTTGCCATAATATGGTACTAACATTTCTATCCCAGGCCGAGATCACCTTTCCATCTATTTCCTGAATCGGATGACTGCCCCGGCCATTACGAGCATGGGAAGTTCATGATAACCAAGGCCCAGCTCGTCGATGAGGAAAGGTGGGAGACAAGGAGGTTTCATCTCTGGTACATGGAAGCGGCAAAAGCTGGCCTGCATGGTTTTCTAGTCAAGGTTGTGGCGGAGTACTTCCACTTGCCCGACAACGATGTAGAACTCCCCGTGGTTTTCCACGACATGTACAGACTACTGCGGGAACAAGACCTTGACATCGCCCAAGTCACCTTGTTCTCTATGTAAGTGATGAATTGCGAGTTTCACATATCACCTGCCTTTGAATCGGTCAAGACTACTTATATATGCCACGATGGCTTGTCCTTGTAGGTTGATGGCCTATATATTCAAGGAACTAAAACTTGATGTTATCTATCTATCTCCAATGCATATTGCTCAAAGAATCATCATTGGTTACAATCATCCAACCATGAAAGACTTGACCAAGCGATAGAGAGAGGTGCACAGGAAGAAACTGATGGACAATGAGAAGTTGAACATTTCAAGGTACATACTAGGAGCAATGAAGAAGATCAGGGGAAATGGGTGTATCCTAGCTGCCTACCACTTTGGGTAAGTCGAAGACATGCCTGTAGAGATAAGTGGGTAGCTAGCTAGTATTATTATTTCTCGTCGTAACCTGTATTTTGTTTCAATGGCGCAGCCAAGGCCTCGAGGGTCACTGGGTTGCATTTATCATCTACCCTCAGGATGGCAGGGCCTGCGTATTTGATTCGTTGACAGTGCCAAACTTAAAAGGGTACAAGGCCTTTGAAGATTGCCTCAGAGTGTAAGTGACTGAACTGTCTTCTCATATGCGTTCTAATGCCCTGCCTAATACTAGTACATTTCGTATAGTGCTTATAAGGAGTACGTGAAGGATCCTGAATGCTATGATCGAAGAACAGAGAATTTTAAGGCTAAGCATAAGAACCGCATCAAAATCAGATGCAACTTTCCGGTAAGTATTTGAAAGGTTTAATTGTGCTTTCCGTTCATATGCGTTCTAACGCCTGTGTTGTAATGCTTGTGTATCGATCATGCAGTGTGCCAAACAACCGGTAGGATCACAAACCTGTGGCTTCTACGCCTGTGAGTTCTTAAGGACGTGCAAGCAGTACAGCAGCAGTTGGAGGGTGCTCAAGAATGGATTGAACTAGTGGAGAGACGTGCAGAGCACCCAACACTCCTTCAAGCAGACAAAGGCGGACATATGTAAGTTTGTCTTAGACAAATGCGTGCTTGAAGGGGGCACGTTCTTCAATGAGAACAGCCCGCTAGCGATTTTACCGGAGTACGAGAGGCTGAGGAAATGACCCACGATGATACATCCGCAGGATTACTCCTTAGCGCATGTATAACGACTTTAATATGTAAATGTAATGAATTAACGATGACAAGAATGACTAAGTGAATGTATATATATGTATATTATCTCATGTGTAATGCCTGCATACTTTTTAAGTTTAATCTGTGAAATCTGGATGTGATTTGAATTTGAATTTATATGCCTGCTGTATTTTTTTTTAATTCAGGAAATAATTTACCGAGGCGGGCAAATAATAAAGCCCGCCACGGCTAATGAACATAACCGCGGCGGGCCACAAAAGGTGTCCGCCGCAGTAAAATAATTTACCACTGCGGATGGTGTAACGTGCCCGCCGTGGTAAAAGTATATTTACCGCGGCGGGCACGTTACACCGCCCGCCACGGTAAATCGGTTAACCGCGGCGGGCAAAGCCGCCCGCCGCGGTTAAGCCACGATTTACCGTGGCCTCTAGGCCGCGGCGGACGGCTTTGCCCGCCGCAGGAAACCGAAAACGTCCGCCTCCAGTAAAGTTTGTGTAGTAGTGGCCTGCCTATGCAGGACCTCCCGCCACCCTTCCGCATCAGGCGGTGAGATGCGCCTGTGGACATGTTTGGTTGGGCGATAGAGTCGTGGAGATTACATCTATTGAATAAAGAAGATATATTGGATAAAAATTGCTTGTACATGGTCGGACCAACGTGCACCATGTTCTGGCCGGCCCCCACTCGTTTTGGAACCTTTATAAGCTTGGCGGTAGCCAGGCACTCCACTGCCTTAGCCGTTGTACTTCACGCGTCTTTCTTCTCTTCTCAACCCATTCGAAGAAGAAGAGCACGCACCACTGCGGCCCTGGATTTTCCATCTCTGCAACACTCTTTTTCTTCACTCCCAGCCTGGATAGTGTAGCGAGACTACATAAACATGGCAGATGTAGAAGACTCCAGCCCTCCTGTCGATCCTTCTCGAGGATGCAGCAGCAAGCCATTGAGAACCATCTTACATGTTGTAATGGTAACTACCCTATTCTTTGTGATCATGTTTGCCTACATATATCTTTATCGCAGCGCCGGCTACAATTACGGTGATACTTATAGAACGGCATCGCGGGTCATTCAGTTAATAGCCTACCTTGCCCTTGTCTTCCTATACATCTACAACTCCTCTGGTCGGAAGAAGAAAGTTTTCTCCGCTGGACTTCTTGCCCTTGCTCTCCTTGTCTTCCTACTCAGATGGTTTGCCCACATCGATATTCGCACCGATCTCATTTTCGGGGCCAACATCGTGGCTATATGCTCGTACTGCATCTGGAAGCTTTATCCGTGGATCCGACGATGGCTCGATGCTCTTGATGCCCACACGGAGACAGAGCCACGTGAACCGGCACGGCAACAAGAAGCGGCGTTGCTTCAGCTCCAAGTCCAACAGACCCCATTTCGCATAAGAGACATGCCGAAGGAATTCTCGAGCGACGAAATCCACTCCATGACGCAGGACTTCGGAAGCATGATAGGGCGCGGCGGCTCCGCCCAGGTCTTCCGAGGGAACCTCGACGACGGCACGCCCGTCGCCGTCAAGCGGGTCAACATCGACAGGGGGCGCACCGTGGCCGGCGAGGAGGACTTCCGGAGAGAGCTCTCCATCATCGCCAACGTGCACCACCGCAGCCTGGTGCGCCTCCTCGGCTACTGCCTCCAGCGCGAGGGCGGACTCTACCTGGTCTACCCCTTCTTCGAGAACGGCTCGCTCGACAGGTGGATCTTCCACGGCAGCGACGAGCAGCGCCGGCAGCTGACGTGGCCCAAGCGGCTATGTATCGCCGTCGACGTGGCCCGGGCGCTCGCGTACCTCCACAACGAGTGCCACTGGCGGATCCTGCACCTCGACGTCAAGCCAGGGAACATCCTCCTCGACGGCAACCTCTGCGCGCACGTCTCCGACTTCGGCATCTCCCTCTCCATCACCCGGGGTCTGACCAGCGTCGTCGACACGGAGCACCTCAAGGGCACCTTCGGGTACATGGCACCGGAGATGCTCTACAACGCGGTGTCCCACAAGTCCGACGTGTTCAGCTACGGCATGACGCTCCTCGAGCTCGTTGGTGGCCGCCGGAACATGTATCCCTCGTTGGAGACGCCAGACTTCACGCGCGACTACTTCCCGTACATCGTGCGGGAGAAGGTGGCGCGAGGCGAGGTCTTGGGCGCTGTGGACGCGGCCATAGAGCCCGTGGACGACGAGGAGGCGGTGAAGGCTGTGCTCAAGGTGGCGCTCTGCTGCATCCAGAACCAGCGAGAGATGAGGCCCAGCATGCAGACTGTTGTGGATATGCTTGAAGGCCGGGTCGCCGTTGAGCTCCCGCCGGAGAGCCGCCATCATCTGCTCTGAATTTCTCGGAGCCACTTTTTTTTTGTGTGTGTGTCAATTTATATATAACTATAGTACTGTACTAACAATGGAGACCCTTATTTTCCTTAAGACCATACGTTCCGTGGTTGGCGTCTGGCGACGATCTGTATTTCAAATTTTCAATTGAATGTATCAAATTTGACTCTAACTGCCGGACGGACTACACTACAAGAAGAATCAACACTTACCTTTCTTTTTTCCCCGGCTGCCGTATCGTACAGCAGTGTCCGCCATCATCCCTACTCTAATGGCCAGTGGGCTGGTGACTGGTCAGCGAGGCAGTGATGGCGATGGCCGACGGCACGGATGACGGATGTCTCGGCGGACTGCGCCAGTGCGCCGCCGAAGCCTGGGAATATCAACGAGGCAGGCAAAGGGTGCCGAAGGGGCCAGACTGTTCGACCTCCACTAATCTAATTCAACTCGGGCTTCTCTATTGCTATAAGGCCTAGGCGTGGCCCAAACCGAAGGCAGGAAACGTCTCGAACAGAACGCTGCACAGGAAGAGGCGGAAAGCAGAGTCCGACGCATGGGGGTAGAGGAGTCTCGCCGGCGGGGACGGCCGCCAGGGCTTGCCATATTGGTGGATCCGCCCCGGATGATGACTAGCTACACTACAATCGATATCCACGAGACTATCTCACCTAACCAATATCTGCTAGGGTCTGAGTCTCTTTGACAGAGCTCCTAGAGCAGGAATATCAATATCCACGACTCTATCTCGCCTAACCAATTTAGACTCTATTTAACAGAGCTCTCAGAGCAGCTTCCAAGCTGATTTTAGAACGAGCTCTACCAAATAATTTTTTTTACATACAAGTGATTCTGTGCTAATTTTGTGACGTGATTCACTGAAATGAATTAGGAAGCAGAGACCTGAAAACGTACATCTCAGTAAAGGGTAAGAAAAGATCCAGAAATCAGTTATAGAAAGAGAGAAGTAAAAGATAAGTGAAAACTGAGAAAGAGGAGAGAGAAAACACTACCGCTAGCGCGGAGAACAACTGCCGTAGTCCATGATTCGGATAGTAGTAAAAGAAAGAGTGAAAGAGAAAAATAAGTGAAAATTGAGAAAGAGGTAAAAATAAAAACACTACAGCCAAGCTCTGCGACTCAACTTTGACAACCGCGAAGAGGGTTCAAGTCTCCTGGCAGTTTTTCCGAGGTCCAAGTTGTACAGACCGGTTGTCCTGGTCAATTCCAAGTTATACATACTTTTTCGATAATGATCCTACGAGGACGTAACAATCTAATTTTGTGACATGATTCACTTAAATGAATTAGGAAGCAGGGACCTGAAAACGTACATCTCAGTAAAGGGTAAGAAAAGATCCAAAAATCAGTTATAGAAAGAGAGAAGTAAAAGATAAGTGAAGACTGAGAAAGAGGAGAGAAAAAACACTACCGATAGCGCGGAGAACAACTGCCGTCGTCCATGATTCGGATAGTAGTAAAAGAAAGAGTGAAAGAGAAAAATAAGTGAAAATTGAGAAAGAGGTAAAAATAAAACACTACAGCCTAGCTCTGCGACTCAACTTTGACAACCGCGAAGAGGGTTCAAGTCTCCTGGCAGTTTTTCCGAGATCCAAGTTGTACAGACCGGTTGTCCTGGTCAATTCCAAGTTATACATACTTTTTCGATAATGATCCTACGAGGACGTCCATCCCCAAACTCGGCCTGTGACCCCCCACTCCATTCCACGACCGCCCCGCTCCTACACGCCCACCACTCCCATCCCGCAACCGCCCTGCTCCACCCGCCGCTCGCTGTCGCCCGCGCCACGCCGTGCTCGGAACCTGCTAGCGCCCCGGGACCGGATGCCGCGCCCGCCCCCGCGCGCTCCCTCCCTCTCCCCTCCACGACCTCCATTGCGACCCACGCTCCCCAGCGACCCGGCTCCCGCTCCCCCCACCGGAGACGAGGACGACGGCGGCGGCACCGACGAGGTAGGTCGTTCCTCCTCTGGATCTGAGCCCTCCTCCTACTCCTCTGGATCTGAGCCCTCCTCCTGCTCCTTTGGATCTGAGCCCTCCTCCTCCTCCTTCTCGTCCTCCTCCTCTGGATCTGAGGGATGCAACGGTGGCTAGGGTTGTTCCAGCGACCTCTGTGGTCCTATTCCCTCCTCCCTCCGGCGAGCTCCAAGGTGATGGGCCAGGGGTTGGAGCAGCCTGCACCTCTGAACCATCCCCTTACTGTTTTGTACGACTTTTTTTTGCTGTTTCTCTGTGTTGCAAGGGGGATTTTTGGATGTTGCGATAGATGATTTTCGTATGTTGTAATAGGCGATTTCATGTGCTGCAGAAAGAGAGTTCTAATGTTGAGATTGTTGTAATAGGGGATTTTAATTGTTGAAATTACCTTTTCCAAATGTTGCAGCACTAAAAGGTGATTTTTGAGATGTTTCCATTCCCATGTTTCATGGTTGACATTGTGACGTTGCAGTACTACTGTTTCAAATGTTGCATTATAATTTTTTCAATGTTGCTATATAATTTCCTATGTTGGAGTACATTTTTTCGACATTGCACTACATTGTTTTGTGATGTTACAGTATCATGATGTTGCATTACATACACTAGTAGAAAAACGACCTTTGATCCAGTTCGAAATTTGGCTTTAGTCCCGGTATTTTTCGCGCCCAGGACTAGAGAGACCTTTAGTCCCGGTTTGTAGCTTCAACCGGGACTAAAGGTCCCTGTCCAATGGCTACTGCGGCAGGCTTTTGCTGCAGGGGGCCTTTAGTCCCGGTTGGTGCTACCAACTGGGACTAAAGGTTAACTTTTACTCCCGGTTGGTACCTCCAACTGGGAGTAAAAGTCTACTCCCGGCTAGACGCTCCGTCCGGGACTAGAAAGGGACTTTTAGTCCCGGTTGCTGTCTCCAACCGGGACTACAGTTCCCCTCCTATATAGCCCTTCTTCCTCCCCGAGCCCGAGCCACTTCGAGCTCAGTGTTCTTGCTTCATCGCCGGCCTCTCTTCTTCCTCATCCCCGATAATCACAAGATTTTCTTTGATTGCTCCATCGATTCTTCGGTTCTTAAGGTTACCATCTTTATACTCTCATGTTTCATCAGTAGCATATCTCATTTTGTGGACTAGATATATGTGGTTTTTGATGGTGGAATTTTTTTTATTTGTAAGCCATTTAAACTCAAAATCACTTTAAAGTTTGCATATTTGGATGAAGGAAGGTTAAAGTAGTTATTCAAAACTAGTATTCAGCTTTCATTTCTAGTATGCATAGCACACTTCATGGTTTAGAGATATAGAGAATTTTAGATTTTTTTTTAATTTTATTTGTTTATAAAATGATAAATTTATATTATATAAAAAATGAGTATAGAGAGTAGATGGCAACTGCTTCCGGGTCCTCGGCCTCTCATCGGGTTCCAAAGCCACTGAGGCCGAACCTCCCTCTCATTGCATGCGGCAAGTGTGAGGAGAAGATTGTGATGGAGTACCGGGTGAGGAAGGAGTGTCCCAACAAGGGCCGTATCTTCTACGAGTGTCCGGATCGCAATGTGAGTTATTTTGTCGCATTTGATGATTATGGTTAATTTATACTTATTTTCATGATGATTGTGATTAAAGTTCTAATTTATTGTTTTAATTTCAGTGGGATGGCACTGGATGTTCAGGCTGGTACTAGGAGGAAGAGTATGTTGAACACGTGCAAAACTCTCTTGCACAGGCGGCTACGACGGCTGATGAGGCAGTGATCCTACGGAAGAAGCCCATAGATGTTGAACAAACACATGATCTATCTGTTTTAGTTGGGATTGGTCGCGAAATCCTGATGCTGCTGAAGTGCATTTTAGCTTTAGTTTTTTAGTGGTAGTTGGGATTGTCTACATTGTAGCGAGACTTTCATAAATTAATACCTTGTGTGGTGGCATGCATGTCGTATAATTAACTAATTATGTTCTAGGTTTTAATATGGTATGTATGCCATGTAATGCAGATGAGCCGGCATTGGATGTACAATGCTGATCGTCGCTCCCAAGAGTTCATTGAGGGCGTGTATTCTTTCTTATGTGTGGCCGAGGCAAACAAACGTGATGGTTTCATGTGCTGCCCATGTGCCATATGTAAGAATTTGAAGGAATATGCTAGCTCAAGGAGTCTTTATTCACACTTGTTGAAGTTGGGTTTCATGCCAAACTATATTTGTTTGACGAAGCACGGAGAAACTGGGGTTGTAATGGAAGAAGGTGAAGAAGAACAATAGGACGATGATGACATTATTGCTGAATATGGTGCCTTCAATGATACTGTAATGGGGAAAGCTGAAGAAGAGGTAGTGGTAGAAGATGAGCCCGCTGATGATCTTGGTCAGGCCATTTGTGACGCACAAAGAGAATGCGAAAGTGAAAAGGAGAAGATCAAGTTCGAGGGCATGCTACAGGATCACAAGAAATTGCTATACCCAACTTGTGATGCGGGGCAGAAAAAATTGGGTACCACACTGGAATTGCTGCAATGGAAGGCAAAGAATGGTGTATCTGACAAGGGATTTGGGGAGTTACTAAAAATCCAAAAGAAGATGCTTCCGAAGGATAACGAATTGCCCGTCACTACGTACGAAGCAAAACAGGTAGTCTGCCCTTTGGGATTAGAAATCCAGAAGATACATGCATGTCCTAAGGACTGCATCCTCTACCGTGGCGAGGAGTACGAGAAGTTAGATGCATGCCCGGTATGTCATGCATCGCGGTATAAGATCAGGCGAGATGACCCTGGTGATGTTGAGGGCGAACGTCCCACGAAGAAAATCCCTACCAAGATTATGTGGTATGCTCCTATAATACCACGCTTGAAACGTCTGTTCAGAAACAAAGACTATGCAAAGTTATTGCGATGGCACAAAGAACACCATAAGGTAGACAATATGTTGAGACACCCTGTTGATGGGTCCTAATGGAGAGCAATCAATAGAGAATTCCCGGAGTTTGCAAATGACGCAAGAAACTTAAGGTTTGCTTTAAGTACGGATGGTATGAATCCTTTCGGAGAGCAGAGCAGTAGTCATAGCACTTGGCCTATTACTCTATGTATCTACAATCTTCCTCCCTGGTTATGCATGAAGCGTAAGTTTATTATGATGCCAGTGCTCATCCAAGGCCCAAGGCAACCTGACAACGACATCGATGTGTACCTGAGGCCACTAGTTGAAGAACTTCTACTTTTGTGGAACAGATCAGGTGTATGTGTGTAGGATGAGCACAAACAGGAGCACTTTGACCTACGAGCATTGTTGTTCATAACAATCAATGATTGGCCTACTCTAAGTAATCTTTCAGGACAATCAAACAAGGGATATAATGCATGCACGTACTGTTTTGATGACATTAAAGGTATATTCTTGAAAAATGTCGAAAGGTCGTGTACCTTGGCCATCATCGATTTCTTCCTGTGAATCACCCCCCTAAGAAAGAAAGGCAAGTATTTTAAAGGTAAGGCAGACCACCAGACCAAGCCGAGCAATCGAACTGGTGAGGATGTACTCAATATGGTCAAGGATGTAAAAGTAGTATTTGGAAAGGCACATGGTAGCGAACCTGTTCCGAACGATGCCAACGGTCACGCACCCATGTGGAAGAAGTCCATATTTTAGGAGCTACCCTATTGGCAAGTCCTAGAGGTCCATAGCGCGATCGACGTGATGCACCTGACGAAGAATCTTTGTGTGAACCTGCTAGGATTCATGGGTGTGTTTGGGAAGCCTAAGGACACACTTGAAGCACGACAGGACCTGCGGTGTTTGAAAGAACGAGACAACCTACATCTAGAGAAGACAGATGATGGACGCCATTACTTAAGTCCTACCAGCTACACTCTTAGCAAAGAAGAGAAGGAAAGCATGTTTGAATGCCTAGCAAGCATCAAGGTACCATCTGGATTCTCCTCGAATATAAAGGGTATAATAAATGTGTAAGAGAAGAAATTCCTAAACTTAAAGTCCCATGACTGCCACGTGCTCATGACGCAATTGCTTCCAGTTGCTTTAAGAGGAATTCTACCTCCAAATGTACGTCTAGCCACCGTGAAGCTATGTGCATTCCTCAATGCAAATTCTCAGAAGGCAATCGATCCAATGGATCTAGCTAAACTACAGAATGATGTGGTTCAATGTCTTGTCAACTTTTGAGTTGGTGTTCCCTCCTTCTTTCTTTAATATCATGACACACCTCCTAGTTCACCTGGTCACGGAGATTAGCATTCTCGGTCCTGTGTTCCTGCACAACATGTTCCCCTTTGAGAGGTTCATGGGAGTCCTAAAGAAATATGTTCACAACCGTGCTCGGCCAGAAGGAAACATCACCAAGGGCTATGGAACAAAGGAGGTCATTGAGTTTTGTGTTGACTTTATTCCCGACCTTGACCCGATTGGTGTTCCTGAATCGCAACACGAGGGGATACTAAGTGGAAAGGGGACACTAGGGAAGAAAACATATATTGGTATGTAGGACAATTATTTTAATAAAGCACACTACACAGTTCTGTAAAACTCCTCCTTGGTGGATCCGTATATCGAGACACATAAAGAGTTGCTCTGATCCGAGTTTTCAGGGAAGTCTGAACCTTAGATTACGCATCAGCACATGGAAACTTTCAGCAACTGGTTGCGAAAAGAATGTCAGGGTGATGAGAGTATTGATGAGCAACTGTATTTGTTGGCTAGGCAGCCATCGTGGCATATCCTCACATACAAAGGGTACGAGATAAATGGGAATATATTTTACACAGTAGCCCAAGATAAACGGAGCACAAACCAAAATAGTGGTGTCCGCATAGATGCCACCGACCCTAATGGAAATAAGCAAACATATTATGGTCGCATAGAGGAGATATGGGAACTAAACTATACACCTACTTTTAAGGTACCTTTGTTCAAGTGCCAATGGGTAAAGGCGACTGGAGGCAGGGTAGCTGTCGACAACCAGTATGCAATGACAACCGTGGACCTCAACAATATTGGGTACAAAGACGAACCGTTCGTCCTTGTCAAGGATGTGACTCAGGTGTTCTATGTCAAGGACATGTCTATAAAACCGAAGAGAAGGAAAAACAACAACGACCCAATCAATGAGCCAAAGCGCCATATAGTTCTTTCAGGGAAAAGAAACATCGTCGGAATTGAAGACAAGTCAGACATATCAGAAGATTATGAAAAGGATGACCGAATTCCACTCTTCACAGTGAACAAAGACCCAAGCATCCAACTAAATGATGAGGACACTCTATAGTTACGGTGTGATCAGAGCCAAGGGATATACGTTAAGAAGAAGTTCACTACCGTGCCCGCTTGATATATATAGTGTATTCATATTTCTGTCGTGAATTCAAATTTTCTACGATTTAAATGAATTTTCTGCATGACGGTGGATTTCCTGTGGAGAATGTGTGATGAAAAAACAAATGATCAATGTCAATAAGATGCGAAAACTAATTTCCTATCGAAAAGCAATAGTTTTAATGATTTTAATTAAGTAGTACATTTTTGCATGGTGAAAATTATAATTATTATTTACACTATGTTAAATATTTATACGGTAAAACAAAAGAGTTTATGTTACAGATTTTTCTTATGTACAATAATGCAAAACCAGGTCCCAGAATTCTTTTTGTAATTTTTTTTGCTAATATTTTATTTACCAGGCAATTAACAACTCTCTGCATATTTATATAAAAGAAATATATAAAAAAGGAAAAACTTCTACAAACTGTCGGGAAGCCAAACTGCAGCCCACCTTTACTCTCGGGTGGACCAACCACCCGGGACTAAAGGTCAAACCTTTAGTCCCGGTTCTAACCATCACCCGGGACTACTAAAGATGGGCTGCGTTTTCGTGGCCCGCCAAAATCCCATTTACTCCCGGGCCGTGGCTACACCCGGGACTAAAGGTCAGACCTTTAGTCCTGGTTCTATCCATCACCCAGGACTAAAGAACCTTTAGTCCCGGTTCTAACCATCACCCGGGACTATAGGTCTCCCTTTATAAACCACGCCCTTCTCCCTTCGCCCTTCTCCGCCACGCCGTCGCCTCATCTTGCCACCAGATCGATCCGATCCAGCAGCGCCGCTGCCCCTAGGCGACCACCGCAGCGCACGCTGTCACCGGTCCCACGCGCACGCGAGCTTCTTCTCCGGCCGGCCAGCGCATGCCTCGCTCATCCTCGTCCATCGTCGCCGCAATCCTCGCCGGAGCGCGCCCGAGCCTTCCCCGCGCCGCTGCACCTTCGAGGACGAGGAGCCCCGGAGCCTTCCCCACGCTGCCTCACCGGAGCGTGCCCGAGCCTTCCCCGCGCTGAGTGTCCCCGGCCCGAGCGACGCCGCAGCGGAGGAGCCGCCCGAGCCGTCGCACTGCCGAGGACGAATCTCGATTCTCCAGGTTTGGCCCTCATTCTTGTGTTAGATCCGTGAGATGCAGTTAGTGGTTTTCGAATTTGTTGATAGCAATGTGATCTGCCTTGTTTTTTTTTGCCCTTTTAGAAATGAACTAGAAAGCTAGGGCGCGGCGTTGCCGCGCCAACTTTGAGCTGAGTTGTTGTAGTTTTGCTTGAGTTTCATTAGGTTATCTTTGTAGCACTTTAGGGGATGTGATTATATCAAAGAAAATTAAATGCTTGTAGCCCAAGTTCTGAATTTGCTTTAGCCCTCGTTCATGTACAATAAGCTACTTTAGACAAGTGCAAATACTACATTGATCACTAACACTGAATATTACTTTTGCCATCAGAGATTTGTGTTTAAGATTAAGTAAATCACCATTGGTAATTTCCTAATTACTTCGTTTGTCTGAGGTTTAAGTAAATCATCATTACATAGTTACTTGTCAGATATTTCTGGTGATGAGTGAACTAAATAGAACATTGCATCACAGTGATAGCAAGTTAAAAAAATCTGACAAGTAACTACTTGGGCATGCGGCACAGTGATATTTCATCACACTAAATAGAACATTGCATCACACTAAATAGAACATGGCATCACAGTGATATTTCCTAATTACTTGGTTTGTTTGAGTTGCTGCTTGAGCATGCGGCGGCCCCCGACATCAGTCCTGTAATGAAACAGATTATTACTGTTTTTTAGAAAAGTTTAAGTCTGTGACATGTTTTTTGGCTGCAGGAGCTGGACCTCGCGTTTGACACCTTGGATGTGAGCCACCGCCGCCACCATATATAATCCGTTTATGATGGATTAATTGCTCCAACCTTTTGTAATCGGATGGATGTGTATGCCGAGCCCTCATACCGGCAATCTTGTAATGCGATTTTGCGCTGAGCCATCGAGCTCAGTGGAGCACGGGCGTGGCCCGGTGTCTCGTCGTTTCCTCCTTTTTGCGCGGTAGCTTATGATGACGCCGGCCCCCAGATCTGGGACGTTCGACGGCGTCCATGACGTTGTAGTAGCAGGGCACGTAGTTCTCGTACTCGGGCGGGCATACCTCCGCCTCCTTGGCGCGGACTAGTTAGAAAATTGTAGAAAATCCGTACTAGTTGAACTTGTGGACCATGTTCATCTCGGGTAGCATGTTCTCTGCCAAGCGGTAACGGACATCAAGGAGGAGCTTTGATTCTACGAGGGAGAGCGGCAACGGTCGTGGAAGACCGTGTTCCCTTCCTCGTAGAATTGAAGCTCTTCCATAGGCAAGTACGGTGCCGTCCGGTGGAGAAATGCCCGCCGAGATGATCACGTAAGCAAGGTCAACTAGTACGGAAGCTTACGTGATCTTAGAAGATGTGTGAGGTCATGAGAGCGTGTGTTTCTTCTCAATTTTGTCGAGCAGGTCACTTAGAATTAATTTTTCTTTGAAATAAAATACTTAGAAATCATGCCTTTTATTTTTTAGAATTAATTTTTTCATGAAATGAAAAACTTAGAAAATAGTTAGAAAATTGTAGAAAATCCGTACTAGTTGAACTAGCGGACCGTGTTCATCTCGGCTAGCATGTTCTCTGTCGAGCGGTAGCGGACGTCAAGGAGGAGCTTTGATTCTACGAGGGAGAGCGACAACAGTCGTGGAAGACCGTGTTCCCTTCCTCGTAGAATCGGAGCTCTTCCGTGGCCAAGTATGATGCCGTCCAGTGGAGAAATGCTCGCCGAGATGATCACGTAAGCAAGGTCAACTAGTACGGATGGTTATTTATTTAAACATGTTTTTGAGCTACAATTTTATGAATATTTGATAACTTCAGACCCATAAATGTCATCTACAAATGTTACTATCCTTGAGGTGGCATCTACAAATGTTACAATTTGATAGATATAGTTTTTATTTTTTATAGATATATCTAGTTGTGTAAAAGCTACATGGCTGCCCCGAGAGACAACATGGATGAAGAAATAATGTATATTATCAACACCGGCACTCAATTTGCCGATGGTGACCAGCAGGATGTAGATGACGAGAGTCAATACCTGGCTCTTGAAGATAACTAAGAAAATATTATGCAAGAAAATATTGGTGAGGTATGTATATTTATATATATATTTGAATATTATATATATATATATATATTTGAATATCTATCATCTATTATGTGTACACATGATATTTATTTATTCTTTTTTATACGTAGCCCTCTAGATCGACGACCACAATGGCGAAAAGCAAAAATATTCGAGGCCCGAAAAAGCCATTGGAGGGGCGCTACATAATATTGGAATTCAATATCGAGATAGGCGAACCACTTGGTCCACATGCAAGGAAATTCGTGCAACACTGTGGGTGCCTTGTAAGGGACAGACTTCCGATCAGTGCCCGTGAATGGAAGCAAAAGATCAACGAACCTCATGTTAGTTTTGTCTCTGATCTTGATAAGAATTTAATTTGGGATGATATCCTTCAACATTTCACGTTGCAAGCGGATGATTATGATGCTATCAACGATGATGAATTGAAGGAACTAGTTCAAAAGTGGGCTATGAAGAAGATGGCCACACAATTTCAGACTTGGAAGAAATCCCTATACACAAAATACGTCAAGAAGAACCTAACGCCCAATTTCAATACTAGTGGCCCGCTCACGAAGTTGAGGCCCTACTGGAATGATTTTGTACAGTACAAGACATCGGAAGAGGGTGAGGAATGGATGAGAAGGAACCAAGAGAATGCCTGACAGAAGGTATACCACCATGGCATGGGATCAGGTGGCTACGCGACTACCATTCCCAAGTGGGAAAATGGAAGCGAACATTCTTGCCAAGGGTATCACACCAGAATCACTCAATTGGCCCAAACGCGTGAAGAATTAGTTTTTCGCTCATGGGGGAAGACTGGACCTAGAGACCGGGAAGCTGGTTCATGGCCCAAAACTCAAAAGAGCAACACAAAGATTTTCTTATGCTCTACAAGCTAAAGCTATTGGTGCGTTCAGGCCCAATAGAGAGAAGGATGAACTAACGTATGCCCTCGGGATCGCTGAACACAGTGGCCGAACGAGAGGTTTAGGACGGAACATTTCTTGGGAGCATGGTTTCCCTGACGACAGAGATACCTACAGAAGCCGGCAGAGAAGGAAGGATGAGGATGCAGCGCGGATCAACAGGTTGGAGGAATTGGTTCGTGAGTCACGAGAGGCGTTGCTTCAAGCACAGGAGCGCGAAAAAGACATGCAAGCTAGAATGCAGGACGAAATCATAAAGCAAGTGCAAATAGCAATGAGTGCCCAAAGGCAGGCATCAGATCCAGGAATCAACATTAATATTAGCCCCGTGATCAGTTGAAAAGCAGCTGCGCTTCCACAGAGTTGCCAAATCAAGATGACGCAATGCTACATTTCCCCGTCGATGACATCACTACACCATTTACATCATGTGAGCTACATATTCCAAAAGAGAATACCACAATCATGGTGGCTCTCGGTGTTTTTTCTCCTCTAGATCCTACCAAGACACCAAGAATCCCTGGGGCAATAATACCACCTGGATATGTTAGCGTCTCAGTGGATAGAGTCAACAAAGCTTTTAGTGATCTGGCTCTTGACATTCCAGGAGGTGATGGGGAGGAGACTCTAGGAGAAGCAGAGAAGACATTCATACTATGGCGCAAGCGCTACATCATTATTCCCGGGGTCTCTAGTCCACCGCCGCTTCCTCAACTGCCAGACAATAGGTGCGGACAAAAGTGAATGAAACAATTTTTCACAAATTTTCTATTGACATGCATGATTAATAATAACAATTTCTTATACCTAATTATTCTTTTTTGTAATCACACATCAGGGTCTCCACCAACCTAAGTTCAATTATTCAATCTCTAGATCATCATAGTGCTCCGGGCAATGATTATGCAACGTCGCCACCTCCAAGGAGGTCTCCAACGCCTCCAAGGAGGTCTCCACCGCCGCCACCTCCAAGGAGGTCTCCAACGCCTCCAATGAGGTCGCCAACGGCTGCCCCGCCTCCCTTGATGATCAAGAAGCAGCCAGCTCCTAAGAGGTCCGCCCCGCAAACGAAGCCGTTGGCCCACCAGCCGACAAAGAAGAAAGCCACCTTTAATCCAGTTATTCCCCAAAAACTGTCTTACAAGAAAAGTGAAAAGCAATTAAAGGATGCAGTACAAAAAGATGTGAAAAGTTTCTTTGAAAAAATAA